>NC_024318.1:9240521-9245030 GCF_000523025.1 Cynoglossus semilaevis | reverse complement strand
GAAGATTCCCAACATACCCACTTCTGCTCACATTAGGATCTCCCCACCTACAGGCCAATATTAAGATGGCAATATCATAATTATAGAAAAGGTGTGGCTGTCAAACAATAAAAAATATAAATCTGGTTTATAATGGTGCAGCTGTGGATTCATCGTGATTCATTACAATCAGAGTTATTTAGAATTAATTCTTAAATTCTTAAAAATGACAAATAAAACCTTTTTTTTGTAAATAACAGCAGGCAGGTGTATGTGCTTTAAACGTTTTTTGACCTTTTGTGAATGAGGAAATTATAAAGAGTAAATTTCAAAACATCGATGAAGTCGTAGTCCTCAACAATATTAACCAGTCTGCAGTCCTGTGCTATTCATTTGACAATCGTATCAGTCAGTTTGTCAGTCGCAGTCTTACTGCCCTGCGCTCAGTGAGGCTGGTCTGACACAACCCAGGGGTCTGACCTGAAGTTGAAGCTTTCACAAACACTTGCTGGGTGTTGAGATGATATTCTCAGCTGCAGTTGTTCTGTATAACAAAACCTTTTCCTGAAGTTGCAAATAACTAATAACTAATTAAAACAGACAGTGGATTCATTGGATATACAGTGTGTCATTTGACTCGTGTTAAAAAAATTAACAATATTAATTTCACAAAATAACCATTGAGATAAACACCTTTATTTTGACAGCACTAAAAAAACACCTTGAAAAAAACATTATTTTCTGTCAAGAAGAAAAACAAGTTGAATTTACAGCAGTACAAGGAAAAACAGACTCAAAGTTCCACCAGGCTGGGCCGTCTGTGGAGGCCTGGACAGTGATTTATGGATCAATGGTGGTCGTGTTAATGGACTGGACCTATGGAGCATATCCATCCCAGGTATGAAGCCCCATACCTGGGATGGATATGCTCCACAGCAGCCTGTCAGAGCGGCACAGCGTATCATGACACCAACTGACGGACATTAAGGTGTATATAAAGACCGGACTTGGCGTCAGCCTATGGGTAGGAATGGAATGACCACTGGTGACGCACAGGCAGCCTGGTGGGAGAACAGGCATGACGAGGGGTGAGAAAGGGTAAAACCAGCATGTGTTTGATTCCAAAAACAGACATAGCTGCACTGACACATTGATTTATCCTGCAGCGTTTAAGCTTTCACTCACAACAGCAAGTATGTGGCCAATGCTTGATAAATATTAATTTAATTTCGAGTCCTTAAATGTTGTGTGTGTATCGACCCGTTAGTATATAACAGTATATAACAGCACAGCTGAGGGATGAATCAGGAGAGTTGAACTGTGAAGCCGGGAAAAGTGAGGGCCACACGAATCGATTGAAAATAAGAGAATGCCTGCCTCTAGGGGGCGTTAAAGTAAAACAAACTCATGTTTTCTTTTAATTATTAGTCATTGAAAGTAATTAATCAATAAGATATCAAGTCAGTTACTATAGTATTTAAATGTGAAAAGGTCAATTCAAGACTACTTAGTCCTGATGGGAAATTAACAGGTTTCAAAACATATTTTAATGAAAAATGTTATAATTTATTTATTTTTACTTAATTCATATCTTTATGAGTGATTAAATATTAACAAATATTGAAAACAAAATGTGTTTTGTTAACACACGTGATCTTATTTAGGCTGCTGAAAAACCAAGAGTGAAACAACACTGGTTAAAATAAAAACTTTGTGTCTTCTGCTCCACAGCTTTAGTGATTTCAATCATCACCAAAACAACAGTTGTTGAGCAATTGGAACAAGATCACCGAACCAGGAACATTCAGAAACTGTCACTGAGCAAATACAAGCAGAAATGAGAAACAAAACAATAATAATAATAATAATAAATGCCGATCTCTTTTGTTCCATTGTACATCCTCCTTCATGGTGTTTTTATTTAATTATATTTCCAAATGTCATGGCACATGATTTTTTTTTTCTGTAAATGTACTTGGCCTAAATGAAATCTACCATGACTCACTGTCACAACATTTAATTATAACTTGTTTTTTTTTCTTTAAGGAACTCATTTAATTTAATGTGTTTATTTTATTACTTTTTAATCATGTCTTTTTCTATTTTCACTTGCAGAGTTTAAAAAAAGGAAATAAGTTAACTTGTAATTATTTCCTCACAATTACAGCACTCCACACATTTTATAAGCAAATAACACACCTCTGTGGAACGCAGATGAGAACAGATCGAGGAAGTGGAAGATTATATATAAATACATTCTCACAGCCCGCCCTCAAACTCTCCACGCTGCAGCAACCTGAGTGCTCTGTCTCAATGGCAAACGGTGCAATATGTAAATAATTGCTGCATTTTCATATTTTATCAATGCATAAGAAACTTGCTTAGCAGCAGCAGCTCCAGAGCCGCGCTGTCAGGGCCGCGTTAATCCAAACCCCGGAAACATCATTAAAACATCAGGGCCTATAAAACTATTTTATTAAAAGGTATTTTTATGGATTTTGTAGATCTGCTGTAAGAGAATCATGTGTATGAAGCTGCTTATGTTGACAGTGGACTTGAAAAAAGACAATTTGAACAAAGGCTTCTGCCTATAGCAGACAGTAGATTTAATGTCATCTTAATACTAACTAATATTATTATGCTGTTGCCTTCCTTGTTCCAGTGACCTTGGAAGGGAGGATAAAAGCTATTTCTTTCATCACTTTTGGCTACATTTAGCTATTGTTCACTGTGAGTTGGCACAGTTTAACGGTGTCTCTGCACTCAATATTTTTCTGTAATAACTCGAGGGGAGTTCGGCTGGTGGCGCAGAGGGGTCACTGTTTACACTCCACTAGTGCTGTTGGAGGCACTTGAACAGAAGCACATTTGTAAAAGACCTATCGCATGAGGCGAGTGTCCTTCACTGCTGCCTCGTCCCACCCCCGTCCCCCAAGCACGTTCCTTTCCTCATATGGCAGCCTTCTAATCAGATTGGTCCAAAATGGCCCCAATTTCGTGGGGAATGTATGTATATATAAATAAAACCCGGGAGGGGGGAGGAGGTGGTCACTTATACTGTATTTTAGAGCCAACATTCATCATTGTCAACAGACACATGCGGTTCATATGCCCCGTTCATGTCCCACTTCCCCACCGGCAGCCATCATGTTCCCTGGTAGGACAGCAGAGCAGCTCATTTCTATCTGGATCTTTTGTCACTTTTGTGCTGTTTTTACATATATCTCCAGGATGAAGTAATTGTCAGCCAAGAACTTTGACAGGAAAACAAGTCGACTTGGTGCTGCATCGATTTGAATAAGCAGTTGAAGGTCACAAAATGCAAAAATGCTGAGCTTAATAAATTGGACAAACTCTATCGGAGGGTTCAAGAGGAGCCTTGTAAAAAAAAAAAAAAAAAAAGCCTTCAAGGAAGACAAGTTGACACAAGTCCAGGAGAATTGGAGCCTTTTTTCTTATTATTACAGACGACGGTATGAAAACACTTAAGTACTCAGCAGAGCAGGGTCTAACATTTCATGTTAACCCTAATGTAATAAGACAGTTAGAAAGAAAATATTCTTGCGTCGCCTCACAACTACGCAGACTGGAAATTACGCCGTATACATGAGCTATAAAAACATTTGCGTAACAACAGCAGTCTAATGGCTTACATATATAAATACAAAGTGCCTGGTAGCAGAAAGCACATAAAGAAATAACTGAATTTTGGCTCCGAACAGCAGAACTTAGTGCTGGAGATTATCTTTGTTTACAGTTAAATTCTCTAAAACCTACCATATCTGCCATGCATCTATTGAGTTACAGGGCCAAAGGGGTTGATGGGGCCGTAGGTATGGCAAAGAGCAGTGTCTCTTAAAGCTGGGCGGAACTCGAAAGTGATCCGCAGAGAAAAAGCCACTCCTGAGCTTCATTTGCGGCGACGTAGGAGGGGAACTAAACAGCCCTCTTCGCCTTTCTTCTGCTCTTTCAATTTGTTCTGTGTTTGAACGTTGGCTGCGGTCTGCCCACTTGTTTGTGAGGCTGATAATCGGCTCAGGAAAATTGGCTTATCTGCATTTACCGTTTATGTATACAGAGGAATCTCATGAAGAGAAATAAATACTCCAGTCACACTGTGTAGGTTTGGGAGTGAGTCATACTGAGAAGAGAAAGAAAGAATAAAGATCTTTCAAATAAAGGATTTTAAATAAATTTCATGTTTGACATCTGACTCATCCAATCATCCAGCCTCGCCCCTGGGGCAAGAAATCTGTACAAGGTTTCTAGAGTTGAGTGATTTACCCTTGTTTATACTTGCTATTCGACAGCATTGTATATCCTCATGTCACTAAAAGTCCCAGCCAGAGTCAGTTCTCAATAGAGCCTCAATTGGTGAGGTGTGACACTTTTACACTCAAAATACAAACTAGATTAAAAAAAAAAAACTGCAAAAAGTTTAAAACTGATATCAGCAACACATCAACAAAACAGCTGGGACTCTGAAGGTTCTCTAATGAATAGGTTAAGTATCAATGTTGGGTAGAAAAG
>NC_024318.1:9223859-9240487 GCF_000523025.1 Cynoglossus semilaevis | reverse complement strand
TGCTGAATATCTTTAGAGAGTAGTGCTTCGATTTAAAAACCATGTTTGGCCCAGAAGAATCGAAAGGCATGTCTGAATTTAACTTTCATTGATTTATTCATCATCTAATATCTATTCCTTTTTCAGGGTCATGGTGGCGCTGGAGTCAATCCCAGCAGTCAGCGAGGAATGCTGGGATAGAGCCTGGAGACTAGACTCTTCATCAGTGCACCACAGGGCCACATGTAGACACAAACAACCAACTGTGCGCCCCTAGATGTGGTATTAATATTTAATAATCAATAATGATATGAGTCACAAAGATTTTGTTGTAATCTCTTATTGTGCATGACCTTCCATGACAGAGACAGTACTGCAACAGAAACCACAATGTCACAATCGCCTTTGCTACATGAATTCACTTCAAATGAACTCACAAATGCAGCAAAAAATCCAGAACATTTTTCTTTTTACAATTTTGTGCAGCCCAGGTCTGACCATCTTATGTAAGATGGTCCATTAATTAAGTCTTGTCTTATCTCATCTCTCAAATATACAGGAAATAGAGAGACATCACATGGTATGAATATGTAGGAATAGGTAGAATATTAAGAATGTAAAGGATTACAGAGTACAATAATTCACCTTAACTGACTTAAAAATCCACATTAATTAAGTCAGTATGAACTGATGTTGAGTGTTTGAAGATGCCACATACAAACGAAACTGAATCTTCAGCAGAGTTAGTTTGAGCCCTCAGCAGGTTCCTGCTTCTACCTGTGTCAGGAAACCGTTTGCGTCTGGCTCGCACCAGGGTGGATAACGTGTGGGAGGCAAACATCACGTCTTATTTAATTTTATAGACATCATCTATTACTTCTCTTCCCACACTGAGGGCAGAAAACTCACACGCCTTCAAATATGATCCTCAGTAGAAAATGTATGTCACATCACATTCAGGATGGACCAACATCTGACAGGGAGGCCCGTGGTGCTGCAGTACAGGAGGGCAACGTGAGAGACGGCAGACAGTATAACGTCCTCAGGCCAAATCACCTTTGTGTAAAGAGACGGACGCGAGCTGTCACAACCAATCTGACAATTTGGTGACATCAAACATTATCGGCTCAAGAGTTTTGCAAAAAAAACTGCAACAGAACTGTTTAAACACACAGGACGGGGCTATAGGGAAGCTAGTGAGGGATTTTTCATATTAAGTGTTATCTAAATTATTGCAGGCAGCTGTTTACAAGACAGCCTAATGCTTTAGTTGAAATGGTGTTGACCATACGTATCACATATCAAATACATAATTCCCTTATGATGGCTAATGCCCTAAATCCAGTCAGGCGTTTCCGTAGTGCTTAAATAATTTCTGCTGACAAAATGACAGCTGATAATCCTTAAAAAGCTCAAAAACAAACACACTTTTATGTTTCCATACAAACTTCCTCCTCTGCAGAGAGCTGAGAAAATGACCTCAGTCTCTAAGACTGAAATCTGCCTAGCTCGGCAGAGTTGGCAGAACTAATGAACTCCACTTCTCCTTTGCACCTTTAATCTTCATGTCCACCCAACACCTTACAGGGGAGTTTTATGAATCTTGTCAGAAGGTGTTATTAAAGCCATGGGCTTGACAGCAGGAAGAATAGGAGGTTTAAGAGGAAAGCCTTGAAGGGCTATTACCTCACCAGTTGGAGTTATCCCAATAAGAGCCGTGTACAACACAATAGAGGAGGGAATGTCGTCACTTTTACCAAATATGTAAAATTGTATTGTATAAAGTTTGTATAAATACGAAAAATAGCATCTAAATCCATGAATACATTCATAAATAAAGCTTTAACGAGAACAAGAATGTTATGTTTTGTTAATAGAAAAGAATCCTGGTGCAATATATGGCAGTAAATATATAACTGTTTACCTTCTATAATTACACAATATAATAGTAAATATTTAATTAATGCTATATTAATTTTATTTAGATTTTTTTTATCAAAAATTTAAAAAAGTATTTCATTTATATATTCTATTGTATTGTGCCATTTTTATTGGCTGCAACACTATTTTGGCACGGCCTCGTACATAACATAGCATTGGCTTTCAGATTTACATTTTTACAAATTCAGATCGTATTAAACACAACTTCACGCATCTGATTATTTCTTGACAAAATAATTGAAAAGTTTGCTTTTTTTATCCATTACAGGAGCCAAGGGCAGAAATACATCCATGCACTGGAGTGGAAAGAAAGATGTAGTGATGGGGTCGAGAGAGGTTGATTTGTGTTAAGGCAGCTATGACACGCACAAACTCCACATTTGACAGCTCTGATCCTTCACCTCACACTGAAGCTTCAGACCTCAGTCGGTGAGAGACGACTTAGTTCACTGTTTCAGCAGTTTTCTCTCCCAGGGCAGGAGTGTGTTCAAAGGCCTGCGTCTCTATTGAGTGGGATTCAAAAACGATGATGTGAGTATTAGCCTCTCTCACACACACACACACACACACACACCTGCGAGATGTTAGATTAATAGTTGCTTGTGTGGTCAATACTGTGGATCAAACATATACACAGTGCACAGAGTTGGAATCAAAATCTCTGACTTATTGAAATGACAAGGTAAAAAACATATATATATATATATATATATATATGCAGGTACAGTGAAGACCTTTCTTTCTGCCTATTCAGCAGAGGTCAACAGGCAGGAAGGGATGTTTGAGGAAGTGGTGACACTTGTATATTTCTCTCAAAGCTTTGAAAATGTCTCCCTCTCCCTCTCGCTCTCTCTCTCACACACACTCTACCACCTGTCTTTTGTTAAGTCCTATGACGCTTGAAACACCAACATCACCCTGAACCACACCTGGCTCTGGACAAGTTCTCTCATTTTTCTTGGTTACTCCCTGACAGTGTTATGAGCTGTCATATTTTTTTAGATAAAACCTGGGGGTCAATCAAAGCAGTAAGTGTAAAGCAATCTTTGCTTATTTTTTTAAATCAAAAGGTTGAATAGCTCTGGTCCTCAGTAATACATTCAGGACTGGAGACCAGACACTGGCCTCAGACATTGCTTCTTCATGGCTTTGCTCTGTTTTTTTAGACTTTCTAAAGACTTTCTTCCTTCCACTGGTTCTAAATTCCAGTATTAAAGAATATTACATTACATTACATTTCATTATGATCTCATCATACACGTCTTGCAGCCTATCAAAACAAATATTGCAATAATCATCATGCAATTACATCTCCTCTGTATCAACTGTTACTGTAAATGACAATGTTGATCACTGCGATGACCGCCACTGATGAGTTCCTTTCTCAGTAACCATATTCAAAGGCTAATCATCAGAATCAGGGATATTTGATAAAAAAGTGGTTAGTGACCTTGACTTACAGCAAGAAGATGGCTGTTTGATCACCCATTCTAACTGAATGTTAATTATTTGCTGTGTTTGGATAATTATGTTGTTGATGTCAACATTCAACACACTTGTCAAGATACTTCATTAAATTCCAACCTTCACCTTAGTATTTATTTAACCATGTCAAAGTCAGAGGTGACTATTATAGTATGTGTGAAGTACGTGTTTAATCACTCTCCCAATTAGCACTTCTGAACAACCTGTGACAGACACAACACTAATGGATGGTCATGCATATCAGCCCATACGAGGTAGGTACTGGCAGTAAAAAAAAAAGATAATTATGCAAAATGCAATGAGTGCATGTGCTATAACAGCAGGAACCTTTCTGTAATGACCCCCCAAAAAAAATTCCTAGTTAGATTCCTGACCTCCCAGAAAATATCTTTAATCAGCAACTCCCAACTCCCAAGAAGCTGATGAAAATTATTTATGTTCGATTATTTTGGCAGGAAAAGATAATGTCAGAAAAAAGAAGAAGATAGATTGAATTTGGCTTGAACACTAAGCCATGTGGACGGGTTTCTGAGAACATCTCTTTATTGTTGTTGGACTGAATTCTGCAGTTTCAGGCCAAACGAGTCGAGCACCTTCCAATGAATGACATTTTCAGATGATTCTGCTGAGTCCTGACTAAACTCTACTTCTTAACGTTGCATTTAAAGCCCCACAGGTAAATAAACAAATTTAAAAAATGAATGCAACTGGATTTCATATTGTTTAATCCTTTTTTAATATCCTCCTCCTCCCTCCCCCACCCTCCCCCCTTCACGACTCCCTGGTGTCGTCAGACCGAGTACAAAGCAATCATATCTGCTGATTAAAGCTGTATTGCACTCTGCTGCACAGGACTTGGACCTGCATCATTAATGAAGAACAGATATTATTTCCTGTTTACAGAGAGAGGGAAGGGAGCTCAGATTAGCATTAAGGATCCCCTTGCAGTACTTCCCCTTTTTGTGCCCCTGGCATAGCAACGACCCGGAGACCATGGTGTGGACTCTCAAAGGAAAGAGGAAAATGTATCAGAAGACAATAATATTCTACATACCAGCAAACAATTTAAACTTTGAATGCAATAAAATTATTATTTAAAAATAATTTTGTTCAAAAATAATCTTATTTAGGGAAATTCTGACATCTTGCATTTGTAACAATGCAACATTTGAAAATATTTTAATATTATATAATGTTGTTGTTATTTGCACACACTGTGTAAAAGTACATCGGCTTCACTGACGTTTTAATAGCAACTTTTTAATAGCATTCAACAAGCCACCATTAGGCTGGCTAAAACCTGAAAACTTGACCCATCCAGTGACAGGAACTATACCTGCTGTTTTCAGCAGCTGGTACTGTTTTAAAAACTTGACCGTACAATATCATATTTGAATCACGATTATGACTCAAAGCAGAGTTATGAACATAGATTTTAATGCCCATTATTTGTCCAACCTCTCTCGTTTCTCTGACTATTTTGGCTGTTGCCCAGTGAAAGCGGGGCCAAGTGGTCAGTCTCAGAGGAGGGACACATGCTCGGTGCTGTGTTCAGGACAAACACAGGCAGCAGCGTTTCCTCTGCTCTACCCATCTGTTGGTTTTGGCTCAATCCCCTGGACCACAGCGCAGCTCTCGTCAGGCTTTAGCAAACACGATTTACAGCAGACAGACCACTTTGCACGAGATTTTCTCTAAGTACTGTCTGCAGCAGTGAAATGTGGGAATGAGGCTGGAAAGTTTGGGCTCATGTGAGCAAAATGACCACAATGATGGGGAAAGGACATCCCCACGATATTTATAACCCGTAAATTCTATTTCTGACCTTCCTCTGGAGAAAAACAGGAGCATGTGATGATCTTTGTAATAAAAAGACATGATCGTGAATGTAGGAGTGAGAGCATTTAGACCAGGACACACAACGGAATAAGAGATGACTCATACAGAGTTCTGCTCTTCAACAGTCCTTCAAACACAACGGTGCTTTTGGATCCCACTGACAATCAATCCAAGACTTGAAGAACCGATGTGTCAGCAACCTATTAGTTTACACTAAGTTAATAAGTATTGGATGCTCTAATTATATCATCGTATCAAGAATATACAAAGGAATGATCAACACATTTAGCAAAGTGCAGTGTTGGTATTTTTAGGTGATCAGGAAGCAAACACAAAGTAGATAAAGAGGAGTCACAATCAGCACGACGTGGAAATGTGAAATTGACGAGGTAACAAACACACACAACTGTGACAATGAGAGTTTAAAAGTTAACAGATAAAGACGATTGTGGCAAACAGATAAGGACAGATATAGAAAAAAAGAAAAAAGAGAAGCAGCACAAATGAGGACTTTGTTTTTCTTGTCTTCAATCTTTTGTCTTTGTGTAAAGCACAAGAAAAGGTGAGATGTGAGCTGTTGATTCAAAAGTAAAATGGAAACAACACCTTGGAAAGAATGTTTGAAACAGGCTCCGGAGAAAATGGGTTCAGCATTCACTCCCCAGCTTGATGATTTGGAACATGATGGAACAGATAAGTGTAATTATTAACAAACCAAATTCATTTCAAGTCTCAGTTTGTTCCACATTTCTTTCAAGAAGAAAAAAGTGCATAAAATAAAAACAAATAAAAAGATTTCCAGCACAGTGTGTGGCCTGAAAAGATACTGAGATCAAGGTCCTCACTGATGATTAGGGAACTGCAGTTAGTTGATGCAACATTTATCCATTGTTCTACATAATAAGTAGATTTTATTTAAGTAAATACTTTATTCCTGTATTCAATTCTGTATCAGAATAATTATATATGAATTACGATAATCCATTCATATTTGTTTACTATTTATCTCATTTTAAATTACTTTATTTATCTATATTATGTTTTTTGAATCACAACAACTAAAATACAAATGCTGTCAAATGTAATATTTGACTACACATTTGACCACCTGCAGTCGATCCCAACCTAAGTATTGGTAATTATAGTTGATCTGGGCAACTAACTATTCAGCTAATAATAATTAAACTAATTATTTCATTTAATTTCAGTTATTGAAATGTGAACTCCATTATTGTTTTTGGCATCAGTGTATTATTTGGCAGTGTGTTTTTAGTGGTAGGATTTCTTCCAAGCCATGCAGTGGCTCTGGGTTCAATTCCAAACGAGGCCCAACCCCTGACACCCACTGAAAGGCTGGTGTCAGGAAGGACACTTGGCATAAAGATGGTGCCAACATGGCTGCTGAGTACTGCTGTGGTCACCTCCAATCCTTCACATTTGAAAAAAATCAACCAAGTCACACCTGCTGGTATGGAGAGATTTAAAAACACGTAGACTTTGTCTGCCATTTTTCCCTGCTCCACTGTTGTCATGATTAAAGCTAAAAAATGAACACCAATAAAGCATTCATAGACAATATCCCTGTAGTAACTTACAGTTCCTACAGTGGTTGTCAAGGGTCATAAAAGCTGATGAGTTCTGCATCTATCCCACAGGCAGACCGGAGGACTCAAGGAGAAATGGCAACTTCTGCTTATGTATTCCTCCCGTTGGGAAACACACTAGAACAGAAGCCTCTCCAGGAAGACAGGTGTGAGCTTCTCCTCAGCTTTGGCCAAGGGCAACTTTTGTTCTCCCTGGGATGTAGTGGTTCTGCCTTAGATTGGATTAGGAGAACGTGATCCAGGACTACAGCAGCACTTGGAGGCTTCTTCCTCTCAGAAGTGTGGTCTCACAGCCTGAGGACAAGCAGATACTGTTGCCTGGGACGGAGGACGCTTGATGCAGATATTACTGGATTAGGCCTTTTGGCCACACAGTGGTGTGTCGTGATGAGCATGCAGTGAATTCATTGTCTCAGAAATATGAGCCAAAGCTGTGAAACACTGACATCATCAGCTCCCAAGGATATTTTACACCTTCAGAGCAAACTTCTGAGTTCGGTGATTACAGGCTTTTGCACTAATTATTTACAGTCCAATGACTTCTATTCTTGGCACAGCAGACGCTTATAAACACTTGCAAATTACCACAAATAAACAAGGACACACTTCAAGTCCTGACAATTTAAGTTACTACTGGTATCAGGTTACTGCAAACAAATATTTGTATGCATGTCGACCATTTCCAGAGCTGCCTTCCAGTATCGGTGTGGTACTCGTAATCAGATATTGCACAATTGAAAAAAGCCATCCCAGTATAAGTTTGTATAAAAAAGGCATTGGGAAAATGCTGCAAAATAATACAGTGAGTAAGTGTATATCCTGACACAACAATTTACATCTATTTACCTAGTGTCTAGTTGAGATTTAGCCGCAGAGTGTGGATGAAAGAATCGTTCTCATGGTTAAACAGCAGGAGTGAGAGGTTACAGTCAAGGCTCCGAAAAGCCGCAAGAAAAATATTGGGATTTAACTTAGATCTCTGCATAACACAAAACCATAAAGTCTGCTGCTGCCAGTTCCGTACAAACACAGTTTTAATTGGGCATCAAACTGCTGATAGATCCTGACAGAGAGACTTACCCTGCATATACCATTAGGAGGATTTGAGAACAAAAGATATTCTAAATATAAAAAAATCAATACTGATGCATGTCTCCCTTTGATGCACGTCACCACAGGACTGGCACTTAATCCTGATGTCCCTGACTGAAACAGTACATGGGTTGGTATAAATGTATTCCTTCTAATGACAACGCAGGCAGCGGCTCTGATGATGCACGGCCGGCCCATTCCTAGGAGAGCGAGTGAAACGCCTGAGGTAATTAACAGCAGCCGAGGTGGTGAAGGGCTGCATGACATCTAGCACCGGATGGTGCGTTCCTCTCCTCTGTCTTCCCTTAATTAGTAGCAATAAACTAATCCCAGCTCCATCCTTTTCCTGCATCAAAGTCCACCCAGGCAACGGCACGGTGACACAGAGGAGACTAAAATGAGGAAGTGTAACAATTCCAATTTGCCACAGCTCTGAACACTGCAGCGTTTCCTAAATAAATGTACTTTCTCCTCTGTGTGAGCCTCGGTGCTGCTGCGGGGTAGAGGTCTGGAGTGAAATAAAGGAGATCACAGGGAGCTGCAGCCTTCTTCATACGTGTGTCTGTATCAACACTGTTGTTGTTCCACTGCTGCCTGAGGCGTATCACTGCCATGTGATTTATTAGCCTTGCACAGACAGTAGCAAGAGGGCAGGGGAATAACAGATGCCACTTTTGTAGAATACAGCTGGGCAATGATAACAGTTTTCGCCGCAGTTAGTATATGTACTGTATGTATCCATGTATGTACTGTATGTGTAAGTATTTACTGTATACAACAGGAAGCTGCGGTCAGAGGAGACTGCTAAGATAAAATCAAGGAAATAAAATTAGGTGTTGTAAGATCTGTAATAATAACTTACATTTCTGCTGGATTAAAAAGTATTTAGGAAATAATAATTACATTTAATCATTAATCTTTTTATGTTTGTTTTTCCAATATAAATGAGCTGCTCCTCTGGCAGTTAAAGCTTTTCTTATTTTCTGTGTCTTAAGATTTTAATCTTGAAGAACTTGAAGGTAGCATCTGTAGAGAATGTTTCTACTTCAATTAATTTAAGAGAGGAGGCTACTACATACATATATTTGTATGGTTTATTGCGTCAGACCAGCCTCACCAAGTCAGTAGTTAGTCTACGGCTGACAAGCTGACTGACAGACGTCAAATGGATTGTTAGGGACCGTAGACTAATTACTATTGTTGAGGATTTAAACTAAATTGTCCAAACCCTGAACCTGTTCCTCAAGCCACTGTCAAGATGTACAGTAATGATTAAAATCCACCAACCATATCAAGCTACATTTTTTTAAGTTATACTTTTGCATATTAATAATTCCATCACATTGATTTGTCACAAATGAAATCTGTCTGCTGCCGTTCTTTGTCAGCAATAAACAGAAAAGAGGCACATTTCAATTAATCATGATCACTTTTTTTTTTCTACCATGAGTTGCTTTGTGGGTACAAATGTTAAATCCTGCCACAGACCTACAAACATGCCTCCGGTACAAAGGTGTGTGTGTGTGTGTGTGTGTGTGTGTGTGTGTGCGTGTGTGTGTGTGTGTGTCCGAGTTCTTAACACTTAAGTGTAGGAGCAGACGAACTTGTTCACACCTCCGACAGAGTTCTTCAATATATGCAGGAGCTGTGACCCTTTGTTCCCTGACTAGTTAAATTATTTACGGATGCTTTTCTCCTGACCAACCTCTTACTGTCCTCACCTCCTGACACAGGCTCTCAGCCACAGAGCTGAATATAAACCACCAAACACAATCGCTCCACCAGCAGGAAAAGGAATTATCAAGCTGACCAGTGGGCTATGGCAAGTGCTCGGCTCTGACCACTGCTATGTCAGTTGAGTTCTTTTATGATGGTGATGATGATGATTATAACTGTGCTCCTGTAAATATAACCAAACGCACTGGGACTAAAAAGACTGAACCTCTAACACAAAGAGAAAACAGGTTGGGAGGAAAATCACTCTTTTCCCGACCTTATCCTTTGAAACTGACTTCAAAAGGCTAAAAGTCACCTCTTTGCGTGGGTGGGAAGCTTTTACTTTACTTTATTGGTAACACCACAGTGCACTGTGCATGGCACACCTGTTAGAACAAGACACACAGGCTAATCAGTAAGAAAAATGGTCACAAAAAAAGAAAAACTATTCATGTGTGGATAGTCATCCACGTGTCAAAGCGTCTCAGCAGTGACATATATGAAACACATTAAAGTGACACAAGCGGTCTAATTAGCAAAACAAGTCTGTACAGGACTAAAAGCTACGGAGAATATAAATAAAACACAATTCTTTTTCGGGCAGAGCTCTTCTGACAAATTGCTGTGAAGTCACAGGCGTGTGCATGATTGGTTGTTTCATGTCACTGTCAAACTACAATGTTTTCTTTTATTGATTTTCCTGTCTGATCTCATCACGTCTTCAGAGGAAGAGAAGCAGGATGGACACATCAGACAACAGGAGTATAATACTGGAGTTTCAGAAGCTCAAAGAGCCAATTCTGTTGGTGTCTGCAGGAGAATGATTGGTTTATAAAGACTTCTTATCCTTGTCAGTTCTGCTGGTATGGTAATGCAGCAGCAGCAGCAGCAGCAGCAGCAGCAGCAGTAGGAGGCAGCGTTGGCTGGCATCTGACTGAGAAGCAGCCTCCCTTGGGGACTCACATCCTTCTACTTGGACATGTGTTGGAAGTGAGTAAGGGGGGTTCGGGGGGGGGCTATTTGTGAGCTCCAGTGGAACACATCCAAGATCACAGTGACCCGCTCCAGGGTCATGTGTCCCACTGACAGAGCTCCCGAAGCCAAACTAGACTCTTCAATCAATGCCGGCGCTGGACTGAAGGCGATGTAATTTTTCTCAAAAGAAAACCACATCAAAAGTGCATCATCCATGTGCCTCGCAGGAAGCACAGGGGTCCGCTGATGAAACACACTGCACCTCTATTAAGAAGAGCCAGGCTGCACACTCTTACAGACACTGGCCTTCAAATGATATCAGGGCTTTTTACATTATCTCAGATGAAAAAGGGGAGGAAAAAGAACGAGGTGCCTCCTGAACAAAGCGCAGCTGGAACTGAAAAAAGAAAAAGAAATAGCGTGACACAGCTGCGAGAATGTTTTTTCTCTTTTCAATGTGAACCTTTCTCTGTGGCCCGTACAGTACAAAGAGTTGTGGAAATGCAAGGCCTTAATGAGAGAGCTGAAATTGTAAAGGGAAAAAAAACTTTTAGTAAAATTATACCATAAATACTTTCTTTTTAAAGTTTGTGTACACATTAAGAAGAACAATGTTCCTTTGCCAAATTTTACTGGCTACAGTGCTTTATTTTTTAAAAATTGTATGGACTGCCATTATGAAGTATTAATGGCTTTATTTGTGCTGAGAACAAATACAGCTGTATTAAAAGGAATGCTTTTCTTTTTAATCTGGCAGTGATGTTACGACCATTGGCTGCAGTTCCCTTACTGTACATTCAGCTTCAGTGTCACACGTTTTTGAAATAATACCCAAAAAAAAAGTGACGTTTGTCTTCAAACAGCGGTACATTTCCCACGACTTACCAAATGTTTCTGTTTTGTCACACTCACTGTACAGTCCAACTCTCTATCACAGCACAAATTAAAACAAACACCAGATGCACTCTCTGGAGAGACGGACTGTTTCTTCACACCTTTAATGATAATTGTGGGAGAAAAAGCCTTTGTTTATGAAGGTTTTTTCTTCACCAACAGGAAGCTGTTTTTGGCTCAGCCGACAGATGGGTTCACTCCTCAGTGGTCTCTCCTCTGTGCCTTCAGAGATTCTCGAAATTTAATTCACCAACTTTGCATCATGTTGACTCTGTTGTGTGACAGATGATATAACTGATGCCTATTATGAGTTAAAAATAATAGATAAAAATAATCTGATCTGGTTCTTTTGCAGCTCTGACCCTACTCCAATCTGCTCAATCTAGCTACCAATACACACACACACACACACATAGAATAATGTGCATATCCAATAATTCCACTGTCCATCTACCTGTCCAGGCACCGATAGGATGCACAGTAATGACTCAAATCCACCAACTCTACAAAGCTACATTTAGAATTATACTTTCAGATGTTTCCCATAACATTTCTCCATATCAGTATTTCTATCATTTGGATTAGTCACAGAGAAAACTGTTGGGAGAAATGGAAGAGTGTCACTAAGGATAACATCGCCCTGCACAGCAACCCCATTATAATGTGACGTTAGCGTCTTTTGCACTTTAATGCAACTGGCACAGGCAGATAATCAAGTGGTGATGTTCACACTGTGGTGATATCATTAACTAACTCACTCTCACAGCTTCATAAAAAAAGGGAGAAACCAATTGACAGGTTTGTTGGCATAGGTGCAAAAGGCACATTAAAATGAGACCTGGGAGAAGCAGTGTTTCTCTGCTATGGCCCAGATCGATAAAGACTATTAGGTCTGAATCCCAAAGGCACATGTGGCAGAGGTTGTGGCTGGGCAGCACTGAAAAAGCCAAAAAGGTGTCCATTTAATTCATTCAGGTCAAGATAACTATTCCTTCCTTCCTCCTGTAATTAAAGTGCAGTGTTGGTACAGCAACGCGCAAGGAAGTGCAGATTATACAGAATGTTTTATTTGACATCATTAAGTCACTATACACTGTGTACCAATATAAAACTTCTATTCAGTTTATGAGTCTTATCTCATAAGTATTCAGATAACAGGCATTCTTTTAATCAGCTGTCTGGTCTGCAGCTCCTTCCTCTGCTGCATGTCTCAACATTAAAGCAATATTTATTCCTTAATAGTCTGAGATTGACATCTTCCTCACTGCGTTGATGGCAAATCCCAAGAGTATTTGCAAGCTGCAGCATAAGGAAGTAAAGAAGAATATCTCTTCTGACAGTCTCTAAGCCCATCTCCACACATTCACACCGTCAAGACAAATGAGCTTTCAAATGCACCACGTAAAACAATATTCAGTTTAATTTTAGACAACTCTCAAGTTCATAAATCACCCTAAAATGTAGTTTATTTGAAGTCAAATCCAAGAATATGTCGGATGTACCGCAACGCATAACACATTATTCACAACCATCCTCAATTTGGAGCTGGTGAAGAAAGGTAACTTTCTACATTCATCTGCCACCTGACGATTGAAAGAGACAAGGTGTTTATTTGTGCCACCCGTCAAACTAGCCCTTGAACAGAACAGGAAGTTCAATTAAGTGTCCAACAGGACTTAATGAAGTGCTGATTATGAAAACAGGAACAGTGTCCTGTAGGATAATGAAGTCATTAATGATAATTTATACAAAGTTTAACATTTGAGCCTTTTGTTTATTTGTGAGAAGCCAGAAAACATCCTATGGGTTCATTATGATCTGGAGAACCATCGCTTGCTGTGTGTTGGACATGAGGGTCGGGACAGACATGCAATCAGCCGGTCCTTTTACATGCTAATGTCATCTGGGTGGGCAGAGATGTAGGAGGACGGCTGCAGGATAATTAGTGGGCCACACAAGAGACAGGTGGCGCTGGAACTTAATTTCTCATCACCATTAGGTCATGGACTTTTCATCAAGGAAGAGGCCATTAAATGTCCAGGGTAGACACTGAGAGCCACACGACTGGAGCATTAAAAAAGGTCAACAGAACACATGGCCTTCAACCATTCTTATTTTTTCTTAACTTTTGCAGCTTTTTCAAACTTGGGTAATCTCAGCCACAATTTTAAAGGCACTACCATTTCCTGCACAAATGACTTCTGATTTTCTGACCGTGGATGTTTATTGAAACTTTTAAAGCTTTGTCCAAACAACAGTAAATTAGCCACATGGGTTTAATCTAGGCATCCACCAGTATTGTTACTGGTGTCAGTATCGAATAGGAATTTTAACATTAGGGAGAAAGACACTGTAGATTTGTCTTGTTACAATTCACACAAAATAATACTGAAAATGCACCATAGCACTGAATATGCTAATGTGTGTTCTCAGTATAAAGATGCGGGAATAGAGGGAGAGTTTACACCTGGTCAAGTCAACTTTGTGGACAGAGTTATTTAAGTAACATTGTGTTAGCTAACAGTGTTTGTTATTGAAACCTGGAAATAGTGCTACACGGTTCAAGTGACGCGTTCTTTAATGGAAGCCAGGAAACAGTGTTTTCTATTGAAATGCTACTGTTGTACTCTGTATCGACCAGTGCACAAATGGAAATACTTGTACCTGTGTCAGTTTGTAAAGAAATAGTAGCTAAACTGGTTTTAAACACATGGCCAGCACCCTAACTAGACTGCAGATGGCGCCACCAGCAACTAATTTTTACTTTAAAACAAATGATGCTGGATTTAGCCATTATTAATAAGGCCAAATGGAAACATACACGGGAAGTGACTTTGATTTTTACCCTCATAGGCATAAAAAAGAATAAATAGAAAAATTACAAATTTACAATCTGTGTTTTACATAAGGACTATAGCATACTTTTGCATACATTTGTTGAATAAACTTGTGGTTTATCTGCAGTGTGCAGGTTATCAGCGGTTCTGCAGGGCAGACTCATTTCTCAAGACTGTACCTTCAAAAGGTCAGTCATTAACCATGCCATAAGAGTCAGACCCTGCTAAAGTGTCCCCTCCCTACTGTTGGGTAAAGACCTATTTATGTCAGATTTCAGTGTGGCACTGCTAAAGCATACAAATGAAGTGGCGCCATTAAAGCAGCTTCTTTAGGGGTTAATTTTGCAGCGGCCAGGTTGACGTGATGTGACTCCATGATTCATGACCCCTGCTGATGCCTAGTCGAACTACTAATTGTCTACTTATCACTGAAACAACATGGGAACAATGGGAGGCCATTGCATCAAGACAAAAACACTCACTTTAGGTCCATGCTGAAGTTTCTCTAATGACCCACTATTAGCCGCCTGACTTATACTGCTGAATTATACCTGTTAGGCTCAATAGGAACTGTCTGAGGCTGCAGATGGAACGGTCTGTCATGGGCAGAGAGTGCTTTTAGTTCCTGCCTTGAAACAAATGGATTTCACACTCCACCTGTGGGGATGTTGGGATAAGTGTGAATGGTACTGAAGAGCTGCCACAGGACGGATCTGGGCAAACTATCGAGCAAACCAATTAGACGTAAATCTGCAGGGAAGCTTGCACTCTTTTCTTTGCACCAGAAAGGCAATATTGACACCACATGGTGTTCCATTTTGGAGGTGATATTCAAAATACTATTCCTGTATTCCTTTGAACACCTTCAGAGCCAAGCTAGGGAGAGTGGAGCCTGGGCTTTAAATGATGGACAGGAAAGTGTTTGAGGCTGAAACCAAGCCAGTGTAAAAACAGGGGTTGGAATGTATTTACCCACATCACCAGAAGCAAACTTTTTAATCCTTTTGGAGCCAAAATAAAAAAAAAAAGTATTTTGGTATAAAACTAAGCAGTTGAATTCTTGCAAACGTTAGGTAATTAAGTACATGTATTGGTAGTGATAAACACTTCAATAAAGACAGCTAGTTAATGCTAATTATTTGACACATTACAGTGGAAGATACATGACCTTCCAAAGCGTGGGGCGGGCCCTACTGATGGGGAACAGAATGACCAAAAGTTTGAGAACGACTGTCTTAGAATCACTTTACAGAATGTCAATTTTGCTCAAATATAATAACTAACATATTGTCATTTTAATTGTTGGCTGTTTTTCACCCACGCCGTACAGTGAGCCGAACTTTTACACTTTACAGAGTGCAGCTACAGTCTGGCTGCTGTTTATGTCTGTGTTTATCTTGGCCGCTTGTTTTCTGAAGCGTCAGATCATAACCAAATGTTTGGTTTCCTTGATTTATTGTTTGTTTAGCATAATACTTTCTCCATCGCTGCTGCATCTCTTTCTCTCCCTATAGTTTTCAGTAAAAAGTTGTTCTCTAACAAATTCTAAAATACACACTTTTAGTCCATAAAGTGAAATAAAAACTGTTTAAAAAAAAAAAAAAGTCTGGGCAAATGAACCTGCTGTCACTGTGGCTGTGCAATGCTGTGATGTAAAATCCTGTTTTAGCTATACAGAAATGGAAATCAGGGGATTTTAATATTATCTTACAATTTATTTTTCAATGACCACAAGGTCAGAGGACATCAGCCATGGAAATTGACTTTATTTCCATACTAAAAAAACCCTCATAATTTATATTTTTCTTTGGAAGAGCCTAGTAACTTCACAGGTCAATTAGCGATGTATGTTGTAGGCATGTGTCATCATATATATAAAACATTCAATTCATTCAACATTCAAATGCTTTCACACTTTTATCCTTTCAAGACGCTCATTAGATCTTAATGGTAGTTTAATACAGAAAGATATGACCATGGAAGAACAGAAAGAGATGTAAGAGAAAAGTAATGGCTCCAAGAGGCTGGGTTGATTCACAGCACGGACAAATGGCAGTAATGTCAGCAAAGATGGTATCAAGCCAGAGCCGGTTCATTTCCTGACACTATGATGATGTCAAACAGCCAGGGACAAGACTGACAGTGACACGAAACAAAGAATTTCATCCTCCGCTTGCCTGTTAAATAGTTTAATGTCAGCACAGACGAGTGAAACTGCTTAATTTAGCTGTGGGAATATTGTACAAGGGACCGCAGTAAACACGAG
>NC_024318.1:9153490-9223820 GCF_000523025.1 Cynoglossus semilaevis | reverse complement strand
ACAAGGGAAAAACACATAAACAATATTAACACACAATATAAACACAAAGAGCTCACAAACCTCATAAATATTTAAACCCAGTAAGACATATGTGACTGTATACAGTAAGTTACGTGTACGATCTGCATCACTTCTGTTTCTCTGTGTGTTTTATGTTAATATTACAGGCTAAGTTTCACTATTTATTAACTCAATATATAATAATTGTTTACTATACATGACATTATGTTCCCACTGTTAAGAGCCTGGCTGTAAAACCTACATGTTAACACAGAATAAATGTTCACACAAGTGAGAATACTGATATAAAAACTCTATTATTTTGTTATAAATTCCCAATAAATTCTGCCAATGCTTTTCTGATACAATCTTATGGTTAGCCACAAATTCTACTCGGTGCCTGCTTCGACTCTTGGGCTTAAACTTCCTGCCTGTACTGTACTCCTCCATCATAAATATCAAATCTAAGGTACATCACCTCAGGTTACAGGAAACAGGGCAACTGAGAAGGGAAACAATAACAGCACCGTTGTAAACCTGCCACACAGCACACGGGGCAGTGAAAGCTACACAAATGTCCCTCAAAAACCCTGCTGATCTGCCCTAAATGAAGCAGAACTCACAGCAGAACACATTACCTCGGCAGCAAACAGCTGAATGCAGCGTGCCAAGGACATTATTGAGCCAGAAATAAAGTGTTATGTGCAGTTGTAAACATAATTATCTGCTCTTTTCAGTGCAGGCTTTTTTCCCTATGTGCATTTAAATACATTTCCAAAACACAGTGGCACTGTAATAATCCGTTTTAACCAGGTTCTCTTCTGTTTCTTTAGCAGAACTTCTTTATAGCACAGACACCACTCTATCTCTTAAACACAGTCTATTTTATTATATTTAACATCAAAGATTTGGTTCCCTAAAGAAATTTGACCAAGGAAAATTGGTGACACCAGGAGCTGGAATTCCAGAGGGGAAAAAAAATTACATACAAGATTTGGGAATATAGAAAATAATCCAGTGCAGCCGGAGTATATTTGGCCAGAGCATGACATCACTGTTGATTTGATTTAGCTCAGCCATGTCCAAAAATGTTCAATGACTGTGACTCTGGAAGGACCTGGAGCGATATTGTATATCCAAGGTCCACGGTGTTTTCATGAACATGTGACTGAGGACTCAGAGTGTGATTTTCAATAGTCAATAAAACAGAATGAATGACTTTAAGGCAGCAGACCTCGACTGGTTACAGCGGCGACCAGGATGGATTTGACATTTACAATACGCTGAGTGAGTCCAGAAAAAGACCTCACTGATTAAAGCCAGGACACTACACTAAGACAAAATATTAGTTTTACTAATAACATTGTGTTTTGGTATTGGGTCCAAATAAAAACTCCACGTGTGTGTGTTTGTGAAAAACGAAGTATCTCTGTGTGTACTCTGCAGAACGACACCACTGGAGTATTAAGTACTGTAGCTGAAATCCTAAATGACTGCACTCAGCTATAACAGCACATCACGTTTCCAGCAGCCAGCAAGTAGCTGTGGTGAGAATGAATGTTATAATTATTGTTGAGTGTGAACGACGACATGTCTGACAACACATGTTGGCACTTGTTAAGACAGAAAGATAAAGGATGTTGTTTCCTCTCCTACTTGAAAGGTGATGCTGCTTAAGGAAATGTTCCAGGTTATTTTCAGCTGTAGTACAATTAATTATTAGTATATATCAGTATAACATTTTATAGTATATAGTCACTACTACACACTAGAGAATTATATTTATATTGATTTTTTATCATTGTATTTCATTCCACTGTACATCTATTTCTATTCACGTTGTGGCTTCCGACACACATCCTTGTTTCCTTTGATCAATTTTTAAAGAAGCCTGATCTAGTTGGTGAGGAAGAAGGAGGAGATGAGGTTAGTAAGTAAATTAGTGGGCTACGTTAAGAATAATGAGAGGTTTTAACCAGTGTATTATACAATCGCTGCAAATTAAAAGTAGTAAATAAAAATCTGGTTTAAGGAAGTCTGTCTTATTAAAGTAGTTTTCGTTAGTAAAAGGAAACTCCAGTAATGGTGATAAAGCAACAAACAGGAGCAGAATGGCAGCAGAAAAGACAGGAGAAACAAACAACAGGCGAAATGATGCGTAAGACAAACGTCCTGTCTGCAACGGTAATGAAGAAAATTGGATGAAAACTATTTTTGATAACGGTGATGTTTTAAGAACAAAATTTTCAGAAAAGAGAGCGCACTTAAAGCGTGAAAAGGTTTTCTTCTCCAAATGTTCAGTCCAACCTTGGCATTTGTCAATGTGGTGATGGAGTGTCCGTCCACCCACATGTTCTCAGCCAGGTTAAGGTAAGGTAACTGTTCAGGTCACGGTGTATGATTCACATCATTTCCAAACTCATCAAACCATGCTGTGACCCCTTGACCCCCATGGGAGGTTCTATTATTGGCAACTTTTTCCATTCATTTTCCAAGGTTTTTCTTTCCCCTATAATTTACCTTTCCACCATAATCAATACAGACAAACAATGCAAAGCAACACCTTATTCTTGTCACTGCACTCAAGTCTACTAAAACATTTTTGACGTCAGCGAACAATTATTTATACAATGACAGGCCTTTCAGAGAGCTGCAGAGCAAAGCCACACTCACTGCGCTCGGCGCTTTGAGATTCAATACCACCTCAAGATGAACAGAGTTGGTAGGAGACCTCATAAATCTCACGATGCCGTCTCCGAGAGCCCAAGGAGGCTGGTGTAAAAGGTTAAATAATATTCACAACTGTCTCATGGTAGATCCGTCAACAACACAGAAAAATGACACAAGTAAAACCTAAACCTCAGACTCAGACAAAAAAAACCTCAAAGTTTTTAGGTATTTAAATGGATGCAGGATTAGATCACACTGTGAGTCATCCTCTGTCTCCACCCTCCATTCATCCCATTCTGTTAGAAGCATTCATGGTTCGCCCCGAAGGACACGACTACAATGTTGCTTCACTGACGTTCTACTCCGTCTTGTCCATGCTGATGTTTCCCTTTCGCGCTCCACAGAAGAGGCAGTTGGCCTCCATCAGTCACACATATGCTGTTCGCAATGATGTCTTTGTAATGCTCTTTAGCGCTGAGTGCTGTGGTCAGCAGCGTCCCACAGGGCGAGCAACGGGAGGTCGATCATTTCCTGTTTCTGCTAAACCGAGCCAAAGGTAAGAGGGATGTACAAATTAGCCCATGAATGGGGAACACAGGCCCAGCAGAGGTGAGCAGACAATGGCTTATCCTTCATCCTCATTGTTCAACAGGATACAAGTGAAACTAGTATTAACTGCCACACTTTTACTTCCACCTTCTGTTCCCTTTTCTTCACATTCACAGTTTGGCCTGTTCAGCATTAAACACTCAGTGGAGAAAAAGGATTCATGTTGAAGACCACTTACTGGACAGCGGGGCTATTCAAGTGAATCGACCACGGTGCACTGTTTTTGGGCAGGGTAGGTTGTTACTCTAACCTTTTGTCAGACTCATAACACACTGTTATGTTGGCACATTTTAAACACGTAAAAAAAAAACAGCATTTACTAGCCAAAATCCACAGCAGCAAGTGCATTACAGATGTGATATCGACAGTAGAAGTTCATCTAGAAATCTCACTGGTTCTTTTCTTGGAAAACATAAATCAAATAATTGTTTCAGTTATTTTTGTTCAGGATTCAGCTCTTGCTTTTCTTTTGGTTAATATTTTAGCCATTTTTTGCTATTTAATTGAATTTCTTTTGAACTATCAGTAAAAAAATTATATTTTGGAATAACCTGAATTAAATTAATAGCTAGATATTTAAAACAGTCATTTAAGTATGTTGTCATCTATCATTGACAATTTTTTGCTCAGTATTTTAGTTGGTATTTAATTTAATAATACAACATTAAACATTCATTTTGAGCTGTGTTCTTTGGATTTTTTTAGTGTCTCTGCTAGCAGAAAATCTAATAGTATTGGTTTTAGTATCTAAAGTTTTTGAGTGACTGTTGTTTTAACAATTACAGTATTCGGTACAGTTGACTGATACAAGGACGGAACAAAAGATCTGCCCTGATGAGACAGCGAGCAGCTGAGGACAAAAGTCTATGGTCAGTTACACTGGATTAGCAACAAAGAACAATCTGTCCATGGTTGGTCTGTCCGTGTAAACAGGAAACCCATCTGTCTCAGCAGATAAAACATGTCATTTAACATTGACTGTAAAATCTAAATGCACATTAATTTCAGTTGTCAAAAAAATTAAATATTACATATGAAATAGCTAAATAATCTATAATAAAATTACCATCAGATAAAACACAGTTGAATGCAAGTTATTTATCTTTTCTAGATAATTGCATCAGTGACCAACAATCACTAAAAAAATAAAAACAAAATCACGACTAAATGGTGAATGTTGTTTTCATGGTGTTTCCTAAAAATGGCTGAAAGTGGCATAAATGAGAAACCAAAGGTCTGAGTTCTGGCCTGAAGTCACCTCAAAGATGAATGGTGCGCCCCCTCTGACCACACAGCAAGATAAATAAATTCCACTTCCTACCCTTTGGACAGATGGAGCAAACACATCCTCTCATGGCATTGCTTTCTAATAAGGGAGTTATTGACCATGTTCACCATCCTCAAAGCAACACAACTGGTCGACTTCACAGAAAACATCTCAAAACACCACAAAAGATTCTGTCAGACTAGAACCTGAGCTACAATTGACAAATGTACAATGCGGTTTAAGGCTGGTTTACGTCAGACCACTGTGGTAGATGAACACAAGTCCAAGCTGCTGCCAGATTATTTCTGACTGTTTTGAACTTAAAACACCATACATAAAGGCTTTCATTCATCCGGCCAGAGCTGAAGACAGTGTACAGAGATGTTTACTCAGCTGTTGGTGCTGAGTGAAAAGACTGACTGTGGGAGGCTAAAAGAAGTACATCTTCAGGCTGATGTAATAAGGCTGTAATGCCATTCACTTTAATGAAAAAACAGTATTCCTCCCGGCGAGTGTGCAAGCTGAAGGTGAGTCGGGGTGAGTGGAGTACGTGCACACTCCTCTACGTTTCATTATTTGACGAAAAGAGCATAAATTTTGTCAGCGGCTGATTTACATGAGGTTGCATCCTTACACCGGCAGCAGACTCAGACTCACTCCCTTCAGGCAGAGTTGGAGTGTATCGATTGCTTCACCTTGATAACATTTCAAATGTAGTTCTCAAAAAGTGTGGAAGTTGCCATTTTGGATCACAGTTTTATGTTTTCTACATTAGAAGACAACCTTATGGATGCTGAGCTGACCATTGCTTTACTGTCATCCCATCGTATTAACTGTACATATAGTATTAACACACCCAGGTTTAGTTAAAGTTACTGTCTACCACTGCACGAAGATGTTGACATGTTTAATATACAATTCTATCAATAACTTAAAGTGATACTTAGAAGGATGTGTACTCTATCGTAATTCATTAAAACAATGCCCCCTACAGGCTCAGATATAATGCATATTCAGCAGTATTTTTATTTACTTGAATAAAACTTTTCAAAGTAATATCAACTATGTGCAGTGGAAATTGCATTAATAGATGATAAACCAATTGTCAGTATTAGATAATTCAAGCATTAATGCTGTAATTTCCCAGCCTGGGATCAATAAAGTCCATTTACTGTATCTATCTATGCCTTTGCAACAACCCATTCCAAAATGTGACCATTCTAAGAAGCGGCTTCAACTACAACCCTGCATAGTCAATGACATTTCATGAGCTGGTGAGTGACTCTATCGACTGGATCTTTCAGCTTGTAGATCCCGAGGAGAGAACAACACAAATACACAGGGGTGGATGTGCATGAATCACCACAGTGTGCTATTGATCCATACTCTTTGAAAAACAACTAATGAACCCTCGCCAGAGCATCCCACAATGCATCAGTGTGTTCCTGTAGGTGAGTGTTCTCCTGGATTGACAAGCCAGAAAATAGTAGGCTGGTGGATATCAAAGTCCAGTCAGAGACGGCGTCCATATATATATATTGATCCCATCTTCAGATGAGACTACTGAGTGTAACGATGTCTGGCTGCTGCAGCTTTAAGGGCCTGTATCCTGGGACACTGGACACAGTTTAAAGTCATCCTCCTTGATGTAAAGTTGTTGGTAATATCGGTGATGATACTTATAATCTGTAACAGCTCTTCACCACAACCTGCTGCGCACCTGTCGGCAAATAGCAGAGTAGTGTGTTTTCTATCTGCAGTTCAGAGTCAGTGTTCATTTCAAAAGGTCAACAATGTCTGCATTTTAACATCAGGGATAAAGATAGGAGGAATTTAATGAAAATATTTCTAATGCTGGATACACTATTGTTTCTCCTCATTTCAATCATACAGTGAGGACCTCAAATCATTGTTTTGTTAAAGCCTATTTAATCAACATTATATTATTAAAACGGAAATGGAACTTGCGCTGCACAGTTTAGGTGATACTTTGTTTACTGCAAAACAGGAAGCAATATTTCCAATTCCACTGCACTACTAGCGTATAAGCTCTGTTCATATTCTGTTCAGCTGGCTGTGCTAACTATGCAGCAAGTTTAAATTCATTTCATTATCTTTGCATGAAATATGACTGCATTTTTTTTCTTTAACTGTGACACCTTACTAAAGTACTGAGAGGAACTTCAAACAGGGATCCAACCAGTGAACTGTTGATAGCTTACTGTGACAAAAGTGGTTATCACCTGCTGTGGCCCTGTGGAAACCTTCATTAACAAATAAAAGGTAACTCAAGTGAATAACCTCAGCACATCATACAAACATAATCCCAGTGAGGAATATCTAAAAATACAAAACAATGGAAAATGAAAAAAAAGAAAACTTCTTTACTGAACTGTTTCACTGCACGTCTCTTCCCCGCTCTAGCCCTAAAGGCCAGCAGAGTTATCCTCTGTTTCCTCTAAAGTACACTTTGTCCCAGTTTCCTCACCAGATGGGCACACTTTTTAACTACCCAGACTTCTTTGCAATGATTATCACAGGCACAGCAAAAATGAGAGCAACAGCAGTTCGCTGCATCCTCCCTCATTAGGTTTATCGAAGTATCCAATGAGGACATCCGTTGGTAGATTCAAGGTAAGTTTGTGGTTGTAAGAGACCTTGACGTGAGGGCATAGAAGGCTTTTGAGATTATGCACATCTAACCATAAACACAAGGATGTATTAATTAGGATAACACAACCGTGTGGTTGGATTGTTTGATTCCTCAAACAACAACTGGTCACAACCAGTTTTGGTTCGGTGATCTTGCCTCAGAAAAATGGAGATGCAAACAACTACATGAGGCACGGTGCTGTAGTGCCATTCATTTGCAGAGAATCTATATCTCATTTGCTGTGAAGTGCCCTTTGTCTTCACCGGTGCCTGGGTTGTTCAAAGGTCACGTGGTGCCGAGCAGAGGGAACACAGGGAAATCATCAATGGAGATCAATACAGTATCAGCCTGATGGGTTTCTGGATGAAACGGTTGTCATAGTGAGATAGCAGCTGAGCGGAGACAGATATCAAAGAGTCAGGTGTTTATCGCCTGAAGCTGAGAGCTTCTGTTCTTACTGTCAGTGACTCACTGCACATACGGTACCTGCTGTAAGTACTACTGCAGGATTTCTGACAGAACAAACGGCTGACAGTATGCAATTGTCCTTAAGCGTTATAGATTTTAAAACACCATTGTCAACCTATATAAAATGTAGTGCATTCAAGAATTCACTGAACAAATACCAGGCTAACAGGATGCACTACACTGTACAGGGATGATGCCTGTATTTTGTCGGTATTTTCTCCATGTGGTAGGATGAACTTATCTAAGTCAATCATTGAGGTGTTTTAATTATTGTGAAGTATTAAATATTTATACAATATTTCACCTTACCTCAACTTTCAACCATTTTCATTTGATAAATGAGGTGAAATGCAGTTTTCTTTTTTAACTTTTAGACTATGTTCCAAAATGTGGTGAGGTTAGAGAGATAAAAACAGTAGTTCTTGAGGAAAAGTTGCAGAATCAGATTTATAATTTATAATTATAACTATAATCAGAACTATAAGAATTGTTTTTCTTAGCTAAATGCTATGCTTCTAATTAACATATCTGTTTCCACCTTGGATTGTGTAATTCCTGTTACACCAGAAAAAAATAAAAGAGGAAATGAGAAACAAATGCCCCTGCGTTTTCACGTCTGCTTGATAAAGTTCACTGATTTGCATCCTGACAGATTCTCTCACATGGGATCCGTGTTTCTCAACTGCCTGGGGTATTACTTCGCACCCGGTGGGTTTATTCTCATGATGTGGTCGACTGTGTTTAAAGCTTCCTCTTGAAGTGAAAACAAGGTACAATGGAACTCGGAGACACGCTTAGAAAAAAAAAAGAGCTTACCACAGAACACAAACACACCAAACCGCTCCATGTGGAGCACGTAGGGGTGCGATATCTGAACTCCACAGTAAACACAGACATCTCTTCTCAAAACCGTCGACACATTCTCCGGTAGAGCAGATCAAAAAACGCAAACGCTTTACTGCTGCATGGTGGGGAAAAAAAAAAAACTGGGTTGTAAAGGGAATTGCTTCTTTCAAGAAGCAAGAGTTTTGACAAAGAAAAAAAATCCAAATAATTTCCAGTCTAAACATGTGGCTGTTTCAGATATCAGAGGACAGGAAAAGGCTTGAATTTCATTTGCCTTCTTTCTTCTAAGAAACCCACGAGGATGAAAGACCCCCCCCCATACACACACACACACACACACTCCACTGGTAAGCAGTAGTTACCCGTTGCTTGAGTACAAGTAAACAAGCTGCGACAGTCCTGCAGGACAAAATATTAACCCTGATCAGTCCGTCTGAATCCAAACATCACCTTGACTCTGAAAATAAACCACTGATTTCAACCTGTGTTAGTCATGAAGTAATTATCAAGATAAGTTAATATATTTCCACATCTAAAAGAATCAGACTCCTTTAAAAAAAAAAAAAAACACATTTCAAACACATACTGATTTCAGCCTAGATCTGGTTAGGATCACTCTGAGGATCTGATCCCTTTTTTTAATTGACTGTCAGTCACAGCACGTGGGCAGCACTAACACCAGGATTTTGCAGATTCCTTTACAATATTCTTGACAACAAATCAATAAACAGGAGTTTGAGCAGAGGAAGCGTTTTCCTGTCATTAACTGTAGCTGTCAATCTGTCTTTTCACAGAATAAGCCCCACTCATGATTCCTCCCACAGCTGGGGTGACAAGATGTTTAATGGTGAAACCTCTACCTGCAGCTCAACACGCAGCAAGTAACGTGTGTGAAGTGCCTGAATTCATCACAAAGTATTTTTGTTTCTGCCACTATTTCTGTTTTGCTGCTGGCTATTTTTTAATGAACAGACTTTAATGGATCAATATTGTTACAGTTTTTGTTTTGTTTTTTAACTCTCCCGTAGGTGAGTTAAATCCTTCTCACATTTGTACTGACAAAAATATATTTAAATCAAAGTAAAAAAAAAAAGAAGAACCTGAGACTCTCAGACAATGATAAAGTTTTTGTCTTAAAAACACATGTACAGATGATTGTTGTAAGTGGAAATATTGTATATAGCTGCTATTTCAAAGCCTTCAGTCAGCAGACCTACCACTGTGGAAATCCCTGTTTGGGGGTCATTCCAGAAGTGATTCTTCATTCATATCTATGGTTAATTTAGAGTTAACATTTAACCTAATCTTGCATGTTTTTGTGTGATTTAGAACATGCAAACCCATTAAGGAATGATCAGTTCAACCCAGCCAACTGCTGGTCTTCTTCCCATTATCCAAGAACGCTAACCACTTTGATGACCTAGTTTTAAAATTCCTAAATTCCCCAAAACTGAAAATGAAAAATGAATGGTAAAACTGAATAGTAACTTAACTTAACACATAAAGGTAGATTTTTATTCAAAGACCAGAGGGATGGTCATAAACCTCAGCTGGTACAGACGTCCACTGCAGCCAGGTAGCATCAATGACAAGGATATTCAGATGCAGCACAAAGCCTCCATCTCTATGATAATCTTCAATTGATGGACAGGAACAGCTCAGATGATCAAATACGTGGCTTCAGGCTATTTTCCCTCTAATGAAAAGCTGTTAAAATGTTAACTGTAGTTCCTCTTCTATGTGCGCGGCTGCTGTGTGCAAGCTAGCAGCAGCATAGAGAACATGTCCACAGGCACCCTGTGTCAGCCGGATGACCTACTTTATTCTCTGTAAGGTCTCGCAGCTCCCTCAAGAACCCCCGTAGAACAAAGACACCATTTTGTCTTCATTAGTTCAAGAAAATGTCACTGCATGCAGTTCCTCCAAATGATATTAACTTTGTTTACCATGTGTTTACTGCCTTAATTCCAAATCAGCTATGCAAATAAACAAAGCAGGAGTGGAGGGAGATGTACATGAACTAACGAGTTCTGCTGCTTTCTGAAGAAAATAAGTAACAGAACATGCACCGCGGCCAGTACATGTAATTAGATTATTTTGGTAACTCAGAGGATAAGCCCTGTGAGATGTTTGCACTGACACTGTGTTCCTCAGCTGGTCCCCGTCCCCATTACCATTCACACCATGCCTCTGCAGCGCTCCATCATTAATACATTTCACATTAAATACAATTACAAATCATGATCAATTATGGAGTTTTAATTACCGCTAATAACTGACCATCTGCCCAGTGGCCAAGGGGTAAGATGGAGGCAGCAAGAACAGTGCACCCCAAAGAGCGGGACCATGAAGGGCCTGTGATAATTAAAAAACTTACATTGAACCAACTGTGCCGGGGGGAGAGAGGAGGCGGAGAATTGTAAATGAAACCCACCGCCAGAAGAATATTCAAGTTTCGCCCCACATGAGGTGTTAAGGACCAGATGTATCAGCCCAAGATCTTTTCTGGCTAACAATATGCTGCACTACAACAAGCATACAGAGGATTTGTACCTTCACATGTCATGTGCTAATGAGCTTTTTTTAAAAAAATGCTATATAACAGCCCTGTTGCAGGGGCCAAACTATAATGGATATAAAGCAATAGAAAGCAGTATAAAGGTGCTGCACCTACAGTTAAAATCACAGGTGAATATTCAACAGAAAGTGTTCAGAGTTGATGTGGTAAAACCTACAACGTGGTCTTGGTAACTGACCATGTCGGTTTTTCTTGCAGCTTTGACACAAGCAAATTTAAAGATGCAACAGGGAGGACTTTTTAACGATGATGCTGATGGTGGTAATAAATTCTTGGTGGAGTACTCAGCCCCTGACATTTACCAGCGCTGCATACTTTCTCCAAATGATGTTGTTCTAAGGTATCTGGGACGCTGTTTTCCTGTTTCATTATTTCGTTCAGGAGACTGATGGTGACTTCAGGTGGTGACGGTTGAGTTAACGCTGACCTGGCCTACATGATGACATCGACCTGATTCAGCACATTTAGACAATTCTTTCATTAAAAAAAGTGTCTTTTTGTTTACAGAACAAAATACATGAAACTCTTTATAAAGACATTTATTATTTTTAGAAACTTTTAGATAGACTTTGGTGATATTTTTAGACCAAAGCTCCTCAGCTGAGACGAGGGCAGCTATTTGTTAGTGATAAACCAGGTTAATGAAAGCTGTAAATAAAGGTCCTGGGACAAAAGGACTGAAGAATGCTACAAAGCAGGAGCCGAAACATTTTGTTGGAGATTTGTGTCTGAAATATTATTAAATACACGGCTGCTAGAGAACTGTGAACTGAATTCAATTTGACTCTTTTGTGTAAAACCATTACTGCGGTTTTTATGAGGATTTTCACTTATGTTTCATAGAATAAAACATCCTACAATGTCAGGATTCAAGATTTTTACCCATGCAAAGTATTAACCATCTGCAAACTAAAATAATAATAATAATAGAGATTATTGAAATGTAATATATTTTATGAGAAACAGAAGCAGACAGAATTAAATTAATCAGGGTTAAGTTTTAATCTTTGTAAAAGATAAACAATATAAAAAAGTTGCCAGAGGGGTAAAGAGAAAATCAAATCCCCATTTGTGTAAATAATGAAAGCACCTCAACTGTAGATGGAGGCAGGATTTAAAAGCTGTTATCAAATGTGATTAAATAAAGCAGGGCTTATTTCTGATGAGAAAATAATTTGAAGGACAGGAGTTTGTGAAGCCACAACAAGGAGAGTGTTGCTTTTCTGAGGGCTTTTAAGCTAATCAGGTTAACCCTGAGTTTCACCTGAACAAACGGAAGAGAAGAAAACTGTAATACTCACGGATTTTATCATTTACATGAAATAATAAACTGTATGTCGTGTGTATGTGAGGCGCAAATGGAAACGCTGCGAGGAATACATTTGGTTGATTAACGGTTAATCACTTTCACCTTAGAGTGCAGAGCACGTGTTTCCCCACATGTTGATGGAATGATATGTGTTTTTAAAGCGTTCAAGGCTCTACACCAGTTCATAGAATATGATGTTTTGGCTGCGCTGCATGAATGAGAGTTTCACTAATATGTCCAGATTACAGAAGGTTCTCAGGGGTCAGCAGAAGAAGAAGCTTTATTTGTTGTTGAGGACAGATTACAGAGATTTTTAAAGTGAATCCACCTATTTAAATGATATTGTGAATTGCATTAATGACATTGTAGAGGCCTGTTTTGTTCTGTGGATGTTTTTTTTTTGATTGACACAGACTCAAAGGTTATTATAAAGAACCATGTTATATAAAAAATTGTGGGATTGTTTTTGTTCTTAATGCAAAAAATGTAAAAACACTAATAGTTCCTTCCTACAGGAAGTGGAAAACCATCTGGTACTCCTCACCCTGAGCACCAAAACCAGTCAGAAAGTCTTACAGGACATTGAAACCACACAAACAAATGGACCCTGGATGATGAAGTCCAGGATAATAGTGACCTTTGCTCATGTATGGAAAAAATCAGGTTAGAGTTGCAGCCAAAACAACGCTATTCTGACTAACACAACAAACAGTCATTACATCCATGGAAACAACCACTTGTATTAACATAATTTGCAATGGTAATAAGGATGTCAACCCAAGTTTTAAAAACACAGTGGGCAAAAGATTTTCAGCTTTAAAAAAAAAAAATTTTCTTCCGAAGGTTTTAACTCACAAGGTGACCAGAGACTGCAGGAGAAACATGTCAACAGAAAGTGAGGAAGGCTTTGAGTTCAGCCATGACAGGAAGTGGAGTGAGAGCCTGTTTCGGAGCTGCCACAAATAATGTACTTTGACACAACAAACCTGATGCTGTGTCTGACCAGAGTGCCGGTTACATCCAGCTGCAGGGCTGTCAGGAACCAAAGAATCTAAAAACCAACCCTAACAGTGTGACTGACAAACAGATCGCGTTTCTAAACTCTGCATGTAATTTATCAAATGTCGTCATGATGGCATGACGGATCACGTAACCTTGACCATGTGCAGAAGGCAGAAAAGAAGAAAAAAAGTATTTATATAAATTTGGTTTCACTGAAGGTGATACAAAGCTGGCACAATCAACAAAAAGTGTGTATTTGTCTGTCTCTGATAAGGTCATGTTTGACATCACAGCAGTACTTTTAAATATTAGAAACAGGATTGATTTTAGTTTGGTTACCAAGTTAGAAAATGAAAGAGTTTTCTTTTGCTTGTGGAAAGAAATGAGGAGGATTTAACTAGAAAAATGAACTGATATTAAATCACGGCCGACCACGCTCACTGTTTGTGTGTTGTCTTTAGGTACGGCAGCGTACTGTACAGTACTACTACATCAGTGACCACAGAGACACAGGAAAAGACAGAAGGAACAAAGTAATTAAAATTCTGTGGAAGCACTAGGTGAAGCTCAAACACAGAGCTGTCAGAACAGGCCCTGACGGCTGCCTGCTGGGGGAAAAAGTTTGGCCGCGTTGGCATCAGTTGGTGAAGCTCCTCGTTTGGATGTGCGGATGAGGAGGTGGTAAAGTGTTCATGTGGTTTTCGCGTGTCTGAGTTGGAGGTGATATGTGCTGTCAGAGCCGATGGAGCCTGGACTGAGAGGAAGGAGAGCCTAGAAAACACTGCCAGCAGATAATGTCACTCAGTCTTTGTATTAAGGAATGGGTGTTTCAGCACCAGCTTAGAAGTATGAATATGGTGCAGTGAAGAATAATGAAAAATAATGTCCTTGAGTCGTCCATTATATGTCCTTCCCACAATAAGCAGGAGCAACAAAGCCAGTCTGCTGACACCGACCATTCACTCTGACATACCAGCAACAGCTCTGGAATCTCAAATATGATATTTTTATTATGACTATTTTTATCACTGTTTAAGATTAAGATGATGGACAGTCGACAGTTCCTTAAAACCATTTTCATATCAAACTGACGTAAAGTATAAAACTCAGACGACAACATTAGAGAGGGCCATTGTCAGGATTGCTTCTCAAAGTAAAATATCAGAAAAGTTAAAAGAAGAAACTAGCTAGGAAACTGTGGATTAAAAAAAATATATATATCATCACAGAGAGGGGATGAGAAGATGGTAAAGGCTCAGTGGAGAGCATTTCAGACAGTACAGAAATAGAGAAGATATGCATAAATATGCATATTCTACATAATTAAAACTATTGATATCTCTTCATACAAATACATTTAAATGAAGGGATTTTGCTATTGTATTTAGATCTAATTAAAAAATCCTCAGCAGATTGTCTAATTGTTACTTTTGATGCTCCTGGTAATTTCAACATTTTCATTTCTTTAGAGAGTATATGATTAGCAATGAGTCAGTTAAGTGCATCTAGAACAAGGTCCACGAAAAGGTTCTTCAGTTCTTAAATGAAGCCAACTAGCAAAGTAGCCACTGATAACATTGATAACAAGGAAACCAAAAGAAAAGAACAGTATTTTGAAAATTATGAGAGAAAATCTAAAACCAACATGGTGAGCAGATGGTGAAAGATTATAGAGATAAAAGAAACCAAACACGACAGTACTTTTTACTGCTTAAGTCTATTTTTTTTAACGTTTTAATTCTCTGGGCAACACAATGAAAGAAGTAGTTGCTACTGTTTTACATCTGCTGATGAATGAATGAAGAAAATGAATAAAAGAAATGACGCCACAAGAAATTAAGAAGCTGTTCATTGGAGAGAAGGTTGGCAGAAGTTTGTCTTTCATTTTATAAAAATTGAAAAAGTCGTATTTTGTCATTGTGATGTCTCGTGCTTTTGTCAGTTGGTTTCCTCATTCAACTGTCCAAACAATTGCATCTGAAGACACGCTCAAATATAATGTCTTATTTGTAATACCAAATATATAGCCCAGCATGGTTTATTTTAAATCAACCAGCTAAGCTTGTGTCTCTTCTGCACTAACAGTGTCACAATTTTTAAAAAGACATACAATGTCTAATATGTAAGGAACATCCTGCGGTCTGTTTGGCTTCATCTTCCTATCTATTATACAGTAGGTGAGCGTGGGCGAAAACAACTCGGCTCAGATTTGACCGTAAAAGCAGCTCTCCATGCATTAAAGCATCAGGGTCACTCGCAGCGAGGATCGCTCTCACCTAAATAAAGCAGAAAATGATGTGTTAAGGATGTAACTGAGCTGCCATGTTTGCTCATCATCACTGTCAAAACACGGCCGACTGGGCCAGGTATCTAAGAAATAGCCATTCCATCCCTTCTTTATGGAAATTAATCTTTTCATAGATATTGCAAATGGCATGCCACGTTTGTTTATGGGCTCGCGGAGAATTGATAGTGAAGAAAACAGGTACAGGGAGAAAAAGGAGTGTGGCTGCTGACCCGTGCCAGACTCACACTACATTTGCATTCATTAGCTCAATCAGGGGGCCTTCCTAACTCCCTCCATCATAAATGATAGATGAGTGAGAGGCTGAACAGCCACAGAGCTCACTGAGTCCCAGAGAATAGATACATTTTGCCAGTATGAATTATTCATGTCCCTTTAATGCTGAAAAACAACATCTGACAGGTTCTTAAGGAGTAGCTGGGATAAAGACTATGCAAATGTTGATCACCCGTAATTAGGCGTAATTGCGCTGCATATATTTGTGCAGCTCTTAACAGCCATTACTCCCCCTAAAAGATTTGCCCCAGCACATAAGAGGGGTGACTCACTCACTCTCTCCCTCACACACACTCACACACCTGTTGGAAGGACAGGTCAGGATCCACATAAATGTGGACCTTGACACCTGCCGTCCAGGCGTCTCCTGCACACAGCAGTCGCAGGAAGTTCGAGACAATTAAAATGTAAAAAGAAAAGAAAAATAGGAGGGACTTGTTTGTGTGGACCGTGCTATTTTTCTCCAAAGACAATGGCAATAATACATTTTGGAGAAGAGCGTAATTGGCTCTTTTTGATGTGCCACTGTTGTTCCTGTTGTGTTCTTGTCAGATATCACACCCCCTCCCCAGGACTCACTGACAGAGCCGGATCCAGTCAGGACACACAGTTCAGCACAGATAGCAATTTGACAGCTACTCAATTACTATGACACCAGTCATAATCAGCAGTGCTGCCGGGAATTCATCAGCATCTGCTCAGCACAAGGGAACGGAGCATCACTGTCAACGACTAACATTACACACAGGGTAAATCAATGTGACTCTAATGGTGGTTTAAGAGGTAAAAGTTGTCAGACAGTTGTTTTTTGCATATTTGTTATTTTCATGGAGGTTTATCCATATTGGAACATGTATATCTGAACTATTCCATCTTCCACCGGCTTTATTAAAAAAATGCTTTAGCTTCCTCTAGCTCGCTCGGTTTCAGCGCAATCAATATTCTTAATATAGCACTAAATAATGATACTAAGCTTAGGCTGCAGGATCCCTCAGCACAAACAGAAAGACGTAGCCTGAGGTGTCAACACACCGAGTTAAACACAGCCCCACCCAAAGCCTGTGCTTCAAAATCAGAAACGGCTGATTATCTTGTGCTACACCGACGTGCGTTCCAGCAAATCTCTCAGGGAGGAAGTCATAAGAGAGCGAGGTCGTATATTAAACATTTAACAAAGTCACACGCTGCATGTCTGCGCCGACAAAGTGAAAACAGAAACTCCATACAAAAGCCAGTGAATCAGTGAATGCACACAACAGAGCAGATCTCCCATTGAAAATGCTAATAAGTCATTCTTTGAAGTCTCCTTATTTGCATTACAAACATTGTTCCCAAACTCCAGAAAAAAAAGGCAAAGGAGAAACAAGAGACACATCAAAACTTCTGTTCTTCATCCACCAGAGATGTGCCGCACTGAGATGCTGTTTGCCGAGAGGTGCAAAACAAGACATCAGCTACAAAGATGCTGCATTACATTTAGTCTTCACCTTTCTTCCTTGGGTGTCACACACAGATAGCGGTTGTGATCATGAAAACACAGATCCCGGAGGAACATGTTTCTGTGGTTTTTACAACAGAAAAAAGTGTAAACCCAACAGAACAACCATAAATATTCAAAAGGCCCTTGTTCTGTTGGCTTTGTTGACAAGAATATCCAGCAGATCTCTCTACCTTACAGAAACACCAGGGGTTCACATAATAACCCACGTTTTACAACGTGTTCGAGTCGCTGCGAACAAAGAAGTCATCAGCTCGATGCGGAAATGGTGACGAGGGACACGCCTCAAGACAACATCCATACAAATTGCTGCTTTACAAAGCTGGGATGGATTATGATTTCATAATAAAAATGTTCTAGAAAGATCTAATATGTAGTGTTTAGCAGAGCTTTTCCGTTTCCTCATACCTCTAAAGATCTTTTCAATTTAAGGCACGATAAAGTCATTAAATACATTTCATAGGTGAAGTTGAGTTGTAGAGTCCAGTGTTTTGCACCATGTTTTGAGCCATGGCTCAAATTATACATTGATAAACTCCCAAGATGCACCATCATACTAAAACACAAAAATATACATAATTAAAAGTACTGATCTTCTAGTTTTAATCTACTCACCATATGCTCTGTGAAACCTGGTCCTGTTTAGTTGAACACAATGCTGATATTTTAATGATAATTGAAGAAAGAATCATTTTCTTATTATTCGTTTTTGTTGTCATTTTGTTTCTGCTGACTGAATAGTGTGGTTACCAGGTGATAACTTTACAACACTTTCTTAAATATGTTCCAAGTTTTTTAACTTTTATTTTAAAACTACCATCAGCTATTTTGGAAAACAGAAAAAATGACGCACATTGTCATTTTAGTGATTAGGTGATTCATAGAGATTCACAATGACATATTAAACACATACCAGTGATGAAGTTAACAACCATTTGTGTAGTAAAATTATAGATACTGGAACAGACACATGGAGCAAAAAAAAAAAGAAAAAAGAAAAGAGGAACAATGTGATTTTAGTGACAGTGTGTTAATTCATGTAACACCTAATAATTAAACCATAACGACATCTTGTTGAAAGAATATTTTTGAAAAATAAAATAAATTAACATGTGAATTACCACAAGCCCGTGCTTTGATCATCAATTCTTTTAAACATTGTTTTTTTTTTCTTTTTTTTTTGAGTAGTGCTATGCTGAAAAGCTGCAGCTGCTTCTGCAGTGCAGGATGAAAGATTTAGAGTTATCATGTCCATATGAAAGAGAATTACTCACTTACTGGAATGTCAAGGCATAAAGCTGAAAAATGATCTGTCTGGAGAGGCTCACATTCTCTTTCAATCAGAGATGAAGACATAACATTTTTGAGGCAGAGCAGAGAGGTCAACCCTGACCACCTGCCGCAGCCAAGCGAGAAGCTGGAAAACAATCCAGCCAGTTCACCTCAACTGTCTGCAGAGGCACGAACACTGCAGTCCAAACAACCTTATGTGCTAAGATCTGATGTAAAAACAAGTTCAGCAGAGGGTAAAAGAGAGAAAATTGTAAGGAACCGAGACCAAACAATGGCGGTGTAATAATGTCTGTGTGCAAATGACTCGTCGCTGTCACAAACTGTCAGATCACAGCGATGCAGAAGTGGCCTTAAAGCTCACAGATGTGCATTTAAATTCTTCAAGACATACTTAGAGGAGTTGTACTTTGGATATTGCATGTCTTTTTCCCCAAGTTTTTTTTTTCCCTGTAAAGTGCTGGTACTAAGGACATTCTCATGCAATGATAATCTAATGGCCCTTCAATGATTCAGCAAGTGGTGTGGGTTAGAGGCAGCTAAGAGCTGCAGCTCCTCTGGTCTTTTTAAAGTTTCAGTCAAGCAGGGCTTGAAGAGTCAAGGTCCTGACAGAAACAATACACACTGCTTCAAAGCATTTAGACTCATTCAGTTCAATGGCAAGTCTGATAACTGACCAATGACTGAGAAGGTGATAGCAGGGCATCAGGATATGGAAGCGTTATTCTTAAATCTTCACCAATCAACAACCAGTCTGATCAGGTTCTGCTTCACATGTTGCTCCTGTTTGACTGTTTGTGCACAAACATGGAACAGACTGTCATGACTGGAAGCTTTTTGACTCTCATTCAAGTCAATAATTCATATCATCTGCTCTGATGTGACCAGACGTTGTTGTTATTTTCCAGGTTTTTGCTTCATGGCTTTTTTTATTTGTCTGTTTGGACAACTGCAGAAGTTCTGTGCTAGTAGATCATGCGGTAATGTTTTTTGCACGGATTCATAAATAATAGTGGGCCAAGAAAACAACTATGGAAAAACAAGTTCAGTACGAGTTCAACAGAGTTCTTGAATCCTAAATATATCACAGTCAGAATCAGAAATACTTTATTGATGATATATCACAGTCAGAATCAGAAATACTGATGATGAGCCCAGGTGGAAACATTCTTTGGGTGTTGATGATGTTTTTATGTAATTCTACCCAGGATGATTGTTTAGCTCCCTAACAACTAAAGCAACAAATTAGCATCTGGTTGAGGGCCTGTCGGCATTTTGACACTTGACACTGTTGTCATATTTGGCAGACCAGTAGGACTGTTTAGCATGCTGCCAACAAATTAGCACAACCAGTGGTCTGGTTGGGTTAAAAAAAAAAAAGAAAGAAAGAAAACCTTCTCATTATATCTGACTTTGTCCTAAAAAACACAAAGGTGTTTCAATCTCTTCAATAAGATTTCTCTTACACAGTACTGTGGGAACATTTTGTTAATCTTTGGAAAATTATAGAAATCCAAAACTTGTAATAAAACTTGTAATAAAGCAATGCAATAAAGGTACCTGGGAAATATTAAAGCGTATCCCCCCTGAGAAAGTACCACTGTGTTTTGTTTTGTTTTCCTGTTTTGCAGATTTTAACTTTTCAAAACAAAAGTTATCTGCAGATAAAAATGGGGATAAGAGAGTGGGCGTGTGACGGAGGGGAACAATTTGCATTGTTCTTTTCGCATAATCCATTTGAGGCTATGGGTTTTTACAAGGAAACACAAAAATCCAAAGCTTTACTGCCATTTTTTTTCTAATCCTTTTGTCGTACATCTCATGTCGTAATAATAGTATTCCGGCATATTCTGATGGACCATCAACAACTTCTTCTAAATATAATCATGACAACAGGATGATAAGTCACAAGATAACTCTCACACACAAGTCTGCCTTGGTATCGTTGTTATCTCCATTGTACTTTGAGGGATATGCAGCAATGCCGGGGAAATGTGTGTGCGTGATCATGTGTGTGTACTTTGCTTGTCACTGCTGAAAGTACTGCTGTGTATATATAGTATGTGCAGCTTCACACCAGGACAAGGCTGGACTTTTGGCAGATGGTCACATTTTTCATGAGGTGAAAATCAAGAGATAATTTAATAAATCATGGCTGACAACCAAAGACATCCACCCTGGCTCATGTTTTAGGCTGTCTATCAAGAGTTCCACAGTGGCTGCGGCCGACTTATAATAACTGACAGTGTTGGACTTTTTTGGGTTTCAAATATATCCCTCACGGCCTAATTTGTTAAGTTAAGCCATCCGTGAAAATCGGGTTAGACATGATGAAAGAGCTGGAATCAACAGAACAACGATCCATTCATGTTGTCTGTGAACGCCTTTGTTTTTATGACGTGTTCAAACTGTAGACAGTTAAATGTTCAATATAACAATTATAATTCATGATGCTCACTGGTTGGCCGCATGTGTGGGTCGTTCTTGTGTTTGGAGGCACCAAAAAATAATAATTATGTTTCTTTTACTTGTGAGAAGGACCGAGAGTTCTGGGACACAGTGGGCTGCTCCACAACAAAGCCATGGGCCATTAGAGAAGAAGGAAACCAGTTCGAACCAAAATATAAAACCGATCAGAAAATAGCCCATTGTAAGACTTTCTGTATTGGGCCACAAAAATAATGGCAGAAGAGGCCCAATTAATCAGGAACTTGTTTACCATTCTGTGTGCTCTCTGTGTTCATTAGTCTGCCCAAGCTGCGCTCTATGGGGCTGGAGACAACCACAGGAGAGGAGATCCATCTACACGCCGGGGGTGACATCCACAGATTTACGAGCCTGTGCTCGCCACACGCCACATTTCCCATCCCCATAAGACAATAAAGGCTTCATTATCATTTTAAATTGCTCCTTTTGTTTGTGGCAACAAACAGCAGCAAAAGTAAACTGTTCCATAATGCCCTTAACAACAGTGTCCAATCAGCCGCCCTGGGATTTCTAAGGATACCAGACATGACATATATACAAGGGGAATTTGTCATGAGGAGCTGGAGGAAGGGGAAAAAATCTAACAGAGAGGCAGGATGCATGATTTATGTGACTACGTAATAAAACAATTACTTCATGTTGCATTTCATAAGATCATTATGTCTGCGTTGAATAAGTCACGAAACGTCCTTATTAAATTAGGGGAAAATAGCATTAAGGAACTCTCCACTGAAAAAAGTTTTGACGATGCAGGAACATGTGACCAAAGAGTGGAGTGATTCATTTAGGGCAGCTCAAATACAGTAGGTGTTGCTTTTTCTCGAGAGCGAGGAAGAAACTGTCTCTCCCCTGTCAGCTGGCCAGCTGCATTGATGATCATTTTCCACAGTCCATTTCACCACTTATTCATCTGAGCAGCACAAAGGAGCAGCATAAGGTGTGCATTATCAAGAAGCAGTAAAGAGGGCGTAGTGAGCTGGGGTCATGGTAAAAAACCACTGCCTGCCACTTAAGTAAGTCTTCCTGTTTGTTTAGTAGAACGGGACATTTTCACTAGACAACATAGACACGTGTGTGTGTGTGTGTGAGAGAGAGTGAGCGTGTGTGTGTACTTATGTGAGTGTGTGCGATGAATAATTCAGACTGGAGGTGAGTGGGATCAGTTCCTAGTATGCAGGGAGAGATTAGCCACTGGTGGCCTCTGACAGATGGAGGCCTTACAGCCAATACAACACAGGCCCAAGAGAATATCAGCTGTCAGCTCATTACACACTTCATGGACTTTTTCAACATCCGGTGTTGCCTTTTCTGATTGGGAAAACGAGAGAAACATTCATTCAAAAAGCCTCACTTATTTAACATTCCATTCATTGATCCATGTGTTTCATTAGTGATTTTGGTTTATTTAGAAAGAAGTCTGTCACTAGGGACCAAGACTTTTTATAGTTCCCAATTTTCTGTCTCTTCTTCTTCCTGACCACCGTCCTTTCACCCAACAAATGTCCTCAGACCATGAACAGGGCTCCACCTGTGACCTCTCTCCAACACATACACACCACAACTCCTCTAAGTTACCACCATTTTTTCACCGGACCATAAGATAAATATCTTGTGTTCTCACAGTGACACTGTTGTTTCCTGCCAGCTTCTCAGCAGCATGTTGGGTTTTTTTTAAGTGTATTCTCTGTGACACACAGTCACAAAGTCTACATCTAGGGTCTTCTGTTCCTGTGTTCAGCTGTCACACTCTCTCACTTTGATTATCTCCCAACATCCCCGTCTCCTGCAGAGCTGCAGGCACGCATTATTATGGCCTGGTAACCCAGAAAAAGATCAATCTAAATGTAAAAAAAAAAGTGATAAAGTTTCAAGTTGAGTTTTAGTCTGTAGTGACTAAACTACACATCCACAGGAATCACAAACATCATCGCTGAGCTGTTGAGCTGTGTAACTGTGCTATTTAATCACAACTTTTCAATGCTTAAAAAATGAATCATTTTTTAAATCAGAGAAAAACATTTCTTTTTCAAAACAACTTGAATAAAAACTTACAGCTATTGGAGCTGTTTAATAGATTTTGATCAAGCGCTGGCTGACCTTTTTTTTAATTCATCCGAAAAGAGAAAAAACATTTCAAAGGAACTCGACTTGAGTCTTTCAACGAAGCAGACTTTTAAGTGGTGCCAACATTATGCAAGAAATTAGAAGAAGAAATGAAATCTCTGATAGAAACGCTGCTGAGGTGTTGATAAATAAAGGGTTTTTTTCAAATTCATCTCAGGACGATGTCTCCCATCCTCGTATCTTCCTGCCTCCTCACTGTAACGGCAGTGAGACAGCAAGAGAAGGTCAGGGTTTGGTTACAAGTTGACTGAAGAGCAAAAATAAATATTTGAATGATTCTGTAAAACAGCATACAACTCTAGTTTTAGAAATGCGACTCCATTATGTTAAACTAAAGGGTGTGATTACAAATGAAACATATCCTTACCATTTAATTAGCATCTTTAAAAAAGCTGTCATCGTCAGACTTGATTGATAGACAAGATCAGGACCTTAAATAAACAACATTTGTTCAGACTGACCTAGATATGCTTCAACCTGCACAGAAACAGTGTGTGTTACATCCAGACCGGTTGTCTTTATGCACATCAAACTGTTTCAAAGAGTTTTCTTTTTTTTTTTTTTGTTTGTTTGGTTTTTTTTAACAGCCTGTGAGCAAAACAACTCCAACTGCTGCTAACAAAGTGATTGGTGCTACACATTTCCTATTCCAAAGTAACACTGCCTTTTCAACAAGACTGTTCTGCTACAGGCAGCACTTAATTGCATCAGACTTACTCACCGACGGCCTCCGTGGTGTTCTGCCTCTTTCAGCTTCCTTGATGGAAAATGAATAATAAATTAGTTTACCATCCAGAGTGGTTTAAACTTAGAGGAATAAACAAAAAAACCCTTACTGTTTTAGTGTCAATAAACAAAAAAAAAAAAAAAGTTAGATTTGTTGCATCTACCAATGGGACCAAGATCAGTTTTGAGGCGTTTCATGAATAAAGACCTCAGATGCACTGTGAAATTCATTCATCTTTCTGCTGTCTAGACCTGGAATTAATCTAAGCTTCAGAATGTAAAAAAAGTGAAATAAAAATCAATGCAAGTTTCTTATCTTTTTGAAGGAGATGAATGATTTCCAGAGAATCAGAGTAGAAGAAACAATCACAGCCATCACCCAGGAATCTGTAACAGTGCTCTAGCTTGTAAACTGTAAATGACCTGGTGTGGAAGACAGCTGAGAACAATATGGCTGCTGTGTGTACCTGTTTGTCTTATTCTGCTGTGTCAAGGCATCGGCTGCCACTGGAGGCCTGACTGACAAAAGCTCTGCAGGGCAGAGGGGGTGTGTTGCGCTTAGCTGAGCGCTGGATGTCCTATCCATCACGGTGGCCCTTGCTGGTGGGCCGGGGAGGAGACATGTGGTGGTGAAGGAGAGGTGGTCAGTAAGGAGTCAGCACTCTTTGACTACTTTAGATCTATCATCCAGACAAGAGCAGGACAGAATCTGTCTGTGAGGTGACAGCCGGTAGAATGGCTTCTTCCACTCCGGGCAGAAAGCAATGTGCTGACCGGGGAAAAAAAGATTGTAAAGACGCCGGTCAAGATAATATCATTTGGAGGATTTGGGGAATCAACACTATGAGAGGGTTTTGGCACTGGATTTCACAATAAAAGATAGAAAGAAAGAACCGTTTTAAGAGATAAAAGATTTTATTTGGACAATAGAGAAGCATTTACGAGGTAGAAGATTTAATAAAACTTTACTTATCAAACCTAAACTTTATTGCATCTTTGGATGCCCTCAGCTGAAGCAAAATAAAATAAAATAAAATTGTACCCTCACAAAAACCAACACATACAGAAAAAACTAGAAAAGAACTGAAATGTTTTTTGTTCAGTAATGCTATAGCTGAAAGATGAAATAATAGTAGTAGTCGCTGAGTTTGGGACAGGAAGTGAATTTTCAAGGGAATTTTCAGGAAATAGGCTAGCAAGGTTAAGCTAGCACCATTAAAGCCTGCTGTAAACTAGATTACCTGATTTCCCTGCTGAAGGAGGGTAAGTTAAAAGGTTTTAAAAGAAAACAAAAAAAGAAACTGAAAAGTCTGACTCAAAACATAATTCTCAACACATAATTTAAATATTTTGGGAATGGGAATGTGTCTCACAGCAGGGCACAACCTAAATTGAAAACTGTTACTGATTTTTACTGGGTTTTCATTCAAGTTTAGTTTAAAACTTTGATAATTATTCTAATTATATTTTAAAAAAACATTTTGCAGGTAGAAAACAAATCAAATAAAGCACAGCTCAGCACTTGACGAAGATAAAACGTAGCTTGGAAGATGAGTCTTAATATGTTTCACTGATTAAAATCAAACACCTTTCAAAACCTGACATCTGTTCTAGAACTCTTTAAATAACCTATGATGCTTTCACAACACATTTATGTTCAGTATTCACGTTTTATACTTACAATTACCATCCATCTGTCTTTCACATGTAATTGTTCCAATACTATGATTCAACATAAATGAGTTGATGTTGTTCTTGGAATAGACTTTAGTTTTTGTGGATGTGTTCAAATTTGTTTTTGTAATATTATTATTGTTGTTATTATTATTGTTGTTGTTATTATTATTATTATTATTATTATTATTATTATTATTATTATTATTATTATTATTATTATTATTATTATTATTATTATTATTATTATTATTATTATTATTATTATTATTATTATTATTATTATTATTATTATTATTATTATTATTATGTTAAGAAATGGATGGAAAATCTTTTTCCTGACAATAGTTTTTATAAGACGCCCTGAAAATAGAACAAAAGTGTTCTGCTGTTTTTTTTAATCATCTGCTTGTTAATGGAAGTCTATGAAAAATGAGGGGGATTTTTACTGAGTTAATTACACAAACCCATTTGAACGGTCCATCATCACATATTTATAATGTTTAAACTTCCAAGTTTAGGAAATCCTGAAATGAAAAAAAAAGGAAACATACACAGGCAGAAAGCACTTTAATGGCACTCTCCTGCTGGATGTGTTTTCATTCAGAGGCTGCATTGTGTCAAATGTGTATTTTTCTTTAATGTGCATAAGGAAAGGTTATGATAATATTTGGGTTTTTTTGTTCTGTTGATATGTCCAGTTTTTAAAAACTGATAATTATCTTTGAGTAAAAGTTAAATTAATACACTCATGTTGGTTTTGTTTCACTCCTCAAGTCTCTCTTTTATGTTTGTTTTTTGAGTTCATTGCTTTTTTTAACTCCAGAGGTGGACGAGTTCCAAACATTCTGGGAATACTAAACAAGTCACAGGGCAGACTTATTAGGACACGTGCTGCGTAAACTCTGACACCTTGCCCCTCAGTCTTGACCTTCTCCGACAGGATGCTGCCGGGATGTCTGGTTTGGGTGCAGAGCACACAATGTTAAGGCAGGAAACAGGAAAAAGAAAAACAGTGTTATATTGAGACTTTATATTCAGCTGCCGCATAATGAAAGTATTTGTAGTCTTGTATCAATCGCCTCCATTATCAAACTTAACCTTCACATACTGCTGAACTCTGTTGGAGCTAAAATGGAAGCAGACGTTGTCTCAGATTTTTGATGAAAAATGTCACTGTCTGAGAAACACAGATGTGACACAAAGGGAGGGGAGACATGTGCAGGCAGGCAGATATTTTGTGCTAAGGAGACCACAGAGAATACAAAAACCATTGCATCACCCTGCAACATATAAAAAGGAGTCTGACATCAGAATCTAGAGCACCGACTTCCGACCACTGTGCCGCAGCACAGTAGTGTGTCGTGAGAGATCGTCAGGTGTACAGCGGAAAATATCACCTAATAAGTAGAAAAAATGTAATTTACTGCAAAACAGTCTTCATTTGTCTAGGTGGCTGTGAAACAGAACAATAAAACAATTAAATACTTTCCAATATGCTTTTTATAGCAGATGGCTATAAAAACTTAAAAGCTCATTATGTCTTTCTTTAATTCCTATGAGTATGTCGCTTGTTTTCAACTCAACAGGCCCAGGTTTCACACAGAGTACTACATTAGGGAGAAATTAAAACACAAATTATAAATAAATCCTTTTATATATACGTATATATGGTACACCATAGATTCACCAGATGACAAAATGCTAGAAAAGTGGGGAAAGAAATATTGTCAAGTCACATGAAGTGAGGAGATTGCCTATATTTTTTTTAGTGCAGGGTTAATGCAGTGGCAGACTCAGCAGTGCAGCTCCTACACTACAACTTATGTTGCAGTTTATTAGGGAAGCACATAACAACAGGATTGAATGCAGATCTATTCAGAGTGATTCAGTTTCACAAACCTCATTTCAACGTTCATATCATCTTCTTCCTGCCCTCGATGATTACTGACCATGGTCATATTTTAATTTAAAAAAAAAGAATCACATATAAAGAACCACATTAACTTCCAGGAAACAAACTCAAAAGTATAACTTTTACTTGTCTGAACTCAACCTTTCCAAAAACTTTTCTCATTTGAGCATGGTGACCTCTGTTCCTCTGCTCTACTGGCCTAATCTTAACGGCTTCTCCGGTTAGAAATAGACCCACACGTGCACACGCACACATGCACACATACAGAGAGATATAAAGACTTAACACAGAAACAAAGAAGACATCAAAGAAGAGGCTAGGAGCAGCAAATAAATACAAACGGAGCCTGGGCATACAGCATGAGACCCTCAGCTAAATGTAGACCAGAGTAATAGTAGTCAAGTATAACATATTCCATATAGCATTAGAGTAATACTAAAGTTCACCCTTTAAAAATATAGGTGAAATGTAAAAAAAAGGTGGAGCAAGATCCACATAAGCAATATAAACCAATAGGTACTTATAAGTACTTAAAAGTACATGAATCTCTGAGGTTGTTGAATGAAGAGCAGAGAATGGGGAGATGCCTATTTTCTCCTCAAACCACAGTTTTGGCCTTTTGTTTCATTGTTTGTTTTTTTTAACAATCGACCGAAACACATCATAAAAAATCCCAAAGCTAAAGCAGAAAACAAATGAGCTTCCCTCTAATTGAGCAGCGATCACGGCGTGCCGTTTGTTTCCGCCGAAGAAAACATCACTTGCCGATAAACATTTTTCCTAATCACAGCTGCTGCAGGCGCTGCTTCTCCGTTTGGAGTCAAGGTGACCCGAACAAAACACCAAATAATGTGACATGAAATAGGGATGCTGCCAGAAGCAAAGCGCGCTTGTCAAGCTTCTTTTCCGATATGAGGAAATGATGAGTGCTGTTTTGCAAATAAATCTGGAACCGGCGGGATTAAAAATGCAGAAAACAATCAATAGCTCTCCTGCAATGTGTCTGCGTTGCCACTCGCTAGAAGCTGCTGTGTGTAGAGATGAGTGAGCAGATGCAAACTGTTTCCCATGGAGGTGATTATAGGCTGAAGAAAACTCATAAAACTTGTCTTGACAACCAAATTGATCGCAGCGGGGGGTGTAATAAATGCTCCACACAAAGTGAGGAGTACATCAGGGGACATTAGCGTTACAGCATAATCTCATTACAAAGCATTATTTAATTAGACCTGAAAAGCAACCCAACTGATCACACGCTGTCCATTCATACTTTTAATTATGCTTATGCAACTTGAAAATTAACTTTTTGGCCACATACGTCAGACCGACTTTCTCCCGAGGTTTTTCCATTTAGAAAATAAACAGTCCTCATCTCCACTTCAACAGCTTTCATGTACCACCTGATGTTCAGAGTCCCTCATTTTCTACTGGCTTTTTAAGGTTACGGGGAGCTGAAGCCCAATTCAGCAGCCATGGGGTGAAGGTGGAGGAAGCGACCTCGTCTGTTCCCCCCAGGTCTATGATGGGGGACACTTAAAAAAAAAAAAAAATAAATACAAACAACCATTCACATTCAACTTTATACCAATCAAATCAAATTAGACTGTCCACAGATACAATATGATAGATACTATACAACACCATATGATACTGTAAAATATGCTATATATGATACATAGGGATTATTCACACTCACATTCCTGTGGTCAATTATTAGAGTTTACCTCCTACATAACCTTCATATGTTTAATATTAATATGGAATACAACAAAATCTGCAGAAAAGTCATGTTCAACCAAACTCCATACGGGAAGAGCTGGAATCAAATGAGCTAATCTCTGATTTTGTGATTCTGTGTCCTTTGCACTTTCAATTTAGGAACCAGGCAACACATTAGGACAAATCCACTGTCCTCTGACTGTGTATGGAGCCCCGTCTAATATTTGGGAACAAACGAAGGGAAGATAATTGACTTCATTTCCATCTGTGTACACAAGAGGTAACTGTAGTCAGAAGTCACTCATCAGACGTCTCATTTACAGATATACAGGCTGTAGACGTGGGAGACACCAAATGAGAAATGTTATTGTGTGGGACTCATCGTGGACTGACACCCCGCCCCCCCCCCGCCCCCTCTCTTTGTCTGACAGAGTACCTTCACACTCAGACTTTACCCGGCCCCTAACAGGATGCACTTTGACAGACAGAAATGAAACTGTCTCGTTTGCGATTCTAATCAAAAGCTCATCAGTCACAACTCACATCTGAAATCGTTTCACACCGTTTCAGAAGGGAGGGAGACTCTGAGGTAGATTTAATCATGTGCAATCAAAAATAAATAATCCAGCGGGATGGATGGGAATAACAGCAATTACATTATACTAAAGCTGATTAAAGCTGAAAATTCAAAAATGGACAATTAAATGATTAATGGAAAATATATTTTAAAAAATGCTTTTTAATCTATTCAAACAACTACTGTGTTTATTGTCTCTGTGTAAAAATGTCAATATATTATTATTATTATTATTGTTGTTGTTGTTATTATTATTGTTTTTTATTATGTATCTCTCTATATATAATTCTAAAAATATATAAATCAATAAACAAACCTTAATATCATCATCATATCTGGTACAACCCAAGCAGATAAGGTTTTCCTCACTGAAACAAGTTGTTAACAATAATAGTGCCTTCAAAAGCTGAGGAAAATGGAAGGCAAGCCAAGACAATCACTGCTGTTATGTCTCAGATAAAAGCACAGCCTTTTTTTCCACTCTTTTAGTCTTAATATGTAAAACCAGTGTGGGCTGAAATTTGACTTTTACATCTCTGTGAAGCATAATAGATCCAGTGGTTCATTCTGACACTACCAGTACACTGATGATTTAAAAAGTCTACATCAATCATCTGTGAGTGACACACAGTAGTTCAGGTGGTCACAGCAGGACAGTGTACAGTGTATAGGCTTTTTTATAGGATGTTCAATTCTATTTCATCTTATTGTCAGTTAAATTCATGGCACAGTAACAGCATCATCAAATAAAAAAGGAAGCCAGGATGAAGAACTGTGTTATTTTCCCCTTTTTTTATTTTTTAAAAACAATAGTCATGAAGCGATAATGTTGCTTCTTCATGTGCTCGTTACTATGGATTCATATCTAACTCTCTTTTCCTCACACAGTGTCACTTATTTTCAACCATTTCCTTTCAAGGCCTCATAAATGCCTGGGCTGTAGGATCGTATACGTTGAACTCTAACTGTAAAAACCTTTTACTCTGTCCGGCAGAGAAATAAAGGAATTGAATTATAGAGGATGCAGAAAAGGAGGAAGCAGAGATGAAGGAGGGAAATGGCAGCTGTGTGAAGGATAAGGTCACTGGCACAAATATCCAGCCTGAGTCTGGAGTGGCAACGGGAGAAGCATTCAAATCTTCAGATCTCAAATAAACACCTCTGTAGGGCGGTGGTTTCCTCTTCTCCTTTTTTTTCTTCTTTTCATCAAATTACATTCAGGAGACCTCCGCCCATGTTTATTATTCACCGCTCATTATCTCTGTTCTGATTAATAAGAGCAATTCAGGATCCCATGGGAGAAAAGAAGTGGTGTATTTTCTCTTATAAACACACTGAGAGAACCACTTAGAATAGACGGAAGGAGGGAACACAGCAGGTTACATTTGCCTAAGCTCCTTATCAGAGAGCCTGCTGCTCCAGAAATTATTGCAGAATAATATTTTAATACATCAAACGTACATCCTGTGCTGATAGAAAGAGGCGGAGTCTGATCTAATCTGACCCAGGTATATCCTTTCTTTAACCAAGACCAGGAGGTACCCAGGCACACTTTTGTGTGATTGGGTTAGTGCATTGTCAATTGCTTTCTCCGGAGCAGAGAATGCTTGAGTTATAGATTTTGGACAAGCGTATTCAAACTGTCTTTATATCACCCCCTGCAGGGGAGGAAGGGGAGCAGTGTGCTGCCTTCACAACAACTATGTTTTGTAGTGAGTCTTCGTCTGTCCCTAATTCATAGTCTATATTATCCTTATTATATTATGTTGTATATTGTATCTATTTTATTATTTTTTTCTTCTCCCTTTTAATAAGCTTTTCAACTTTGTCTTTAAACAAACAACTTCCCAACATCCCAGCAACTTCCCAGCAATGCAAAAAATCTGAAACACAGCAACTTAAGGTCAGCACTCACCAGCTGACGAATGAGAATACAGAGACTGTTCATTGGTGGACTTTGGTCAATGAAAAGCCTTAAAATTCTAGTCTTAGCAGAAACAACTGCTGTCAACTGTAAATGAAGGAAACCATTGCTGTAATGTTGCAAAATTGCCCCTCTGTAGGTGTGTTTTTAAATTGCACTAGTAACAAAAAGAAAAACCCTAACTGGTTAAGTCGAAATGCAGAAGGTGTTGAAGTGTAGCATAGTAGAAGACATAGATCAAGTGTAATTGTGATAAAAGCTTCAAAGAGAAGCAGAGTGTGCCCTACATGGCCCCCATAACCTTCGTGTTTTAAACTGCCTGCTTCTCTGAGCTTCACACTGTGACAAAGGCAGCATTAAGAGAGCATTAGGTTTTTCTTTTTCTTAAATGCATTAGCAAAGTGTAAAAAAAGTAAAGTTACTATGAAGTCACCTTCAAAGAAATGCCCCAGTGCCAAAGAATTACAAAGCTAAAAGAGTTTCTCAGGGAGGAGGCAGCAATTCTATTATTCTTTAAAATGCAACGCAGTGGCTTTTATGAGAGTGTGGAAAAGCCATTTGAGAAGCGGGTCAGGAGAGTGAGCAGCTTGGCCCAAAGCACATTGTGTCTTATCCCTCTCCATTTCCACCACCTTGTCCCTGAATAATGGGCAGACCTCGTCGTTGCCCCCAGAGGCTAATGGCCTCTCGAGGAGGAGAAATCAACACAGAAATGCTTCCATGGTAATCCCCTCCTTTTAGCAGCACCGCGACGCATGTCCAATCCTGCGGTGTTCAAAATAGCACCAGAGAAATAAGCATTTCCACCCATCTGAGATACTGCTTTAATATGTTTCTGGGCCACGGATGATAAGTGGAATCTTCACGGCTATCGACCAGATGACGTAGATGTCCATGCACCTTTTTCTCTTTTGGACAAAATACCCTGAGCCCAGGGACCTGGTACGTACAGTATGTTTTATTGTTATTAATTAAACTCTTAGGTTGTTTTCTTTTTTGTTTTGACTTATAGTGACATTCATACAAGTTGTACAAAATCCATGTAGGAGAGTAATTTCATTCGACTGGTTTAAGGTATTAAGGTGGAATTTATGTATTTTTCTTCTGCTTCTGGTGAGGGTTTTAAGATTCTTGATTGATAAATCCACAGCAATAACTGGCAGAGAGAATTTGCACTCCTTTTTAAAACACAATACTGTAAAATAAAATAATAAGTAATTTATTTCAAATCTAACATACAGATAAACTTCAACACATTAGCATGTGGATGCATAGAAATATAAATAAAGTGAGCAGGGCTACTGCAACTATTAATGTAACACACCTTCAGGCATATTTCAAAATTATGAATTATTCAAAAATACTGTACATCTCTTAGGCTGTTGGTAAAACATCCAGTTACAAAGCCATACAACTTATATTTGTACAGTATGTGTAGTACACACTGCACATATATAATAGTGTGAAGTAAAATTATCAAACTACAGCAATGTTGTTGCTGCAGCTGAATATGTCTTAAGATAAAATATTCAATTGAAAACGTGCTGGTGTCTCACTGTGACCTGAATGTATAAATTGAAGCAACAAAGAATTGTTTACTTCAAGTAGAAGGCAGTTGGAGAAAATTAATTTATCACTTCAGTAAAACAAAAACAAAAAAAATGCCTCTGATGGATTGTTCTGACCAGCTTCAAATGCCTGACCTGTTCCTTTTGAGTAGCTGGAAGACTAATGGACCACTTTTCATTATATTCAACGAGGAACGCATTTTAAGTGTGTGATCAATTCATCCAAGATGCGTGGCTGCTGGGGATTTCCAGGCTCATAAAACTGTGAGACATGGAGGGAGGGTTTATCATAATGTCTAATAAGGCAGGAAAGGCTGTGATGTTCCTGAGCATGGATCTACCCTGTTCTACCCAGGAATGAATAAGTAGGTATTTGGTCATCAGCTCCACTAAAGATACTCATTATATATCAGTTGCAGGTAAAACTCTCCACCAGGGGACACTATTTATATTTTTATTTTGGAATCTAGTCAAGGGCCGGATCGAACGACACGATGGACCTCTCCACCAGGGGACACTATTTATATTATATTATTATAAATTAATATTATATATTAATTTATTTATATTTTGGAATATAGTCAAGGGCCGGATCGAACGACACGATGGACCAGATTTGGCCCGCAGGCCACCAGTTAATTATCACTGCTCTACACTCGTTTTTTTTTTTCACAGCAGGATCTCAATAAACTCTAAAATCTGGTGTTCAAATAGAGAAGCTCATTTTGTTGTCAACTAAACACACATCCTCAGGTTGGTGTACATGTGGGTGGCCATTCTGTCTCCCCAGGGGCAAACAATCTGCACTAACCTCCCTGTAGCCGAGGTCAATTTCACCCTTTTCCCTGCTTTAATGTCTGCTAACATACAACAACACACATGTGCAGGAAGCACACACCCACGCTGTGCATACACACACACGAGGCCAAACAGGTGTGGTTTAATGCCACAGTCTCCAGCGTGTTTCCTGGAGTCGTGGAGGAGGAGATATTGCTTCCATATATTCCATTGATAACACAGTAAAACTGAATGTAAATGAAATAAAATCCTGAGAAGGAGCCGTAAAAAGCAATAATGTTGATCTCGACCCACTTGGCTTTAGAAGAGTGTAAAAATGTCACTGAATCCTTGACATGAAAAAGTCCAGTGAAATTGAACGCAATAAAATTGATCTACATCATCAAGTATAGGGTGAATATTTACTTGTGTATACCTTTTATTGCCACGTTACTACAACACCGTTTTATTTTTACTGAGTTCCTGGGACTTTCATTGACTTTTTATTCCAGGTGTTTGGAATTAGTGACACAATTGGACCTCATTGTTTGTTTGTTTTTTTAACTGAACCTGTTATGGTCAGCATGGACACCAGAGCTAACGTTAGCGACAGCTTTGGCAATAGGCAATTGTTTTGCTCAACACAAAGCAAAAAACAAAAGTTGTAATTATAAACAACTGTAAATGCTGTATGTTTTGGTTCAGTCATCAACTAAAGCTAATTTGAATTTGAAAGAAATATGCTTATTATGTCAGAAAATATATTTGATTAAAAAAATGTGATAAATTGTGTTTAGCTGCAAAGTCTCTCATTAGTTGGATAATGTTTCTTAACGACGTCTCATCACTGGTTACTGAAGGATGAATTGATTAATTTGCTGTTGTTTTTGCTATTAATTGTTGACTCCAAGTTCAAAGACAATTTCAAATACTTTCTAATCTCTATGTATACTGCAATAATATGCGTATATATATTATAAAAACAACGCACATGATAACAATAACACCTTTAACAATCCACCATTCATCTATCCATCCATCTATCTATCTATCTATCTATCTATCTATCTATCTATCTATCTATCTATCTATCTATCCATCTATATAATTTAAAACTCAACTATAAAACAACATGATTTTAAAAGATCTCCTTTTTGCATTTACATTTTCTATTCTATTTATCAAATACATAGTTCCTTTGTGACTGTTGGCAGGTTTCATCTCAGTGGACTTGTTAATGAACTGCTTGAATAAAGTGAATAAAATAGATAAAACTTCAAAGTTTGCATGAATGCAAGTTTGAAAAAAGTCAACAGTCCAAATGCACTTCCACCAACTGCGAATCCAAGCTATAAAACATCTGCTACCTTAGGAAGAAGTAACTTATTCTTTACCATTAGAAACACAGTCACTGTTCCTATGAATGAAGTATGGCCCTGGAGCGGTTCACATCTGTGGAATCATTGAAATGACACAGTCAGTCAGAGACCAGACATCATCTGACATCAAAGTGTCTGGCAGCAGAGAGACCATCTGTTTCACTTCCCTGATTTGGAATTCAGCTGCATATGGAACAGAATTAAAACCGCTGCGTGAATGTGGGAAATAAGCTTTAAATATTTAAAGTATTAACATCAAATGTAATGCAGTGAGGCAGTGGGAGAGGAGTGGGGTGAGGGGGGGGTTACGCAATACAAAAACAAGTGAACAGATTGTGAATGTTATGAACCTTCTTTTCAAATGTATCAACTGTTTGCCTGTGTGTCCTCAGAGCGCGTGCTTCGTTATTCTGTGGAGCTTCATCTACAGCAGGTGGTTCACGGTGAACCATATGCACACGCACAGAGAGACGCGTGTCACTTCCCTCGAAGTAACAGAAGAACAAGCCGAGGTTGCTGCTGTACATCCTTCTCATATGTAAATGAATGCTTTTTTGCATACATTCAGCTAGTGACAGTTCAAACAATTACTGCTGTATAACAAAGCCACATCATATGGCCCAGACCACATCATGGAGTTCATCCAGTCATACAGTACACACACCAATCTGGAAAGAACTGGTTTAGTTTAGTTATTTGACTGGACGTTCACTTCAACTGACACGCAGCTTTAACACTGAAACAAACGACACCTACTCTATCAAGTTTATTATCTATATTAATTTCTGTGTTCATTTGAATAAGCTGTGTTACCCTTAGAGCTAAAGGTCGACTTTTACTCTCTGGTTAAATAAAGTTTTAATAATAATAAAGTTCTAATTGATTGGGCAATTTTCACCCCAGGTGACCAAAGAGGTTAGTATTTGTGAGACATTAGAATTAAAGTTGATCAGTGAAATGGAATTATATTCTCAGTAAAGAGAAATTTTGGTTTTCATTTCTATAGTTCCCTGATGTCATCCAAACAAAATGATGTCAATCCTTAATTTTTCCCACTGTCCAGACACAGCATGACCTCTCTGTGGTCTGGAAAAACCTTTTCTAAAAATTAGTTAAATACTAGTGGGAACCCGAGCATCCATGTTTTACAAAGAACTCGATCGTTTCACTTCATCTCCTCCTCAGCTCACACAGAAGTGTGGGAACAAAAGCTACTGCTTCAGTTTTTCCAATAAGCCGGCGCGCTGAGGTTTTTTTTTTCTTTTTTGTGGTCCATATATTGACATCTCTTGACTGTCTTTTCTATTCCATTACCTGCCTTCTGCCTGTGCTCTCAGATTCCCCGTGACGGGTAATTTAGGGACTTCAAATACACTTGTTAACTTTTAAATCCTTCAACAGTGTAGGAGTGCAAAATTATTTTTTACTTTGTAGCGCAGGAGGTGGAGATGACAGCACAGGGTTAATGAATAAATAACTAATCTTGTTGTAAAACTAAATGGCAGTGTTTTATTTATTGAAACTGTGACACATGGTTTAGATGTGGCATCAGTGGACCCACACATGGTTTCATTGTCAGTCTAAGTCTAAGTTTCCTAAACATCTAATTATTGTTATTATTATTTTAGAATTGTGGAGGAGGATAAATCTGGAGTCAAGTCAAGGCCTCACTTTTATATCTTTCATTACATTTTTTCAACAAAACTTGACCATGAAGGTGAAAGAGAGCCGAGATGAATGTTTTTAAAAAACGAAATGAAATAATTACGATATTATGCATACACTGAGATGTGCTAAAGATGTCTTTAGTTTGAACGTCTTCACACAGCCCATGCAACTTTAATCTGATGATTCCAGTCCTTGATGTGTGTTTTAAAATGTGGATGGATTCTTTACACTAGAGTCATTATCCAAGGTGTGAGCCTTTCGTAAAGGCTGTGATGTCACTGACATTTACAGCATCTGCACGACTGTCTTACAGAGACAACAATAAGTCACTTTCATTCTTTTGTGTTGTTTTCCTTGGAACTTTCTGCGTAAGTCAGACTCTTCTGATGGTTTTGTCCTAGATTATGTTTTAGGTAGTCATGTACACTATGAGAGGTCCGCCTAGTTACCCTGCATCACAGGAATGATGCACCATCTGCTGATTGTCTCTGACCGCTGCGGCTAATTTTAACCGCTCCTAAAAAAAACTGCTCACTGCTCCAGGTATTTCTTAAGGTTGCCCATATTTCACTTCCCTTCACTTAGTTTTATTTAATATATAATTACAAAAAGGCAATGTAATGATAACAAGGCTTAGACTGCGGCGGCATCTCCACATCTCAGGTCTTTGGCTCTGCCATGAACACCATTAACCTCCCAGGGCGGAGCGGCCTCACCGGGGTGACAGAATCAGGAGGAAACTGATACAAATAATTGGACCGTCACATGTAGTACTGGAAACTAGTGAAAAACAATCTCCTAATTGGTATATGGCCAGTTTGTATGGTTTTCTTTGGCGGAAGGTAAAGAGATCATTATCCATCTCTGTCTGACAAAAGCAGCTGCAGCATCACAGGTCACGGGGTGTTTGGCCCTGGTTCATAACTGAAGACTTGCCTGGATTTTGACTGCACTCTAATGAGACGTTGAAAAATAATAACAGCAAGTATAATATAAGTGAGTTGTACATTTAGAGTTGCTTTTTTTTTTTTTTTTTGGAAAAGCAGGTAATGGCATCTGTCTCTTTATTACTTCTCACGTAACTAGTTAAAATGTCACCTTGTGAAGTGAACTTTTCTGGGTTTTTTGTTTTGTTTTTTTCTTTCTTTTCCCTCAGATTCTCTCTGTTTTACTCATTAGTTTGCATTGTGGGTACGACACAGAGCAGTGGAGAACTGAGAACACACAGTTCTTTTCTTCTCCGCGACTTCGAATCCTACTAAAGCCCCGGAATCACCTGTAGGAGCTGAAGTTGCCTTTGGGAGGCGAGTGAGTGTCACGCCGCAGGACAAGTCCTTTCATCAAGCTTCCCTCTTAACCTGACCCTGCCATCTGGAAAAACAGATGATACTAATGAGGGACGGCTCCTTGTCTCCTGGCACCAAACACATGCACACTGCTTTCATTGTGCTCCACTGTCCCCGATGCCCCCTGGGAGTCACAGGCACCGCTCACTACACAAATATACACACATAGATGGACGGAGACAGGTCCACAATGACATGGCACCCTTTACCAGCCAAGATAAGCATTGTAAATACAATGCTTCACCAAGAATAAATAATAAACTACAAAGCTCCAGCCGGTTCTACTGAACAATAATAGGTGGGTTTGATTTTTTTTTTTTGTTGTACCTGTACAATACAAAAAATAAAGAAACCTTGAGTGGTAGTGAATTGGGGGGGTAGAGTGGGTTGGAGAAGCAGTGAGGGAAGTTACTTGGCTTTTGATTGCTTCTGCAGGAACCGGAGAGGAGCGACCTCTCCGAGACAGGAGGGTCAGACGAGGCTAATTAGTCTGCAGCGGCCCCTCAAATTTCTGCCCTGGGATATTAATGAAGTGATCCATAGGAAAACAGCTGCTCGGCACACTTCTCCCACCGCCCCAGCAAACCCACTGTGGCGTCCATTCCCGTTACCCCCCTGCCACTCTGTGACTCCACCCGGAAGGACAGCGCGGTGCCAAGGATGGAGGCCATTAAACTTCCTCCCAACACTGTGACAAGTTTCCGATCGATGCTGTGTGGGTCGTGCAGATGTGAGTGTTTCGCCATGCCAGGAGAGGGTGACAACAACAAGGCATTGTGTCCTACATCCAGAGAAAAATGATGTTTCCACAAGAACGGGCACAATGGCTGGAGAAATAGTGTTTTTTTTTTATCTATTTCTACCAGAGAGTCTGAGCTTCACTGTCATGGGAAACTATTGATGTGAGACTTATTAGAGTCTTCACAGGTAGCTCATCTCAGAAGAATGTGTCACAGGCTGGAAGTTTTCTGCTCGTTTTTTTACCCACACCATAGAGTAAATGTCAGTCCAACTACAGTTTATCTTCCAGATTCAGTGTCTATAAAAAAAACTGGCTGAGGAATTTCTAAATATCACAAAAAAATATTTCAACAGAGATGGAAGAATCAATAAGTCAAAGAAAAGAAATGTAAATATATGCTGAAAGTAGAAATGTTTCATCTGATTAATCATGATGATTAAGTGTGATTATTAATGATTCTTCATAATTAATCGTGATGACTCAACACTCCTTGATATGAAAAAATACATTGTTTTCCTGTATATTGCTTGAACAGAGACACAAAACAACAGGAAGGTATGAGTGTTTCACACCTGTTTAAATGTGTTCCTAATTCAATCCATGGAGTTCTTTTTTATCATGAAAGAATGTAAAGAAAAACATTCAACATAACTCAAAATTTAGCTTCATGGAGTTGACGGCTCTTATTGCGAGTTGCTTTCAAAACCTCTTTAGTCCTCAACATTAGTCATCAGTCCACAGTCCCCTGCAATCGATGTGGACGATTACGTCAGTCAACTTGTCAGCCTTGGACTTACTTACTGCCCTCTTTCTTGCAGTGTGTGTTACTGACAGCATATGCATAGACATGGACTTAATTTGTATCTTTCACAACCGTGGCCTGTAGCTCCCTGTCTTTGTCCTGCAGGGGCTGCTGTGTAGTGGTGCACTATTTATACCTGTAACATGGTTAAAATGTTAACTAGGGAATGTTCAGTGCAAATCTTTTGAAATGACTTTTTTCATAGTGTAACTTTAAAATGTACTTCTCTTTGTATCGACGACCTATCATCAACATGGACAGCTGACAGATTATTATTGTTCATTAGCCGTCAGTTGATGTCACCAACACTTGCTTTTTTTTTTCAAATGTCCTTGAACGAAGTGCTGGGTTAATAACAGCAGCACAGTGTTTCCCCCTAGAGGCAGGGCCATCATTTAGCCGTTATAGACTGAGGTCTTCAGAGATGCATTTAGCAGAGTGAAATCTCTGTCTTGTTACGGCTGTGACAGCTTAATTCTGCACCCATCCACTGTGACTGCAGGGGGACAGAGGACAGAACTGAAGACCAGTGGGCCAGTGTGAATGAGAGAAGGTGAGTGGTTGTGAGAGGTCAATGTATGAATACTGCATGAGCACAGGAGAGCACGAGAACTGAATAAGAATAATAACGCATACGTAAAGAAAAAACAAACATCTATACAATGAGCTCAAAATAAAATACAGACGCCATTGGCAATCCTCTGAGCGAATGTGCTGTGATTCTTTCATCTGCTTAGCCTTGACAGCATATAAAAAAAGAAAAATACACAGTTTTTTATATTAGTAAAAAATGATATTTTAATGTAGATGAACAATGAGGCCATTAAAGCACTGGTTCCCAAAGTAGGGGGCATGGCTGCCTTAGGGGACATGGAGCAATTGCTGAGCAAATAAATTTCATTTTTAATCTATTTTCTTTAATTTTTTCATTTGTGGGAATGTTGCTACTTTTTTATTAGTTTGTTCAATTTTGTTGTTTGTTTGGGTTTTTTTTTTTTAATGAATTACAGTGTTTTAAATACATTTGAATGGGCATTTTGCAGCCTTAGCTGTGAATGTGACAGAAGTCCTATCTAGCTGCAGAAAATCTTTGCAAACCCTCGCATCAAAGCAAGGTGTCAAACCTTGACCCCGTGCCTTGAATCCCCTTCACACGTCTTAATGAACAGTCACACTCCTATTTCCTCCTGGTAATTTTTCATTCTCACTTGAATGAGTTTTTACTTTTTCCTCTGCTTCCTTTAGTGGCTGATGAAAACAGAGGTTTGAATGCTGAAGTCAAATCCCTGATGAGCGTTAACCCTTGGTGGGCTCTGATTTCCTATAGCAAACAGTGGTGTGTCTGTGGTTCATGAGTAATTGAACAGTATTGATTCTAAGGTCTGGGGGTGACAATAATGAGGTCATATATCAGGCGACAGCAAACACAAGCTGTGAGGACAGCTTACGTGTGACACAGGGAGAGAGAGGGAGGAAGGGAGGGAGAGAGAGAGAGAGAGAGAGATTCCTTTCACTAACAAACTCCATGATAGCATCACTGTCCTGTGTCTTTGGCAGCACTTGCTTTTGCTCTTCTTATCTGTCCTGCTGTCAATACCGACAACCCTCTGCTCAACTGGGGGCATGAGGTAGTATTGACATTCAGCTCAAACCCACAGCTCTGAGTGGAGTCCAGGGTGTTGCACATGAATTATTCATGTCCTGACGCCAGGGTGCTGAGCAACACCAGTCTCATCATAATTGAAACAATTGAAAAGACAATACCAGATGGGTCAATAATTAGACAGCAGGAGAGGGAAACTTGATCCGGACGCTCCCTGCTTGCCCTGCCAACCTTCGCAGCGCACACAAAGACAAGACCTTTACCAACACGTGCCTGTTCCCTGTGGTGCACAACAATATGCTGCACGACACAATGAATCGTGTGCATTTGCACAACTGTCTACGCCAAAGGGTGTTCCTAAAGGAAAACATGTTCTTTAATATAACCAAGGCACTGGTAAAGCAGCTGAGATCTGTTTTTGCTAGTTAAAAACTCGATAAAAAAGTAAACTTTGTGGATGAGTAATACCTAACGGAAAAAAAAACCTTTCTGTCTACTGTTTGTCAAAACACTGGTCTGGCATCGCCTCTGTCACGGCACTGTCTCTCCGACTGTTGAAAAACAGAGCCAGATGACCAATCTTTCCCTCCGGGCTTTTACTTTCATAAATCCATACCAAGGGCTCCCAGCTGATCCATTACCCTCACTGGTCTCCTGGACAGAGCTACGACTCAAGGTGATCACCATAAAACTAGGCACCACAAGGCCGTTTCTCACCTCGCAACGCCTTAAAAACAAGCAGGGAAACAGAGGCGGCATGACGGCAGGAACAGCAGCACCTCAGGCCATCGTTTCTTTTTTATGACATATGTTGGCCTGAGCAAACCTTTGTGGGTTAGATTAGTAGATAGATTAAAGTCCTGTCAAAGCACATTGCTGATCTACCGGCTTTCACGTAAGGAGCAGATACACATGTAGTTACTGTCTAATGAGAAGTCTTTACAGCTTCCTTTTATTGTGGTTACATTTATTTTAAATAAACTTGTAGTTTATTACCAAAGGTAGATATGGCTGGGAGGCTGTGTGCTGTTACGGAGGGACCGGCAGCATAAACTTGGACCATTTTTATTTAGTTTCTAACTCTAGGTTCTTTGCTAAAATCTGTATAAAAGGCTTAGACACAGTTGGCAGTAAAACCAGCTTTTATGTCTGATATTTCCCCCCCTGCTGTGTGTTGTTGTAAAAACAAAAGAGCTGAGCCACCGCAGAGAATTAATTAATTGTTCTGAAAATAAAACTACTTTTTAGAGAACTAAAAGTTTTTACAGATGAAGAACTTTTTTTTCAGGAGGGGGAAAAGGGGGATCAATAAATTAAAAATAAAATTAATAAGAAAACAGAATTAGCAAACATAACCTCTGAGGTTTAACATTTTTCTTTTTCTTTCTCAAGACCAGAGGAGAAAATCTGTGAATTTCCCCAAAACTGCAATATTATGAAAATAATAATAATAATAAAAAGTTTTTATTTCTCTTTTTATGGAGTTCCATTTCAAACGCAGCGCCTCCATCAGCACATACTCTATAAGCTCCTGTGTATTGGTCCCATTAGCCATTAGGGTTTATAGAGCCATATGCACTTTTATAGGGAGGTTAATGGCTTTTAGGGACCTCAGAGTGGGTCGAAATTAACGGCATTAAACTTGAAAAAGCCAAACTGGGACATACAGGGATCACATGATTACATTCTAATAGAGCAGCAGATGATGCTAACCAGCTATAATTTTTTTCTATCCTGAGAAAAAGACCAAATCTGTCAATGTTTACAACCTGAAGCTGCCTAATGAGCAGAAGTAACCATAGCAGTTTGTGGCGGGAAGAGAAAAAATCATCAAAGAGGACAGAGCAACTATTTAGGCAGTATTAGGCAGTCGTATTCATGCGTAATTAGCTGTGAAAATGTCACTACAGGAGGCTGCTACTCCCTTTCCTAATTAGTTTTCAGTCCTTTTCTTCCCTGAGAAGTAAACAAAGCCATCAGATCAAAACTCTGGCTTCTATTTCCTGTCAACAGTGGAAACTCGGTGTTTATTATTGTCTTGCAAAAATCTGATTTCAGTGTTGGTCGTGATCAGTGTCACAAACTCAACCTCCACTGAGACGTGTGTCAAAATCATGGCCCTCAGGCCAAACATGGTCCATCGAGTTTATTAAATGTGGCCAGCAGAACAACACTAAAATGATCCTATTTGGTTGGTTGTTTTTTTTTGTTTGTTTGGTTTTTTTTTTATTTACTACTGATACTTTTTTAGGTTGGCAGGCAGTCTTAGAGTAAATACTATAGGTGGAACCACTACACCAGTTTGATTTTAAGTCTGAATAACTTGAAATAGAAAATGTTGTAAGTAAATAAATACTAATCACATACAGTCTTTTTGGAATAGCACAATAAGACGATAATTTAACATGTTAACAATTTAGTCACTGACTCTCAATGCTTTAATTTAATTACCCTTGACATAAAACGAAATATCAGAGTTCTTATCAACCACTACTATTTTCCTGCTTAGTAACAGTAGCGCCTCAATGCAATCCTAGCCACACGGACAGTGAATGAGACGAATTAAGTGTAGAACCCATTAGTTTGAATGGCTGCTCCTGGATTCACATCACACCACTCTTCCTGACTCAGCAGCAATTTCGAAAAACTTTACTGCTGATTGATTTAGGATCGAATTGCTCAGGGAGTAGAGAGAGGCTAGAGCAAAGAGTCAAATAAACTAAAAGTATCCCTTAAAGGTGGAAGAACCGTTCTTTTTCCCTTTTTTCTTTTTTGGAGTAATAAAGAAAGTCCATATGATTCAGTTACACAAGTGAACAAAACAAAGATACTACGCAAGCCATGATGGGTCGGGATTCAACATTTCATTCCTGTATGTATGAAATATCAACAGATTTTGGTTGATAGTTTTGAGATTTATAAAATAAATGCAATGCAAGGCAATAAATCTCTGTTATGTGGAAATACAACAGAGCTCAAACTTATCTTTTAATGAATAAAAGGACAATAAAAAATATATTGCGTGGTCAGATGAGTCCACATGTTAGCCTTTGCGGGTAAATACATGCAGAATACGATTTGAGTTATGTGTTTCGGTACCAGATATTTTCAAACCTCTGTAACAACATACAGGGTTTTTAACTGACTGGCCGGCTCGCAGTGCAGCCTGGCCCTTATATTGAAAACCACTGGTGCATGCTAATGTGTTGCCAAAATTAAAGCACAAAAGTTAGCATCAAAATGTGTCCTTTCTCCTAGTCCTGATCAATCCAGGTTGACCTGATTTTATTGTTTTCGCTGCAATAAAGCATCAATTTCCTATGGGAAAAAAAAATAGCATTAGGCTCTAAATATGTTACAAAATCTGATTTACTTCATTACATTAGCCCCCAATCAATGCCCCGTTAAAATTTATGTTCTGAAAAAATAAATGAATCACTGGATCAACTAAAGATGAATAGATTTTGCAGCCTGACAGGGTTCTGAGTGTGTGTCATATCACACGTATGTGTGTGTGTGTCTGTGTCTGTGTGCGTGTATATAAATGTGCCACCACTGGGTGATGAGTCCTCTACAACGACAGCCTTCATTAGGTCCGACTTACTCACGGACAGATGGGAGCTGTTTGTGATGGGGAGGCAGGACTGAATCCGAGCTGCTGCCACATTCCACTTCAAACCTGACCTTCCAGCGGTCCCACTTCATCTGCCACCCACAGTCCCCCCTCCCTCCTGATGCATCACTGTTATTTTGAGGCTCAGACATGCCTTGCTGCTCCCCCACCTCAACCAAACAAGCAGCCTGCCACACAGGTTTTAGCAGCTCCTGCACCCCATTACTCTGAAGGCCTTTCACCTCCTATTTCCAGACTTTTTTTCTTTTTTTTTTTTGGTAAGACCACCACACTTTTTATTCTGCTTGTGTTTACCCAATCGCTCCTTGTCCTTCTTGTTTCCTGGTGATGAATGACCGCTGGCCGTCCTACTGACAGCTCGGCAGCTGATGCCACATAATTACTGTATCACCATTTAGCCAAAATTGCCAAATTACTCCAGTCCTCAAGAGGCCAGGTTGACTGACAGACCAGCCAACAAAGGAAACACAAATATCTAAAACGAGAGGAACACGGAGAGTGGCTGGAGTCATTACAGATGAGAACTGAAATGAGGTTTGTTCTTTTCAGTGAAAGTATGTCCATTACACTCCTGTAGACGTCAGGGTCTCAACAAGTAGGTGACTGAATCTTTATTACCATTATGCACATGTACGATCTGAATCTGCTTGGCCTCCCTCAGTATAAAAAGGAATCATCAGCGTAATCTACCAAAAACACTTCCTAGTACCTGATGCACAGATTAGCTGAGGTTCCAGTCACCAAAGCTAAACAATAAAACTGTCTGTAAGACCAGTGTAGACCGTCTGTAGTTAATGGCCAGTGTGTGGAGTGATGAAGTGACATTTATGATGTGTGTGCTAACAGTGAGCAGTGGTGAACATGTTGATTTAGCGCCAACTTGTGTGTGTGTGTGGTTCAGACAGTGATGGCCACCAGTGTTGAGCTAAGCCCTGCTAAATTATCTACGGCTACAAAGGATTCCTTTCACTGCAGCCCGAGTCTTCAGATGATGATTGAGGGTGGGGGGTGGGGGGGGGGGCACCTTGTACCAATCACGCCGTCTCTATTTGATTCATTATGTTGAGATGGAGGAGGACAGTGTGTTCATCTGTCTGCCATGTTAGCATTTGTAAAAAGCAAGAGCACCAGTTTTGACAATGTCCTGCTCCGGGACTGAAATCTCATTACAAAATAAGATGAAGTATAAGTTATTCGGCAGTCAATACAAAAATAAGGTGACAGGTCCCAAAAGGGAGACGGGAGACTGCCTCCCCTCCACCCCCGAGGCTAATACTGTAGGAGGCACTTGAATGAATTCATGTCTGGTGAGTAAGAATTAGTGGCATTTATGTTTAAATTTTAAAGCCATTAAACTCTTCAGGATAATGGGCTTTTATATTGGTCCTCTGCCGATCATTTCAAACAGTGACATGCAGGATTGTTCACACTAAATGTCAAAACTACAAGCAAAACCACAAAATTAATCTCCTCAGCAAGAACAAAACCAGTCTCTGAGCACAATGAATTTCATCCTAATTACAAATTATGATCCGTCTGATGGCTTTCTGAAACTGTCAGCCCCGCTGCACGTGATTGGGCAAAGACTGCCTCAATAAACAAGCAGTGCAGAGTGATAATGTTCGGGGGGTAATTTAATCAGAATGAGCTATATGTCACTTACTAATAGCGGGTACTTTGCCGTGATTTATCTGTGTTTGCAAAAGTGGAGAGAGACGGAACAGAAGGCCTAGTGTCTGGCATTAAATAGGGCATGGGAAAAACTCCTCGTGCTATCGGGGAGAAAAAATTACCACACTCTGACGATTAGTATTATTAGCACAGGTGCAGTTACAGTTAATACCAGAGGCGCTCGTTTCACTGGGAGGGAGCAGTGGGTGAAGAAGGAGCTGAGCTGAAGTAGGGTGCATCTCTCAGAGGTGTTTTATGTTCCCTTTAGTCTCACCTCTCACAAACAAATAAACTGAAAATAAACACCGTCAGAGACACAGTTAGCTGCAGCAACCACTTCAGAAACTGTTGCTTTGGTTAAGATGAATGAACTTCAGGTCGGTGAAACGATTGCATCTTAAAATGTTGACCTTAAATAAAATCTAAATTAGCATTAGCCGTAGTGCTATCTAAATGAAAAATTATTAGTAATGGTCATCAGTTAGGAAATGGAATATTTAGTTGTCAACTGAAGAGTCATCTAAGATCTGCCAGTATTCTGATGATGAGCATGGAAATGGCTCTGGAGCTGCAACCCTGCCTCAGAGCAAGAAGACCAACACTTGAATAGGCTTTGCTCAGGTATTCCTGTATTGTCCAGTAATTTGGACATCCTGAATCAATGATCATCAACTGGCAGACCACAGGTTGAATCCGGCCCACCTAACTGTCCAATCTGGCCTGTAACTAGTTTCCAAATTTGTGAGGATATCGAAAAGAAAATTGTGTGGTCTCAACTAATAAAGCAGCTGAAAAACAACTGAGACTAAAATAACTATCAGTTATGACTCTATTTTTAAAAAAATCTTTTTTTGTTACATTTTATTTAAACGGTCCTCCGATATATATAGTTGGTGACCCCTGCCCTAAAGAGACCATAGGTATGACTGTGAGTGTGACCCTTTGCTGGACTGGTAACTACACAGACAGTAACCCTCATCCAATGACTGCTGGGATTGACTGCAGCCACAGTGTGAAACTGAAGTATGAATGACTGAACTTTTTGGTTGAAACTCAAAGTGCACACAACAAAAAGAAATGAAACTGTAAAGTTGACACCATAATGATAAAATGTGTCCCTTTTTTCCTTTTAATCAAAATATGATTTATTATTTAAGGCATATTCTAAGACTCGTGCAATAATGAATAAGGAAAATGGAGCAAACAAACAATAAACAGTGCAGACTTTTTGAACTGTCAATCTAAAGTAGCCCCAGGGAGGGGAAAGAAACGGGTAAAAGATTTCAGATGAAACTGTAGAGAAAAACAAACAGTGTCTATTTAAATGTCCCACAGGGACATTAACTTTCTCAGGCAGACCTCTGGTTTGAATTCTAAATACCTGCTGGCTTCTCAGTGACAGCTCAGGCTGAACTGTGTGAGTGTACATTAACCCACAAGGCCTTTGAGGAAGTTATTAGTCTTGACCTGTGGAGCAGATGATATATGAACGTGGCCACACCACATCATCGTTCCATATCATATAACTGTAAAGTCAGAGTTCAGTCTCTGCATGTTCTGGTGCATTTAAATGACCTTGTCACTCAGAGAAATGTGTTTTTCTTTTACGGCGTACAACCCACAGGGTTAACAAGAAGAAGAAAACAAGTTGATTTTTATTTGTCAGCAGCAAAAAGCAACTATTAATAAGAAAAGACAGTTAATTTGTTCTATTGATTTTGAGAAAGATGTTCTACTTCAGTCCCTGGCCAGATGCTTCAATTACCTTTGTTCACCTTGAGATGTGTACTGTATGGTTAGGTCTCTCATCCAATAGTGAAACACAGGGAACTATGTTTCCTTCTTCTCCTCCTTCTTCCTCCTTAGGCTGTTCACTTACAACAGCAAATCATTTGCCTTCACCTCACCCTCTCCCCTGCCTTCTCATCTATTACAATAACCATCTCTATGTCCTCCTTCACCACATCCATAAATCTCCTCTGAGGTCTTCTTCTCCTCCTCTCTCTTGGCTCCAACATCCTTTGTCCAGCATCTTCATCTACATCACCTCCAACTCAACTTTCTGTCTACTGGACAGAGACACTGTCTCTATGTACCATATCATTGTATCATATCATATCATATCATAGCAGCTCTCACTGTTGCCTTATAAACAAGGAGAACTACGTACAATGTGTACAATGTGTAATAGCGTGTCACCATGTGTCATGAGTCTGCTGCTTGCTAATATAAAACATCCATGTAATAATGTCATGTGATCACATTGTCTACAACACAAGTGGTCTAATTGAAGTGATGATAATGAACTCTCTCTCCTCCCCCTGTACTATATTCACAACTTAGTAACCTCCGCTCCGTTCATTTGACAACATATTTTCACTTGATCATTAGTCTGCCATCAGAGGAGTAACTTCCTCTAACACCGGGGCAAGTAGACAATTTCCTCGTCACACAGATGTTACAGACAGTCCTTAAGCCTCTCTACGATGGTAGGTGGGTAATTACTGTCATTGATTAATAATCCTGGGCTAGCCCCATAATAATCAGTCCCACATGGGCTTGGTTTTCTTCAAGGAAAACCTCATTTGCCACCAGGATTCACAGCCTAAACTGCTTAGTGGGGACGTAATGGGGAGCAATTTTCTTGTCTTGGTGAAAAGGGTTCTTAGATGGCTGGGAGTAAAGGGGAGGCTGCAGGGGGGGTCATTTTCCATTGCCTCAGCACATCACGTCCTTTAACATGGACACGTCTGATCTGAGATAAACTGTTTTTTCCCCCCGAGAGCAGGAGATGATTTTCAAGGAAGCATTTTTTTGCCAACTCCTTTTTGTGAATATGGCTAAATCTGAAATGTCTCTTTAAAACAACAAAAAATACAGCCACCCTCATGTCATGTACACTTACTTTACCTCCAAGTAATGCATTAAACTCCAGCATGAGTTCATAATGTCAGAGTACGACTAATATTCAAATATATGTTGTTGTCTACAGGTGGTTCAGTATGAAACCAAGTCCTCAAATATTCCCTAAAATGTCACTACGAACAAAGAGAAAAGGCTACTTCCATGAACAGGCCCAAACTGGCCTCAGTAACAGAGAAGTTGTTGAGCCATTATATGATACATTAGATATTTACGTCAACAGAAGCAAATAGGTACACAAAAACATATTTGTGTACGTATGTGCAATATATATATTATTTAATAATATTTGTATTCATTATTTGTATTTAAAAAAATCAGTCAAGAATGTGATAAAAGCACTATTTCAATCAAGCTAATCACGATTTTCAGTGGGATTATTATTTGCAAAAAGTTTTGAGCACGTCTTGCTGTTAGCCTCAAGGAAAAGGTCATCAACATTTCGTTCAATTTCAATTATCCTAGTCAACTATGCTTTTAACGACACTCTGTAGCCTTTTTGTACGCCCACATGTGAAACCATGGAGATTAGTCAAACACAGTTATATGAATATTGTCTGTTGTCTTGTTTGTTTACTTTGCACAGAATCGTAGGGGTGGACAGACTATTATTTGGGATTTTCATAACCCAAATACATTTTGTCAGCTGCCACTGCAGCGCTATAATGTGCCTGTAGGTGGAACGCATAAGTCAGTGGCAAGGAAATTAATGAGACAAAAAAAAAAAACAAAACAAAAAAAAAAAATCTAAACAATGGACGAGAAGTCACAGACGTGTCAAGCATCTGTCATTTTCAGCATAGCAGACAATGCAGATGATGACAGTGATCAGAGATACGAGACGAGGAGGTGATGGTGGCGTTGAGTAAAGATAGCAACAATATAAAAACAAACTGATAAATTAAAAAAAACTGCTAAGAGTGAAGAACCAAACAATTTATATAGAAACGTTATCAGAAAAACGAAGGTGTTTTGCCCTGAAATAATTACCACAACGCCCCATTGTGGCAGCGTGATTGCTCCCAGATGACACTGCAAGTTATTAAATTGTCACCGCATTCACCCGGTTTGGCGACGCACGCACTTGAACTGGCTGCCCACAACACTGACTCACAGTTTATCTGCTCCATTTGTTTGACATCTTTACGACACACCATATTAACACAACCTAATTTCATCTGGGCCCCCATGTCGTCTCTTGGCTGTCTCATAGAAATCCTTCAGGGTTAGGTTAAGACTGCTGGGACGTTTGTCTCGACCGAATTACACCAAGTGACATCTCTCCCAGACCGTCATGCTTCCATTTCCAGGCCGCAGGAAGGAAAGCTTGTGGCAAAAGTGTGTTACGTAAGTATTATGGACAATTACCGGCCTCCAAAGGAAGTAAGATGAGATAATGCTAGAGTCTCAGAACGCACACACACTGGAGCTGTGCAACAAACACCACATGTTTCTGAATTGACTGGAAACACAGCTGTACTTACCTTTAATGATCCATGAAATGACAAGAAAAGGTGACAAAATGCCTTCAAGCTTCCTAAATATGATCCTTTTGTTCCACGGACAAGCATTACTCACGCAAAAGCTCCAAGAAACAAAGGAGGAACACATTTGAACATTTAGAAGAAAATAACTATTTATGGATTTAATATATTTCAAGGTTTAGGGAGTAAATCTTTGTCTCCCAGACCTAGGGTAGAAACCGCTGCTGAATTTGAATTACATTTTAAATTTAAAGCATCAGAATCGGATAATCTTTAGGAAAAATCTGTTGAAAATGGAGAAGTTACTAGTTTGAAGTTACAACTGTTTGCCGTTCTATTATTATTTCAATTATAATAAAGAATGCTCATAAAAATGTTGCATGTTGTATGCTCACATATGCAAAACAATAATTGATAATGATTTTAATAATGACCTCCAAGTCTGTTCTGAGGGAGACAGAAGCTGGAAAGGGGTCCTAACCTTATTAAATTAACTGATGCTGACTTCAAACAAAATCATCTGAACAAAGAATCAACACTGAAACAAAGACCTGCAGTGTGAATGTAGTCTAAATTGTTCAGTGACTATAGTTCTGGTTGGACAGAGTCCTCACGGGGACGCAGTAAAACAATACACAGAAGTATGCTGGTACTCACATCTTGCAGGCAGATCATATCCACAGGTGATCTTGGCTTTGCCCGTGTCACAGCCATTTAGCGAGTGGCACTCATCATACAGACAGGACCCTGCTGCTTTGTGTATGCAGCCATCAACTGAAACACAAACAGATGTACAGAGACAGGTGAGACCTGCACAACCTGGTGAGAAACACAGAAAGGCATGAGGATGACATATTTCAAACAGCCGGGATGATTAGCTGTTTGTTTGATGCTTCAAAGGTCAAGGCTGTGGTTACTGATTTTTTTACTATTTTAAATAACCAAGCTGTGTGTTCCCCCCCAGCAGGGAGATCAGGTGCATTGTGTCCACTATCTGTAGCTGGTAAATATTGACGATCTTTGAAATCGAATTAGCCGGGCAAAGGATCCAATATCGCCTTCGCAACACGGCGAAAATGACAAGATTCTTCCTGTAATCCTTCCCCACTGTCAACACAGATATACAGTGCGATCATTAACCGTATTTACTACCTGCTATCTGCCCTGTTTTTGTCGCTGATCTTATTACGATGGTAATCTGTGTTCTGATTCTGTCACACTATCTCCCTGATACGACAGTGTCCCGACTCTGTGGGGACCACCAGACCCCGCCCTCCTAAGGTTTTAATTTTACCGGGTTAAGGCCACGATACACTTGATTGATGGTGTGTCTGACAAAAGAAGGCAGGGAGATAGAAATCCACATTATCCGTCTCTGAAAGCCTGACATTCCTCCAAGAGCATGTTATCAATCACAGTGAAACATCATAAAATCCTCCTCAAGTTGTCCTGTAAAAATCCTCACAAGCCATTAGAGGATAACAAAGACAGGAGAAGGAACAGTCGCAATCGGACAAACAGATGGCTCTTTTCTCCTCCTGCTAAAACTTGGGTGGTGAAAAGAACAACAGTCAGACCTTATCCATCACAGCTGAAAATGGTAAAGAGTTTAGATAAGTGCGATTTACATATTCAGCCGATAAAACAAAGAGAGCAGGGGTGAATAAAAGAAATAATCTAACTTTATTTCCCCTGATAAAAGAGGGGATGTGACTGGACTAATCTCCGTCTCCACCTGAGATGTAATTATTATTCACACACAGAGCTGAGGAAAACAAAACGTTGAGCGGAGCCGGTGATAAGTTATGTGCTATCTCCAAAAAAATGTAGTTGTGCTCCACATCATCAGTGCAGACAAAGGTCTTTTGATGAGGGATGGTCCTTCTCCTGAGCTCCTTTCAATTTCTCAGGAACGAGGCAACGACAACAGCTGGGCGGAAGATTTTTCCAGCTCTATCAATCATCTTTAATGGACTGAGGGACAGGCGCTTGACAGAGACGAATCCTGATGGCTTTTCGAAAAAGTAACACGAGTGTGACAGTGATGTGGATGCGGGGTGGGGTAAGAATTTGGGAGGGAGGGAGGGTCACTACTGGGACAATAAGAGCCACTTAACGCAACCGACAAAGACGCGTGGCTGAAAGCTCCATGTTTCCTTCCAATGTGCATCGTTTAAACAGGAGTCTGGATCATCCTCACACACAGGACGCATTCATCAGAATTACTACTGTTTTAATGCCAGTGACCGACACTGTGCCTCAGACACACAGTCGATTCACATGTTGTTATTTACACACACTGCTGGTAAAAGTTGTTCCTAAACACCTGGAACCTAAAATATCATCTCAACACTGTGGTTGTTATTGGTTAGTTATCGGACACAGTCAAATGGATTATGAGGGACTCTTGACTGATTCATGTTATTAATTAGAAAGTTAGGATTAATTAGACACCCTAACCTTAAAACACCTTAAAACCTTTAGTTAAGCAATTTATTTAAAAATACAACCACTAAATTAGTGAGACTAAAACATCCATATAGAAAAAGTGATATTACTACGACTCTTTTCCTTCTATCTCTCTCTCTGATTTTATGTTATAACAATCACTTTAATGCTACCACTGTTGTTTGAACAGATTCACTGTATATAAAGAACATACAGTACATTCTTGTACTTGTTTCTGAATATATTATTTACATGAATGAGTGCTGTTGGATACAGGACGTATGGATAAAGGATGTAGGATTTACGAGGTCAAGAGCTAAGCCATCACACATATTTGTACTTTGTGTAGCAGCAGCTTGTAGTACTTAGAATACTCCTAGAATGTCAATCTTAATGTATTCATTGACGCAACAAAGATAAGAACAGATGCACAAGTCATTCCATCGCACGATGACTTTGTCTACGTAATAATTTGAATATGAATAGACTATTCTTGGTCATTACATTAGTTCTTCACACATTTAAATATCAATGGTAAAATACAGGAAAGATATACATATATTTAAAACAAAATGACCAGGAGGGGGAGACCCCTAATGCTAAGTTCAACTACAGTTTCTGACCAGTGTGAATGTGACAGTATGTATTTCTGAAGCTCACACATTGGAAAAAAACAAATCCATATGTCCCATATAGTCACTATATGGCAAATATATGTTGATGCTCAGAGCCTGAGAGACAGACACTTTTGTCAGTTCTGCAAACCCTTCCACTGTATTCTGTACAACGCTGCTCACTGCACAGTGCCAACCTGCTGTGAAAAGTACATCTATGTGCTAGCAGCAGTCAGAGCCCACTGTGCTGGGCTTCATTGTTGTCCACTGCATCCCTGAATAGTCCAACTCTGTTGAGTTATAGTCCACGTATAAATGAATGATGTTGAATGGATGTTTACAAATATAAAATCCTTTGTATGAAAATGTTTTTTACTTAACACACCTGCACTGAACACGATGGCAAAAGGATCACAACAGTGAGTCATTTTGATGAAAATAATAAATGGTATAAAGTTAAAGCAGCAGCAGGACTGTGCAACGAAATCAAGAGTTTTTTTTTACTTTAAATCTGTGAGAAGAACTGCAGTAAAGTTGCACTTAAACAGGTGCAAAGTAAACTATGATCTTTCTGTGGTCAGTAAGGACAGGAAAAATTAATATTGCCCTTTATGCTGTCATGCCGTTTTACCACAGGGATCCGTGCTCCACAGGGGGCTGATATCTTGCCTGAGCACCTGAGAAACCGAGAGAGTAAAAACCTAGTCTTCTGAGATTCATCTCTGAAGCTAAACAGGAAAAAATGGAGATAACAGTGTAGCTTTTATGACTGCTGCTTCTCTTGTTCTCAGTTGCATAAATCACTTACTACTCTGATGACAACTCGTGTCGCAACTGTTAATCTGGAGTCACTGAGTCTCCACAACCCAGGAAGTGTTAATCTGGAGTCACTGAGTCTCCACGACCCCATTGGTCACAGTGTCAATAAATGAGATAATGAACTGATCTGGACAATTGCCTGGAACGTAAGTGATACAAAAACCTGATTTACTGTTGTTTTCAGACTGCTCTGTGAAGACAGTAGACTAAAACAGATCCATCATGGACACACATATGTATCTCAACAGCAAAATGTCAAAAAACTTACTTCAAAAATTCAAATATGGTAACAAAATGTGAGGCACAGGGAACTGAGTGGTGGATAAATTCCTACATTTCCATTACTGTTGCAACCAGAAGGAGATCTCTGTTCCCACAAGTGCAGATATGACCCACATGTAATTTGCACATCAATTTATTTCCTTCTTTAAATGGTATTCCAGCATAATTCCCAGCAGAGTTCTACTTTACAGATGCCGGCAACACTGCAAATCCCTCCTAACGAAGAAGGAGGACGATCAGTTTAGTATCCATTTGTTCTCCAGGAAAATTCGACAAATATAAATAGTGCTGTAATTTGTATGGTTTAATCACACTTTCATACTTTATGTACTTCTGATAATGTACAATTCCAGTAGGAGTAGGATTTTTGCAGCAACACTGCAGAAGTCTGCAGTATTCAGTACCACAGACACATGGATACATAAGTACAGTTAGGAGTAGGAGAAAAAGGAATACCATGAATGGCAGAAAAATTATAGAACATTGAAAACTGAGAGGAGGAGGAAAGGTAAAAAGTATAAATATAAAAAGATGAACTTACTAATTACTGAAAATATAAAAGAAATACATGGAAAAGGATGGGGTTGTGGGGGCTACGTGAAATTTGTTTACATAAAATCCTAGCACCTTCAACTGCTAAAGGGAAGAAAATTGCACATATTTAAAGTAAAACATGGAGGCAGAAAGTGAAAAAAAAATACGTGTTTCTTTAATAAACAACAATTCATGTACGTAGTTCAAACTCTTTTTCGGTGAAATGACAGTTCTAAAAAATAAACCCAGCAGCAGATAGAAGCCAAAACATTATCATGTTCTGGCTGATGTGAGGTAGAACATAATGTTGTATTTCAACTTATTTTAGGGCTTCTTTATGGAGGCCATTTCATTTAACAGGCTTAATATTCAGGCAGCGGCAGCATCTGCTTCTGTCCACCCCTCTACTGGGCTTCTTCAGCCCCTGCTGAAAAATACAACAGTTAATACCTCATCTATCTCTCCTCGCAGCCTGCCACCGCTCCAGGCCGGCCCAATGTGGGGCAAAATATTTATTCATCTTTTCAGAAAGAGCTTCCCCGAGCAGCTACTCCGGCAAGTTGGCTCTGCTAATGAAGATAACTTTGAGCTGTGGCTGGACGGTATCCCTCTGTTCTCATAATGGGAACAAGGAGCAAGCAAGAGACAGAGGGACGGACATATTGAGGGAGACAAAGAAGACAAGTGAGAGTATGTGTGGATGTGTGTGTCATTGTGGAGCAGTTCGAATAAGTTACTCAGCTGTAACCTTGGCTCCTGCCATTGTCGGAGACACCTCGGCCTCGTCCTCTCAAGGCTCCGTTCCCACGTGCATTACGGGACTCGTCAAAGCTCCGCTCACCCTCCCTGGGCTTCTCCCAGGCAGCGGCGAAAACCAAGGGCTTTCAATCGCTCCCTCAGACACAGTGACTACCTGCTCTGCTCCCATTACAATACCCTGCTTTTCAGAAATAGTGTCAGCTGCAATTTTCTCTCCTAATTATTTTCTGCTCCTCCGAGGTTTAAGTTCAGGACTGGAGCCAGAGGAGGCAGAGCAGGGTGGTGCAGGAGCGAAGGCGAGAGTTGGATTCAACCCGGCAGGATGTGGACAAGTCTGACTATCAGTACATAATCTAACAGAAGGGAATGGGATGTCACCTATATCAGAGTAGGCCACGTCTTTGTACAATCAGTTTGTGTGCAACACCCAGTGAACCACATCTGACCAACAACTCTGACAGAAAAAAAAACAAAACAAACTTTTATCCAGTGCTCTCGTGAACCAACACTCATGATTTTGGCACAGAGTGAATAAAGCTCATATTGTATTTCGCCATTTTTTTGGCAGTATCCATGGCAGCGACATAGCTCATCTCTCCTTACAGAGCTCTCGGAGTTGTGCGCTGATCAAAGCCGCCCCACAATCCCACCTCTGTGATTTACGACGGCGTTCTCTCCGCTGCAACTTTCACTAAAGGAGATAATGAGTTGGATTAGTCGTTAATCATGTGCCAATCAGAGATGTGGATGAACTAAATGTCAGGTGGAATATGCTAAAACTTTTGCGCCTTCTCCCTTGTGACACTGGATTATTACTCCTAATCATTGCCGTTTGAATGCAACAGGAGCCACGCGGCCCTCTGCTGTAACAAAGTTCCCAGCAAAGGGATACCCATAATACCTCGGTAAACAGGGGATTTGGACTAATAAAATGTGAGGCAGATGTTACTCTCTAAAGTGACATAAAATACCTCAGGCTTACATGACTCATAATTCCCCCGACGCTGCTGTGAAAGCAGCAGCCGGAATAAATGGCACAAGAATCACAGGTTCCACAGTAGCAGAGTGGAACCATGTTATTATTGACAAACAAGTCAGCCAATAGTCTCAGGTTCATGTGAAAGCACGCAGCTGAAAAACTGGAAAAACTGAGGGACTAGGATGAGGAAAATGTGCTTTTGTCTCATTTTTATAATTATAATAGTATCAGAACTGTATCTACACTGTTCAGGCAACTTGTTCATACTAGGACATAACCAGGCTGCAGTGTTTGCACTCTACAAACTTGCTTTATTTAAAATTACTTTCAGTGTTAATGCTGCCTCTGAGTTGAGCCAACTAAGCAGTAAAGCTGTTGTTCCCAGAGCCGTAAAGAAATGTCAGGTTAAGTTACCACAGCTCATGTGACACAGTCGTTGGAAACCTGGAGACCAACAGCTGCGGACGACTCGGTGCCAAACTCCAGCCATGCTAAACTGACCGAGACAAAGGAGACGACCTGGACTTCACATTCAGAGTTGTCAGCCCTAACCCTTTACAGCCCTGTTCTGTTGTTCCAGGACTGTGGGTCTGTGGCAGCGGAGTCACTCTGTCTAACAGAACCTGAGCAACTGTTTACTTTTTAGAACACAAGACACAGCAGGTCAGCAATATATTATTAGAAGAGCTTGTCTTTCCAGAAGTTGACGTGTCCAACTGTTAACAAATGAAGTAACTGTAATGAAGTAATGAAGTCACTGATGGAAACCTGACCACTGTGTTTAATTTACTTTCATTTGGCAGGGCCAGAGAATTGTCTTATTTTGATTTTAAATGTTTTTTTCATGTTTATATTTTCTAATATTCTAATACAAATCATGTTTGTTTAAAAATTGGGAATTATTGCTGAAAAAATGTAATAGAATTTAATATATGACAAAACAAAATAAAAATAGAGGCTTCTTAATGAGCCAATAATTCAAATAGAGTACGTTTGTGTTTAACATGTTTCTGTCATGTCGTGTTTCTTTTTATTTCTCTTATTTTGAGTACTGTGTTCCTGACTGCACACAGAAAATAAATTGACAAAATTGACAACATTCATGGTCAAAACCTACTCTGTGATATTCTCCAGTACAAAAACTATAACCATAGATCAAAAGCCAAGAGCAGAACTTAATAAAAGCTAGTGTTCCATGAAGAAGCCGTCGTGTGGACACATGGCACCACTGCTCACAAAAAGATCGCCTGCCTGATGAAAAATCCTACATTTATGTCCACTACTCTATCTAGGCCTTAAGACATGCTTTCATTCTGGACACGAGGGCGGGGGTGGTGTCTTCATAATCACAGATATACACAAAACGTCTCTTTCCGCCTCCTCTCTCTATCCTTTAATATCACCTTTGACTCCTCATCCAGACTCCAGTTACAAACAAGTGCTCTGTCAATGTGGCTATTATTGCTTCGTCTCCTAGGTTAGATTACCTTTGGCACCTCAGCTCTAGCATTACTGCCCCAGGAATGAGAGGAGAGGTGAAGGGAATGTCACTCCACAGTCAAAGAGGAGACTCACAGCAGCCGGTCTTTAATATCAAACCTATATTGCATGACCATTGTGTTGCACTGGTCATGTGGGTGTCTTGACATGAAGCGGGTTTTGTTCCAAATATGATTTGCTTAGCTGCAGGAGGCACCAGAAATATACAACAACACAAGGACCAAGTTTGAAAGATGTGAAACTAAATGAGATTTACAGAGAGTTGTAGTGCAGTGGGGTGTGGACAGAGTGTGGACAGAAGGCAGATTTACCATTGCAAGGAAATGCAGTAGTAAGGTTAATTATTTTACCATAGATATGAGTGTTGGTTGGTCACTATATGTGACCCTATGATGGACTGGTCAACTGTCCAGAATAAACCCACCCTCACCCCTAAGACTGCTGGAACTGGCTGTAGCCCTCCCCCTCCACCCTTACAAGAGAAGAAGCAATAGAGGGGAAGTTATTAACTGCAGAGCATGAGTTCTATCCACTGCTGCGCGTTGAGCTCCTACTGTAACCTAAGGCTGTTTTAAAGGATGAGCCACACACAGCAGAGCAAATTAGCCATCACTCCATTCATGTGTGTCTCAACAATTGACTGTTTACTATTTGAAATGCATTTCCAGCGGTCCGTGGATTCAAGGAATCAAAGCACTTCTGAACAACCCTGAAACATAAATGAGAACAACATGACACGCAGGTAAATCCTTCCTTTGAGGGATTCTGACATCAAAGAAATCTAACAGCAGGGTTTCACCAGAGTGCTGCTGCTCTGCTACTGTAGGAGGAAAGTTAAACATGTGAAATGCACCCTTTAAAAAGTCATTGGACAAAAGGTGCGTGTTAAATATATATATATATATATATATATATATATATTTAATAATCTGGGTATGAACAGAGTGAAACACACAACATAATCCAGTACTTAGTAGTATTGCATTGCTCGTTGTTTTTTTTAAATATGGTCCCACCATTGACCACTAAGGGCTTCTCTTGGACTGCATCAGCAGTCATAGTCAGATTTAAAATATTTGTTGTTTTTCATATTTGACACATACAGTTTGACTTTACCATTCTGGCTGGAGTCCTTTATATCTATATACGTATATATATATATATTTATATATATAAATCCTATTAGCCAGACACATCATTTTGCTCCTTAATAACATTTCTGTTTGAAATCAATAACACACACAACTATGTCTGCACACCTACACACACACACACATACACAGAGACATAATTAAATGTCGCCTTCTGAAGAAATTGCCCTCTTTGGGAAATTAGGCTAATGCGAGACACACACTAATGTTGAGAAAATACAGCGCGCAAACACAGCCCCCAGAGTGTATCCTGACCGGTGCCATCATAAATTATTCCCCCGCACAGAGTTCATACTTGAGTCACCCATGAGAGGCGGCTGGGTGATGGTAAAAGATGGCTTTTCTAAGAACAACCTGGCTAGAGGTTAGAGTTGGAACAGAAGCACTTTGTTCTTTGCACACACTGCTCTGAGAAGCAACACCAGTGGACGGGACGAGACAAATGCACATAATTACTGTGCAATTTGAATAGCGCGCTTTAAGGCAGGTGAAGAGGGAGTGTGATGTGGCCGCTCCACACACTCGTATCTCCAGGCCAGTCTCTTTGGCAAGATCATAATTGCAGGAATGAAGAAAGATGAAAACAATAAATGAAAGGCCACCACTTTGGATTAAAATGCATGAACAGCTGTTGTTATTATGCATGCTTCTTTGGTTTTGCTGCAGCCAGCGACTGAACAAAGCCCACAGCCCTGTGTAATACATTAACATTTGCACAGCAGCTACAGAGTGTGTTCAGAAACAGGAAAATTCTGTTGTTTTTTTTCTCCACACACTCCACACTACTGCTGAAACTGACTCGGATGTTTTTGATTTTCTTACATGTCCAAGATGTGTCGCAGTTTATGTGGGATAAGACTGAAAACATAAGAAAGGAAGAATTGGGTTTTCAGGCGTTTGATATGAAATTTCTTTGGTTGATAAACCACAAGCAATAACCATTTAAGTAACAATAAAATCCGATGAGGTTTTTATGACAATGCCATTTGCTGTGGTTTGATGGCGCTGAAAGGACTTCAGGGTTAATATCTGAGTGTCTACTGTTTTTACCCCTGCCATTCATCTACAGTACACCGTCGCCTCTTTTTCAGACAACATTTGAACTTAGATCAAATGCATTTCTACAGTGTACTATTACAGCGCTGTGTCAACACAAATCTTACACTGAGTAGAACCTCACAGTGCAAAAAAAAAAAAAAGCTAAAATACATATAATGGTAAATCACGTGAGGTCAAGAATGGATTTAAAAAAAAATCTGACCAAAAAACTGTGCTCATGGCAAGATCATATTTGTCAAATAAAAAGGTAGAATTCTGGGTGCTCATTGTTTGAGGACTGAAATCAAGTTGTTGTTTTTTTTATTCTACTTTTACTTTAAGGGAAAAAAATAAAACAGATGGAACTAGATCGAAACCTGTTGCAACCGTTCAGTAACTTTAACAGGTTCAGCTCCATTTTTCTTTTTTTGAAGATTGATATTGATTTTCCAGTCCTAAAAACCTGATTAAATAAAGCACGACGCTACTCAATGTTTGACTGAGAAACAATGGTGAAAGGTGGTGTAGTTATTCAAAAATGATATTTTGACATCATAACATCTGTCCTTTTGACTTTTTGACCCACATGGAATGATGCCAAAAAGTTAAGGGAGTCATGTAGAAACTGCTCCTGAATGTGCACAAGGACAGAAGAGTTAACAAATAAGAAGAACTGAAGAAGCCTCTTGGATGAGGGGTGAAACATCTTCAAGAAACCTTTGGGTAAGATAAGATGTAAAGATGTACACTAAAAACTATAAACTTTTTGTTGTTGTCGTGGTTTTGGTTTAAATGTGTTACAGAATGACAGATTTCCTGGAAACAGCACTGTGATTCTGAAAAATTACACAATTACAGGCAAGCATTTTCTCTTTGTTCCCACCGGTTATATAAAATGTCCTTTTTAAAATAAATTGTCAACCACACAATTAAAGTCGTTAAAAAAAAAACTGGCTGCTGAGTATACAGATGATTTTTTGCATTCATGAGGCTGAAGTAGAGGTATTACAGGCCTGAGTGACTTTTATCACACCTGCAGATTCACAGTTTTATCAGCTATGAAAATCATTGCCCTTCTGTGGCTGCAGGAGTAAAAGAAAACAATGGCCACTGTGGCCTGAGCCGGGGCGAAATCCACTCCCGTGATTTATCTGACGCTGCCCTGACAACTTTCTTGCAGACTCCCAAAGTGTGCTATCTATTAATTGAGGCTGTGTCAGCACAGGGGAGATAAAGCGTCCGCAGCTGCCCACAGAAATGTCTTCTCAGTCCCAGCTGTGCAACACAAATCAAAGACCCCGGCACTGGGCTGGACTGGAACGGCACAGAGGCCACCTCCACACACAGACACAAAGCTCACATGAGAAACCTCTCATTTAATACCTTTTATATTTTTGCACGACTTCTCACCAGCTAGGTGATAAGATTTTACTAAATGAAGCCTCTTGTCGCGGCCGTGGGTCTGTGGACATGAAAAGAATGAGTACTGCAGTAGTGCAGCTCAGTTCCCCGTGGGTCGAACAATGCATCAACGCTTGGCACACAGCTCATAGACTTGACTTATAAGCATGCCCATGATTTGCCTCTTGACTCCATGTCCTTCATAAACGATCTTGCTGTGCTTGCTGTCCTCGCAGGCTTTACCGCAGTGAAAAAAAAGCTTCCAGCAGACTCTTCGGCAGACTCTCAGCCCCCGGTGTCCTCAGCAGAGGGCTGACTTCCTCCCACTGCCTCTACTTGTAAAAGCCCTGTGTGGTCTCACTGCACAGTGGCCATGCAGCCTGGGCTTCATGTCATTGCTCCTTTCTGTAGATCCAAGGATTAACAGAAATGGGGCTTTTATAATTATACAGTCCTGACTTCAATCCTATCCTGCTGGTCCTTTTAATTAAGCGGATAATTTTTCTCTGGGGAAGGTCGGCCTTAAAATACTTACCGGCAAATTTCAAAAGGCGACTTCTCTTGAAACTGAGGTACAGATCTCTACAGTGAAGCCTATTCATTGTTAACAATACAGTTCAAGCATATCAATCCTTTTGTGAGTATTCTAGGGTTCAATCTTACAAAAAACAAACAAAAAAAAGCAACACGTTAATGCGCCCGCTCAAGCTTTTCCTTCGTTTCGGCGTCTTTGCCTCAGTGACAACTGTTAAAGCTGCTCTGCCTCTGCAGCGCGGGGGTGAAATCTGAAGGGTAATGGAGTGCTCTGTCACTCACACCTTTGTGAATGACACTGACAATAATAATGAGGAAAAATACCTGGTCATCCTCCCATTCAACTGTCTCACTGAAGGGACGTGTGCGTGCTCCCCAATGGGCAGCCACGCAGCCACGCAGCACTCACTCTTCTCTGGAGATGTGTTATTATTCAAATGGAACTCCATAATGGCTCCAACAATGACAGCATCCTCGGAGCTCTTCTTCCACACCTTGGTTTGGTGCCCAGTCATTTTAAAGCCAATATTTGCATTCATTCAACACAAGACAGTTGAATTCTGACTGTCTTAGAAAGAACACAAATATAAACATAGGGTTCACGTTGAAACAATGGTAAGTGCTCTTACCATAGAGCCAGAAGAAGACTGTTGGCCTGTGGCAACTGTTGGTCTTTCTATATGGAGTCTGCATGTTAGCGTAGGTATTTAGGGTTTGTACTGTAAGAATTGAATCACATTGTGATATAGTTACATGCATCATTGCCTTACATAATAAGTGCCCCAACATAAAATGTACGTATAAATTATGCTCAGTTTATTTGAGCAAATGAATATAATTGTTGCCTGGTTAAATTTTACAACAACAAAAAAATAAAACTACTACCTTGTAGCACAGTAGCGTTGCTTCTTTCAAGAAAACCAAATTTATAGACTGTGGCATTGCACAAGCGAACCAGCGAACCATCATTAAACATTTGGATTTATCCATCATCACATACACTGATTCCAAAGTAGGGGGCAGGGCCCCATTGGGAGCATGATTCTGCCGTTGCAAATGGTCACAATAATGGATTTAAATGTATATATTTGTCAAAAGATTTGACAAAAGAACACATTAAGTTGAGCACCTGCCACATTTCTTTTCCTTTTGATTCAAGATACCTAAGGGGAAGAATTAATATGAAACAAATCAGAGAGCCCTGAGGTGAGTGGCCTGCTGTTGAATGAAGTGACAGCTTGTTACGTGATGGATCATAATTGATGCCAAGCGTTGCAACAACACCTGTGATTTTATTCCTTCCAAAATGTGCTTAAATCTGTTCATCATGCCAAAATAAGCTCAGATAATGAGGATGTCCGACCACCTGGACCAGGCCTAACAGTGAAAACACTGTCTTTAAGGGATCGTCATTTCAGATTTTAAAAAAGAAAAACACTGGTATAACATACTGTTTGTAGAACAGGCATAAAAAAAACATGAGCGCAATTTGAATTAAAATCTATAAATATGTCAGTGAACGCCACTGTTGTTGAAACTCTTTAAATTGTTCATTCCGACGACTTTATGGAAATAAAAACAATAAAACATAAAACAAACAAACATTTGTTTTAAATCACGGTGTTGTACATTTACCTTCCTGCACATTTCCAACATCTCTCCGTTAGTGCAAAAAAAGACAGAAAAACCCAGAGGCTAATTTATTTAGTTAATTTAAACAGACAACCATGTATGAACACAAACATGTTGCTGTACAATAGCATCGTATTTTTGTCAGCATCGACCTCGGCTTAGAGTAACCCAAATGATCCTTCAATGTATGAGAGACTGAGAAGTGCAGCGTATTTAAATAACTACTATATACAAAGAAAAGCACTAAGGAAGGGACGAGTGTGACTGTGCAAAGAGAATTAACTGGTTTTATAGGGTTGAAATATATTCCACATATAAATAAAATGCAAAGCTGGCAGTGTATACGAGGCGGGAACTTTTTATAGACTAGGGTCCAGTGCACATACAGAATCTTTTTTTTTCTTTAATTTATTTTCTTATTTACAACACACTTACAAAACAGAATTGAAAACTGAAAAAGGACATGAATAATGTCAGACAGACTGTCTTTATTCTTAGTTCAGTATCAGAGCTGAAGACTTCTCTTCACTCTACATTGTGGAGTCGAGTGATAAGCGGCGTGTGCTAACGTGGTAATTTATAAATCCTCATGACCGCCGAAGTCACTGAATGGGACTCAACCTACAAACCTGCTGTCGACAAAGCTGCTAGGTGTGCAGCATGTAGAACAACTGGGCCTGGGATTGGTACCACGACCCAACCGTTGATAACAACTGTTCTCACAACTGTCAAAAGCATAGTGGTGTCTATATATTATATATTGGCATAAATCCTCCAATTGCCTTCAAAGTTGAACTATTTCTATGCCAAGATTGCGAATGAAATGAAATAAAAAAGAAGGAATTATTTAAAGAGGTTGAATTTTTCAAATTCAAATGAAAACTGTTCTATCTGTCAGTACATTAAGCACTAATTAGCGCATTTAATTATGCCATAAACCAGATCCATATAAAAATGCTGTTCACTTTTAGCAGTGGAAAATAAAGCATCAAAACCAAAAAGACCAAAGATATCGCATGAGACATTTTTTCCCCCACTTCAGATATTGAAAAACAAAAAGGAGAAAAATCTGACTTTATGGATTCACGTAATTGTGTGTGGGCTGCACACAACAATTTTCTTACATCTCCCGATCCTCACTATGGGATATAATTTTTATTATTATGGGATTTTTTTTCACTCTTCTCCATCCTGGTGCCGAAAAAGAAAGAGCCTGGCATTGGGAAACAAGTTTAGCGTAATCCTCCCATTTCCATTCCCATTATATTTTCAAAAACCAGGTATGAAGCAGGTGATTGATTTTCTCTGTTCCTCTATCAGCGCCTCTGATCACTTGTGCTGAGAACGTGGCAAAGGAGAAAAGGGAACAGAGCAGAGCAGAAGCTCAAGGGTAATTCTTATGTCATTCCACTAAACAGTAGATTCATCCTCGCCCTGTTGCTATGGTTGCAGTGCGGCAGAAAAAAGAGTGTAAAGTGTAAATCCGACCATTGATCACTTGTTTATATTTTCATCATATCTGCTGGTTTAGGTGAAAGGTGCTATTGGACTGGGGCTTTGACAACAAGCGAGATTTAAGGGTTTAATAAAAAGGCTGACATCAATGGTGGGAGTCGCCACTTCCACTGAGGGAATTACGGTAAAAAAAATATCTTATTTACCGCAACAAAGCATGTGCAAGGAAACAACAAGGGGGGGGGGGGGGAGGAATTAAACCATTTATTAAAAAGATGTAATGTTGGAGTGTATTTGTGACAGGACTGGAGGGCAGACGTAATGAATAGTTTCTCTGAAGTCATTTAGAACAGACAAAAACTAGTTTAGTGTAATTGGATTTTCATAGGGGTGGGGGTGTTGTCCCAGTTCTGGAACTGAGCAGTCTTTGTGGAGATGCATTTAAAAGCCCGGGTGTACAGACGGCTACTGTAAAATACTGCATAATTATGCATTTAAATGGAAGGCGGATGAAAGCGGCCACTGCCGGTCTGTATTAACAATGAGGGTACGGTCACACGTACATGGTCACAGGAGGAGGATAATTGCCTGCAGAGGTAAATGAGGTGTCATGAGTTTGGGCAGTGTGGTTATGATGGTCTGAATGTGGGCAGCACTGGATGTAATGCACAGGGAATGGGTTCAGTTCAGTCACTGTGAGGTGGTGATTGTTTAATGAGCAGCTAATATCACCACTTTAAGTAGGTCACCGGAACTAAAGCTAACAGTTGCTGTTGCCCGTAGTACTTCAGTACTGGTGGCAAACCAGGTCTACTTTAGCACAGGTACTGCAGTAGTGAGATGATCGATCCATAATGAAAAAATGATTTGGATATGAATATAAAAATATTTTTGTTTTAACACTGCTTTATCGTAATCCTTTAATTTTCCCATTCATTCATATATTACTTACAAAACAACGTTTAAGGTCATCATGGCCCAAAGCAAATATCTAAGTCGGCTTCTTTTTGGTAATGGCACTGTTGCCTATGCCTAGCAATTTCCCTGTCTTTTTTTCCTGGTTTCTAAAAACCCTTTATAATCACTGTTGAAAGAACATGAGATAGCTACTGTGCTTTCTCTGGTGTTTCTCCAAGATGGTACTGTGACTGATCTTTAAAGCTCGAACCCAAGCTCCGGTTGGTCTTTAGCTTTCCACAACAATTAATGGGAAAAGGGAAAACACAAGATGGTACTTTAAAGCTCGAACCCATGTGTTTAATTGTTTGGTGGCAATTAAAGGCTTACGACGATGAGTTCACTACATAAAAAAACATTTAAATAAAACAGTTTCTTATGAAAATATTTAGATTTAGAAAATGCTAACAATGATGTTGCTTACATTAAATAAAGTAAATCTGAATGCGTGCTTCATTGAGAGAGTACAATAACAGGGTGTGTCTTCTCCGTGGCCTGTAAATCGAGAGGATGACTGAAAATCACTCCAAAACGATGCCAGGCCGCCCCTTTAACTAGGCTGATGAAAGGATCAGAGTCAGGATTAGGAGCAGAATATAAGCTCAAGCCAGATGCAACAGTGGCCAGTTCTCATATTTTGCAGGCAGCAACGCTTACTTGATTTAGAACCTGTGTTTTTCCAGAAAGGCTTTACGTCAAAGGACGACTTCTGTCAACAGGAAAGACTACTGGCTCAGATGAGGAAACCACACAGTTAGCTGTGTGATGTTTAGAGGACGTGCACTTCAACCACATGCCAATCAACGAGCAAATTAATGTTCCCATTAAGAACACCAGGAACTGATTCAGCTGCTGAAGCTTAAGCTGGATACAACTAAAGAGGGACGGGGGATGACCTTTTCAGTGACCCTTATCAATGAAGCCTTGCCTGGAGCACGACCTTCTGAATGACCTCTGTGTCAGAGGTTGATCAGGACAACCCTGCTTAACCTTTCAATGCATCGGCCCATGAGGCCATTTAGCATCATTTGAAATCATGTGTCAGAAGGCGGCCAGCATCTGGCAAATATTTTCTCAATAAAAGAACAAAATGGGGAAAACATTTTTCTTCTGACAAGACGGGTTCCAAGTACACAGGGCCCTTGACTGAAAACGAAAAAAAAAAAAAAAAAGGGTTAGTACTAACAGGATGAAGAAGAACTGAAAGTCCACTAGAAACTTTTCTAATGAAAAACATTTCTTTATTAAGCAATTTATTCATGCTCTTTATTTTTCAACCCACAAACATTAATTGAAAATGCCTAAAATAAAGAGAAAAATGTGAATTGATAAAAAAGTTTCTGGTTCACACAGCAGGTGCTAATGAAATATTTCAGAGCTCGGGATTTTCTCGGTCGAACCAACCATCTCACACAGCACCGTTACACAAGCACGGAAACAAAAACAACCCAGTCAGTCAGTGAGGCTGTGACTGACACGAGCTGACAGTCAGCTCCACACTGGCTTCCTCATTCTGCTGAACAAAACACGACTGCAGGGATAAAATGGAAAACACATGTGACCAGCAGGAAAAAAACAAACAACAAAATCCTCTTTTATGAACCAGAGGAGGACGAACTCTGTTCGTCATCCCTCTCGTCCCTGTGTGTGTTTTGGTCATGCGCTACAGTTGTGGGTACACAGTTCATTACTGTGCAGAGCAATGTAACAGATGGCAGCTCACTGATACTGTCTGATAAAATCCCTCAGTCAGAGTTTATGTTAATGTGTGTGATAATCAGACAGTAATTGTTGAATTTATTTTCTTACTTTTTCATTCCTTGTTAAAGTGGATTTCTCAAGTCAGGGAACTATAAGCGTGTTTTCTGCATTATTACTGTATATGTAGATGATATACTCATACATATATATATAAGATATATCATTTCTATACAAATATTTTTTGTAGTGTGTGTCAAAAATGCCACACCTTCCTGGGTTTCTTCTGAAGTCAAGGTGTTCTGAAGAAGAATTACAATAACTAACTAATAATTAAGCAGTTGATTTCAAATATTTACAAGGGAAATTACTACAATATTGCTTTGAGTGACAGGTCAGACTTGAAAACATTATACACTGCGCATGATAAACTAGTGCACCGTCCAAGATGCTCAATTAAAATATCCATAATGTCCAAACATCTAGGAGTTCATATGATATGAAGTCACAAAGTCAAGATTACCAATGACAAGCTCCCTCTACGAAAACAACACTGTCTGAAATGCTCGTGCTCTTATTTTGAAAAAAATAATCCACCAAATGTTTTTTTTCTGCCTTCGTGCTGGCTGCAGCTGTTGCAGGGGAGGACACCAGATGTTACTAATTTTCCCCAGAAACAGTCATGCTGGCAGTGAAAAGTGGTGATCACAGAGACTTAAAGTCATAAGATAACACCTCACGCAAAGACGAGAAACACTTTCAAGGTTACACAGCAAAAATGAAAATATCAGAGTGGTGAGGAAAAACAAGTCAAGGCACAGACAGGGTGTTAAAAAAGGGAACAGACAGAAGAAGAAAGGGCCATTCAGAGCAGACCAGTACTATATATATAAAAGTAAAGTGAAACGTACTGTATGTGCTTGTTGAGGAATGGATTGCAATAGCAAAGGTTACCATAGAACTGTACATTTTCTGGACAAATATTTACACTACAAAAAACTATAAAATGGTTTGTA
>NC_024318.1:9132355-9153406 GCF_000523025.1 Cynoglossus semilaevis | reverse complement strand
TATATATATATATGTATAAATAAGTATTTGAAAATATCACTGACTTGGTGTAACTACATAAATTGTTAGAAGGAAAATAGATAAAGAATTAATTTTAAATGGATTATTTAAAATTTGAAACAAGTCAAATAAAAAGCCTGCACTTAATTGTTATATCCTGTTTTGAAAGATTCAAAAACAATTCTTTTTTTCATATTGTCCATCTATGCATCTATTCATTTATTCATTCAATTGTTCATGAAATATTTCAAGCACACCATTTCCTGTTTTTGCCCCGGCTTCATTTCACATCAATGATGTTGGTTGTTTTTCATTTCTGTAACACATAGTGTGTATGTGGCACGTGTGTGTGTGTGTGTGCCAAAACTTGTTTTAATAAATGACCGCCTCCACCCTGCAGTGGTGGAGAAATCATTTATTTTATAGATTTCCTGCTTTGCCATCAAGGATTAGCCTCTTAACCTTAGCCTCTTGCTTCCTTATTGGCTTAACTATTGATTGCCCTCCATCCAGTCTTCTGCCTTCAAGGTGACCCATAACTAATAAACAGCCCTGCAAACCTGTGCCATGAAACAACCTAACAATCCGCTGCTGTTTAGGGTCAACAGCTTTGGTTTATGCTCAGTTAGTGGACATCCATTCACCTGTGTGTCACGTGGCAAACAACGGCTAATGTAGCCAAGCTAAATAATCCACTCGATTTGGAAAAGAATTGTAAAGTGGGTCAGATTTAGGTTCCCACGTGGAATTAAATGTTTTTAGTGAAAGAAGACTGAAGACAGTCTCGCTGGTTTAGACAGATTTTCTGCTGTGTTTGCGTCACTTTGCTCTACGAGAGGGTCACACGGAGGAGTGCGATGAAGAGGGAACATCTGTCTCTCGAGTGTTCTTCCATTATCCACCCACTGTGAAGGAGCCGCACCTGAGCAAACAAAGAGCCTCCATTATGCCACATTCACCCAAGTCTCAACAGCACCTCTAGATGTTGAGTGTGTAAGACAGAGGGGAGAGGAGAGGAGTGGGTACGAGAACAAAGAAATATTCTATGGGATCTCTACGTGTTCCCATCTACCGTTCTGTGGGACCGTAATAATGAAAAAAAAAATCGCAATCAACTTCACCTAAAACACCTAATTTTACTAAAGTAAGGGAAAATGAAATGTTGTTTGTGTTTCTCTCTGATTCTTCCTTTTAAAATGAACACTTGACCTGCATCCACACACTGAAGTAATGCTGTTTTGCATAATGCCATTACGAAGGTAAAAGCATGAAGTCATCCTGCTCCAGTCCAGGTTTATAATTGCTGTGTGTGTGTCTGTGTGTGTGTGTGTGTGTGGAGGTGGTCTTCAGCCCTAACATTGACTGAAATGTTAAACTAATTAAAGCCTACACCAAAGCTTTGGCCTATGATGGGTCTGTAGGAGAAGACCCAGGCCTCGTGGCCCTCTTCTTCTTCCTCTGTGTCATGAACTCTCATGCCAGCTGCAATATCGATCTTCTGGGCTAAAATTTCAAGGGATGAAAAACAATCATCGGTGTGGTGAGGGCCTGAAGGATATGTGGGGACGTGTGATGAAGGGCTGGAATGCTGCAGATAGAGATGTAGCCAGCAGGTTTTCCTGACTAGGATCAGATGGCTCTGTCTCTGACTAGGTGAAGAGGTCGCCCTCACTCTCACGCCCTTCAACACTCCCCTACCTTGTAGAGGAAATAGGACATTTAGCAGCACTTTGATGCCGTACAATACAGGGAAACAACACTGTTTTGGTCTCTTTTTTCAATAACATTTAAATGCAAGTGCAGTTTGGTAAAGTCACTGTTCTTGTCCCTAATTCAACATAATGATAACTAACAACTTTGCCTCAATAATAATAATTTGACCCATTATCAGGGTCACCACAGCCATAGCCTTTTTTACACTAGAAGACTTTCTTGATGCAATTCAACTTTGGTTTTAGGGTTTAACGTGGCAGTGGACCCGAGCCCTTTGGCAAAATAACCACAAAGTTCTGCAAAATAAGAGCATTACTCAGGTGATGTGCGCACAGGACGACCGGATGGAGTTTCAGATAAAATGAGTTTCCATAAGATCATTATAAACACATGTTTAAAAAATAAAATACCAATATACCATATATTTAACTGCTATAAACAACAAGTCATCACTGTTGGGTGTTTTGGTTCAAATGGGTAAATAACTGCAGACATCTATAATAAATACAGACATTGTGAGTCAGTAAACCTCTTTAGGAGTTATTTCAAGTGTTTCAACTTTAATGGCTGACTTTTCTGTCAGGATTCATAACTGAGCTGCTAAAGTATGTATTCATAAACCAGTATGCCTGGAAAATCTTCAACTTTTAAGGAACCAAGGATCAGGGCTAGAGCTCTGAGTTTGTTGCCTCTGGCTTGCCTGAGTCTTCCACAGCTGGCAGTGTTTGTGGGTGGGAAGCCAACAAGAGCTCTTGGCCCATACTGCACCTCATCGCTGAGTCAAGAAGCCAGTGAATGGGGCAGTGCGTTCCTGAAAATATATGCTGTCTATGGGTTTATACTGAGTTTTCTGACTGAAAATAAAAACCATGTGGTTTAAATGAATTGTGTTTAATGCTGTGTTATTTCTGTTTAATTATAATTTTCAACAAAGGTTCAGTAAGCAACTGTCTTTTCTGAGACCATACAGAAACTAAAACATGTGGCTAATGATGACGATGAAATTCACTGGTGCATTAGTGAGCTCATACAAATGAGAAGCAATGACAGGAACTAAATCCAGGCCAGCATCAATTAAAAAATTATATATTATATAATATTACAATATAAAAATACTACTTTATTGTGTTTTTTTTCTTTTGTTTGTGTAGATAAAATTAAAAAATACAGTTTGATTATTCACCTGGAGAAAGTTTCCATTGCACAACATTTCATCAAAGCCACTCAGTTACCCAACTCCAAAATCCTATCATTTTTTCACTTATTCCTCAACTTACATTCATGTCATGTCATGAGCTCATGAAAATGTCATGAGCTATGACGCTAAAAACCACAAGTGTTGCGTCCAACACCACATTAAAAAGACATTGCTAACTCGTGTGAACGTTTCCATGAACTTGTTATTTTTGAAAATCATTATTTGACCAATGCCGATCGTGGGAAAACAAATTAACATGTCAGCATTTTATTTTCAATGCCAAGAAATCAACACTTAGAAAAGCAGGCCAAGGATGATTGCTCTGGGCTTCTCATATTATTTTAAAATGTCCTGATTTTACACAATTGTTCACATCTGTCCTCAGTCTCTTTTCACAAACAAACCAATGCTTTCCCTTCACCAACTTCTTTCCCTGAATTAATCTTTACTCTGGCTGAAAGACAGATCTACAGAGCCAGAGAGTTCTTGTGCGGGGCCGTCTTATCGTCTTTCTCAACCCTGCAGGGAGAAATTCCTTGCCATTTGTTGAATACAAGTGTGATGGTGTGTGTTAGTGGCTCATCTGCGGCTGCTCTTCCTCACATGGCACTCATGATTAGATTTCACATGCCGGCCCGCAGCTGATAAACTCTATCTCCATCGGCCAGGCTCCTCAACATCAATCTGGTCTGCTGATGGCCTGTTTTGTGGAGGCAGTATCATAACCCATTCCTACAACACTGCTAATGCATAATAACAAAAAAAAAGTCCTGCATGTAATTTCAGATACATAAACAAGCATTATTATAATATGATGCTTGTCTGTCTCCTAGCGGAGACAATCACAAAGGGTAAGCGACATCGGGAGCAAACTGAACAGCAGCATTTTAAGCTTTAGTGCCTGCCTGCAGCTGTGAGGAGTCGTCAATGTGTCGAACCGTGCATTGAGAAAATCCACCGTGTGGTTGGAGGCAGGAATTGGTGAAGATGGAAGGAAGAGAAAGAGTAGAGCAAGACAGAGCGGGTGTGTTTATTTATTGTTCTCCCCCTGCTTTAATGGCTCGTGACCAGCTAGCTTTATTAAACTGGGCTTTGAACACACACACAGCAGCACTAAAACTTCCTGATGCCTGAGAAGGGATCAATTCAAGCTGCTGCCTGCAGGAATTGCAGCGAAGTAATGGTAATATCACACAGGTAGGCCTGGTCTGTGTTAGGGGTTAAATGGACCATTTAAATTCTTTAATCAACTCCTGTGTTAGCTCCACGAGGGGAGCGCCGCTCACACGGATCTACCAAGGCACAGGTGTTTCTCCGAATATCAAATAAGACGTTAGCCTAACACCTAGCCTAAAGTGGCAACACTGATGAAATGAATGTTATGAACATTTGGGATCAGATTCCGAAATGAAAAACATAGAGAAGTAATGAAGTTGTTCTTGCAGAAATCCAAAAGTGGGTTGTTTATAAACACAACGTATTATTATGATGAGGTTAACTGAGAGAAATGCTGCATAATCTGGAGAGGTTTATCGTTTATTTGCAGTAAATCAAGGCTTTATCAGTTTGTGTGGTAAGAAAGCTAAAGTAAGTAAAGGAAAAGCACAAATTTTTTGCAGATCTGTAAATATATAAACACATGTCTATGCATATATAAGTATATAATAGATTATATATGTGTATACATATACATACAAGGATCCATTTCAATTCATGAATAGCAAAAAGGATCCATCTCACAGCATCTCTCGGCTCACTTTGAAAATGTCATCACCTGCTTGTGAGTTCAAGCAGGCCGATACCATAGCCTGAAAAATGGAGAAAGTAACCAGGTTTGCATTGACATTTTCATAATCACATTATAGAAATCGATCAAAAGCGGGAAATCATTACAAGCAATGCATGTAAAACGCTTTGGAAGTCATATTCACTCTAAACCCCATCCCCCCTCAACCCCACCCCTCCTTTGCTCTGTGAAATCCCTGTACCCTCGACCCCCTGCCACCTCGCTAAATTGTGTTTCACGGCTTGAAGGTTACAGAGAAAGGCCTGTGTTTGCCGAGGAGGCGAGATTAGTGCTCATCAGCCGAGGTGTTTCAGATCCCTGCGCTGACCCTCGGGGCAAAAAGTCATGCCGCCTTTGCACCGCACTACACTGGGACCCAAATTGAGGCTACAGTGGCCTATTGTCACCACTCACCCCAAAGAAAAGAAAGCAAATTGCCATGTCAGGAACTTTGGCCCTCGTGCCACTATAATACACAGCCTTTCTCACACATCAAGCCTGTTAATATGAAAAGAGGTCCAAAGGTTTTCGTCATGCTGTTCAAAGCTGGCTAGGAAATGAGCGCAATGCATACGATGTAGGAAAATTGAATGCAATAAAAATAGTCATATAATACAAACTCAATGGATCTGACAGAGGTAAGTAATAGAGTCTGGTCCATATTTATGTACCTTTACATTAGCAAACATGATAACATCATGTATTGTTAGACAATCATTTAAATGCATTGTATTTGCTGAATTAAATGAATTGTTAACATTATTTATCTTGTCCTTATCATGACTTCAAAATCATCAGTTTCTCTGACATCAGACCCCAATTATCGATCGGAGTGGAGGCCAGCCATTTAAAAGCCTACCAAACAACATACATAGTGAAAGTGGATTTTCTATTCAGCTCACCAGCTAATTGTGCAGAGGTAATTAGGCATTTCTGTCTCTGTGATTCTGTCAGACTCTGAGATTAAAAGCTTTCGAAACACAGTTGAGTGGAAGTTGGAAATCTGTCACAATTCCCCTGATGATGAACATGTCTTGGTTCAGTTTTGATTTTATGGCCTTAATATTAAGGGGAACCAAAGTCTACTTTACACAGCTGCCACTAGCTGCAGACTGTAGTCATCATAAAACTGAACTAATACTGAAGTTATTTACAGCAGGATCTTGTTTGTGTCTGAAGTCACATGAAAACAAGAAGAGGTAAAAACAGCCTAAGGCAAGAGCTGCTGCTTTGAGAGTTTATACCTCCATCACATTCTCATCATCTACAGGGCTTTGTTTTTAGCTTGTTTGTAGTTTAATCATGCATTCAATTCTTATTTCATTTTGTGTAAAATCTGGTGTTAATTTAGACAAAAAAAATGCTACATCAGGGAAAGGCTTGATGGAAACAATTACATATTCCACAAATGTTTTTCCATCAGGAATATGTACATGTTTATGGAGGGTTTCTGCATGGTTCAAACAAATGATGACACTAGAGAGCTTGCAGAAACGTAAGAAGCTTAAGTAAAATAACATGCACGATTTAATGACCTTCTGTTGGTTGCTGCGACGATAGACCTTGATGCAAAATCCATGTGAATGATCAAAGGCTACATCTAGAACTGGAGAGATGACCTCAGGAGGTACGCCACGGAATTGAACCATCCTGTACAGATCTTTTTTTTTACCAAGTGTTCTGGACTGAATTCCCAGACATCTTCTGGCATAATATAATACTGACATCTAGCTGTGAGTCACATGAGCTCATGGGCATAAAGTGGCCCGCAGGCCAGGGGTTTGTCAGGATGACATCTTTTTTTAGACTTGACTAAGTTTAACCTTTGTTATTCATTGTTTGGACAAAAACCAAAGTATCTGTCGAGTTAATAAACGATAAAATAAGAGTTTGTTGCTCTGTTGTTCATAGCATTGCAGAACATTCAGAACCTTAATTCTAATAGGGCACTTTTAAATTTGTTGAAGGTTTAAAGGGACAGATGTCAAATGACCATCAACAAAGAAAGCGTGCGAGTACAACGGTGATGATGCTGTGCTGCTAATACAGACATTTCAAAAACACTAAGCGCTTTTCTCATCACGGCTCAGTGGGTCAAACGTGTAGCAGCTTCAAAACACTAAGAGTTGCAGTGTTGATAAAGACACGTGTCCTTAGGAGATTCACAGACACAAAAGTGGACACACACGCAAGTCTAAATCCAACGTCGTTTCACAAGCAAAACAGTGGACACACACGCAAGTCTAAATCCAACATCGTTTCAGAAGCAAAACAGAGCAGTTCTGTTCTTGTTTTTGTTCAATAGAACATGATGATGACCATTTCATAAGACACACAAATGATACTCATGAAAAGGACACTGTCCTTCCATGTCTTTCATGAAATGTCTTTCATGTTCAAACAGAACAGTTACTTCCAGAACCAGCTGAGTCCGTGTGGTCTTTTTCTGGAGTTTAGCTCAGCACACAGCAACCACATCCTGCTACTGTCATTTCTTATGTAGGGTTCATTAGTAGTTGCATTCTCACACAGCGTTCCTGTAGTACAGAGCTGGAATGATTAAGAAAACCTGTTCTTGAGCTGACATCATAATTACTGTTTGTTTAGCTCCTCTTTACTTTGGTCGTACGCCTCGTCTTTCATCTTTCTTTAATTATTCTTCCAGTTTCCTCGCTCTGCCTGTCTGTCAGAATCAGACCTTGTGCAGGATTTAACATGCTGTGGCGACACATGTCCAGCAATTCAACACAGAACAAATTCACCACTTTGTTTACGTTCACAGCTCATTTGGTCCAATCCTTGTTTTGGCATTCTGTTATTGTCACGCCTGGTGAGGTTTTCTCCTCTGCCCACCAAAGGGGGAGAAACATGTTCCAGGGCTGTCAGCTGAGTTTTACATCCACACTCTATCCAGGCTATGGGCTTAGAATTATTTGGTCTATGAACATAATATCTGAAAAGAGCTACTGTGGAATTTTAACCAAGTTTTGGCCTAGAGGCATTACAAATAAAGTGTAGAATTTCAAGCAATTTCAGGGAAGCATGTGATCTTGGGAGAGAAGAAGTCATTGAGGTCGAACGTTGGCTCTGATTGGCCCACATCCCACCCCATCTTGACCTTTTAGGGCTCAAATACATTACACATGTAATCAGAGATCAGCCGTGTTTGCTTTGTCATACCTCTGCCACCAAAAAGTCACACACTAGCATGCGTACCAACTCTGCTCTACATTTAGGCCACAGACCCCTCCCCCAGTACGTGATTGAAGTGCGGGCGGAATGTGTCAGTGTGGTGTTGATCACTCAAACGGCCACGGAGGTTGACGGGAAGGGACGGGCTCTTGTTTGCAATTTCACAGGTGGAACTAGCTGGCGGTGGGAATGTCCCAGCTGGTCTCAAAGGTCTAATCTCCCCCTAGCTAGCAGCAGTCTATCCACCCACCGACTGTAAACACAATGGCTCCCTATGGTACTGAGCTGATTGCTATTTCATCGGGGCCAAGACTAGAGTCAGTGGAGAGGAGCTCTATCTCTCACTGTTTGATGAACTTGTTTATTTTCCCTGCACATGGGAGGCCCAGAGAAAGCTGATTGGCAAGCAGTGTGTTTATCAGAAGCTTAGAAAGCATTCTAAATTATCCTGGACAGCCAGTACTACGCAGCAAAAGCCACAGCAAAACAAACAAAAAAAAAACCTAATTGGAGCTTTCCGAAAATAATGTCTTGATACCACCCCCTATAATGCCCATTATTACGGCTAAGTATGCTCCTCCATCAATTATGGCATGTGCTAATGCGGGCCTCACAATACAGAGCCAACACGTTTCAGTGGGCTCAGACAGCTTTGCTGCACCCTCCCACTCAGAAATAAATCTTTGCAGCAGCAGCAACAGACATTCTTGCACATGCTCAAACAGAAAAGAAGCAAATGTTTTTTTTGTCCAAACTGTAAACATGTCTGCGAGAACTGTAAATATCAACAGTGTCAATAACATGAGTATTCAAAACATTACGAGCGTTTCAGTGACCCACGTTTGTCTTTTCTACCTGTCACGGCAGAGATAATTTTGACAGCCTCAGGATGACATGTCTACAGAGAACCTGTCAAAAAATGTTCTTCTCTCAAACAGTCATTCCATGTGGTTTATTATGTGTCTTGTTTGCACTAAAGTTAAAAATAAAATAGGTTCATAAATCCGTGTTCGTAGTCATGCTGTAAACCACATTGACCAGTGTATTCCTGCCACTTATTAACATTCTCTTTTTTTATTTTACTACCGAACTCATATTCAATATAATTAGATTTTTGTTTTGATGTCTTGTCTTATAGACCAAATGCATAGGTTTGATTACAAAATACAAAATGAGGTCATCATCATTTAGCCCACATTAACTTCCTATTGAGTTTGCATTTAGTTTTCATCTCAGAAAATAAGATTATTGACTTAGTCTGTGAATAAACTTGTGTTCTATCCACCTCTCTTCTTATACACCCATTTGAGGTGCTCCTACTTTTACCTCAGTATTTTTACTCTGATCAATAAACTCCACCCTTGACTCTCCACCTTCAGGTGGATATTCTCTTGTTATCCCCACAGATCCCTCTACATACAAACTGTGGCTGCAGTGTGCAAGCGATAATGAAGTGCCTGTGAAAGGAGGATTAGGTGAAGTAGTGGGCATCATCCCTGTGGTATAAACACTCATCTGTCCCCCAGGAAGGACACACGGAGCGTTTTCACCCCCTGCCCAATTGGCCATCTCTGTGTCACTCACAGCTGGCAAACTGAGAAGGCTACAGAGGCCCTCAGGAGGCAAAAGTGAGTGGGATCCAGCCACCGTAGGTCTAACTCCTGGGGGAGGCCTGGTGTTTCATCCTCTGCCTGGCCCGTGTTTATTCTGCACAGGCTGGCTGAGAGGAACATAACAGACACTGGGAGAGTGAAGATCTTCACCATGGGAACAGTCTGACAATGACAGGATGGAGTGAGAAAGACAGGAAGAGAAGGGAGAGAGAAACTCCTCCTCTTCCCTGTGGTCTGACAAAAAGATGACAGCTTTCCTCTGGAGCTCACGTTGCCCTCGCTGGGATGAAACCTAACTTGTAGGCAAGTGGCCTGTCAAACACAGCTAACTAGGCTGCCTCCTGAGAGATGCAGAAAGGCTGACAGTTACTTGCTGGAAAAAGGCCATCATATCAGGCCAGTGGCTGCATGCAAAGTGTCACATGAGTGCCACTAATCAGCCGCCAACCAGCTCTTTCTACCTAGATTCTGCCTCTTCTGCACTCGCGGCACATTCAAAGAGCCTTTTATTATCAGTGCACCTGCCACATATCTCTGATCTATACCAGCCCACTGGGACTGTAAACATTGGGTGTTTGAGAGCAATTACTGTGTGATGTCTAGAGCTTAGTGACATTATAACACATGTGCACTCTGCCTGTTTAAGACAGTATACAACCACAGAAGCTACAGTATGTGCAGCATGTGTATACAACCACAGAAGCTACAGTATGTACAGTGTGTGTGTGATTACCTGCTGCAAAGGGAAGCTGTAAATGAAAGTCTGGAGCCAGCTGTAGAGTAGTTAGCACAGGAAAATCAGTGCATGGTACATTTGCACCAATGTTGAAATCAACCATTTAGTAAGTGTTAGTGTAATTGCAGTAAAACATGTGCTTGTACCACACCTAGCTTCCTTCCTCCCATAACATATGTGGTTTAATTGTGCATGCTTTAGCTCCAGAAGAGAGAGAAATTTAAAAAAAAAGTTTTAAAAAGTCAGTTCAACACTAGGGTTTTTAGAAGAAATGCAAAGAAAACATTTTCTATATCTCAACAAATTATTTAATAAATATGAGAAATGTTACGTTAGTGTTCATGAAATTAAACTAGGTGTTCAAAAAGGTGGCTTTGATTTTTGTTGTTTAGTTGTTACTGATTCAGTATTTCTAATAATAATGTCCTCATTTCTTTTAGCAGATCTTCCCTTGGTTTTTTTTTCAGTAACCTTTATCGTTCTCAGATGTAAAGTGTCGTTCCCAATTCTAATCATATTTGCATTTGAATTAGGTTGTATACCAAAAGAAATGATTGTGTTTTCCTCAATCTCTATTTACAATTTGTCTGATTCGTCTGCCACTATATGTCTTGTCTTTTTAGAGGATATTTTGCAAGATTTGAAAAACATTCACTAATCAGGTTGTAAATCTGATGTACTGGCCTTTGACTGACTGAAACATAAACTGTGTTCTCACAGCCTGGTCATGACTGTCATGAATTATGGGGAAATGTAATGCGCTCTCTGACATACAGTATGTGTGCAGCATATGGATAATGCAACACTGCTAAACCTCTTAACTGTGTTTAGTAGAAGAGAACAGTGACATTATGTTGTGTAGTTAGCTACAAGTGGAAATTTAAGTGTGACAAAAAATTTGTATTTGATAGTTACAGATATGTATGACTGGGCACATAACGGTTTTTTTCCCCTTGTTGTTCCAAGGAAACTCCATTGGAGTGAATGTGGTCATTTCACCAAAAGAAAATATTATCCTACAGGCCAAACTATGAAGCCAATGCTATGTATATTTAGTTACTTACTAACACATGACGTGTGTATTTATGCATGAACATATGGTTTATGGTGTAAAGCAAAAAATTATGGTCAGATCAAATGCACATCTTCTTGGAAATCAGTAACAAGTTGTCCCTTGAGACAAATATTCAAAGAGATTGTGAACTGGAAACACACTGACACTGAGTTTATTTTTTCTTTGTGGTTTCTGGAGTCTTAACACTTCACCAAGAAATGCTGGCCTGGGAGTTGTTAAAGGTTAGGTGTAAAACATTGTGACATAAACCCAAAGTACGACTTTTAAAGACTGAAGGATCTTTTCTCACTTTGTTCAACAGAACGGGGAGGAGTGTCTCTAAACTCGAGAATGTGTCCTACCAGTTGTCTGAAAACAAATGGTTCACAAAGTGTTTGATATCTACGTGCAGAGACTGCTGCTGAACTGCGCCATGTCACTCTGCTTGTCCCCTGAATGTCAAAGGTCACGTTCTTTTGCTTTAAGTGAGGGAAGTCGTGAAAGCCGGGCTACAGGGGTCAAAGACAAAAGAAAACTGCAGCTGCAATATGTTTACGACAGCAACACTGGGAGAGAAAAAAGGCCCGGAGATTTTATTTTAAACTAAAAGATTATGCATAGTGTTGAGTGCACGGTGCATTATTTCCTAAAAGGGAAACATAAAAACACGGGCAGAAGCAGAAAAATGAATTCAGAAATGTCCGTGCTGGATTTTAAAAGTAACAGTTGTTTATACGTTCGCTTAACGATCATTTGAATACAATGTAGCAGAATCTGTGGCCTCAACTGCCTCGGGGCTCAACTGCTGCCTGCAGCTGGCAGAGCAAGCATTTTAGAAATGGTAAGACCTCAGCCTCTCTCAGTCCTCTGCTTCACTGCACAATGGGAGAATATCTGGAGGGGCAAAGAAGTCCACCTTATGTGACCTCTCGGTGGTGAAACTCGATGAGATTTTCTGAATCCATCTGAAATTTACTCTGGATTATTGTTGGTAGGTTTCAGAGAACCTCTGCTGCAATGTTGATTGGACAAAGTAATGTATATATAAAAATATATATAAATATAAATATAAATATATATATATATATATATATATATATTTGTGATACCATTATGGTCTAAGTACAACACAACAGTATGATCCTCACCCACACTGCATTTCAAGCACAAGTTCAGCTCAAATAACTTAAATATGCATTACCCTTAATGTGATGCAAAAACTGATGACCTCACTCTTGTGGTGGTCAGACCGACACCCTGCCTGTGTTCATGAGTCCTACGTTACCATGGTGTTGGTCCCTAACCCTACAGGAGAACGAGATCTGCCATGTGTTGGCTTGTCATGTGGATTCAACAATAAACGTCATTTCTTAAACACTCTAGAAAAAGGAACTGACATCATATCAACTGCCAAAACCTGCTCTGCTTCGTGCTTTGTCTTTCTACCTCAGGCGATCTGACACCAGAGCTGTGTGGTCCAATTAAAATGGACCACACAGTCACACAGTCTACTACATTTGGGTTGGTGTGAAACCTTGCCTGAATCGTCTTTGAGTGGATGCTCAACTATTTCTGTGTAAACGATCAAACCTCGATATGTCACAGCAAACAGAGGCGCACACTGAGGAAACGTCAAAACGCACGTGTATTGTTTAAAGTTAGACACTTTTCCTCAGCCACACTGCGGTGCCAGAGATCAAGTGAAGCCGTTGACTACCTAATGACATGACTCCCGCAGGCAACGGCCGGCAGTTTGATTTATACATGTGGACAGAGATGAATGATTCATAGTCCAAGAAAGCAGCACCAGGATATGTGGCAAGGATTTCTCCTTTTTTACACACTGTGGTTCACAGATACACACCTCTCCATAAATTCTTTGCAGTAGTCTCTTATGTCTCGTAAGCTTAGCATTACGCCACCGACCAGCTCTGTTAACACTTGTTTTAATCTTTGTCCTCACCCTCTCTTTTAGTGCATTTTTTTATAACTCTTCCTCTCATTGTTCCTCTTTGCCTCCCAGTCTTCACAGACCCCTGCCCCCACTATTCTGTTTCCCTTTCCATTAAAATGAAACACCAATCCTAAATATGGAACCCACTGCTGCAGACGAAAATGAATGGCCCACTCATTTTGCATCAATTAGTCCATCCATCACAACTGATTGGAGGGGTGGGGTCATTCATGTGTACTACACTGTGGTAGTAGGAGCAGAACAAGATGGCATTAACAAGTACTCTGCATTTAATGCTGAAACGCAAATTCGATTCATTATTATTTCAGGCCGGCAAACAGGAATCAAACCGATGACCTTGTCCTGCTAATTTACACTGTAATGTCATTTCAGTTACGTCATCTCTGCAATAACTGGGAGAAATGACCTGACAGCACGTGGACGATGAGATGATGGATATTTCCATTCAGCTTTGCAATGACATGTCAATGTATTTGACTTAAATGCTTATCAAGTATGGTTGCTGTTCACTGCCTACAACTGGAAATACAACCAATTGTGTCCTGCTTACAAATACTTGTCAATTTTGTCTTTGGATAGTTTGCAGTTCAGAGTGCCAAATAAAATTAAAACTGCATTTTCTCCAACCGTGGCACAAATAAACAAAATAAGGACATTTATCTGCTCAATTGCAATAGGTCGGTGCCCCTAAAGAGGTACTGGCCCCTTTGGGAACTGCTGCTACTACACATATACATGTCTATGTCTATTAGACATGGGATTTATAGCATGGAGATCTTTCATAAATTCTCAAAGTACGCGCAATTTAGGTAATGGCTGCAGCCAGCAACAGGCCTGTTCTTTCTTAATTATTAAAATGAATATCACTTTTCCAGCCAAGACCAAAGAAAAGGTTCTATTAAAAGCATCGCTGTGAAATAGAGTCATAAAGGGTTTCCTCTAATACCAGCCACTGAAAGAAGTAAACAGACTTTGCATTCAATCACCTGGACAAAAAACAAGAGAAAACCCTCGGCTGTGGTTGTAAATAAATAAATAGTCCTGAACAGAAGGGTAATCCCAAACACACATTAATATTAGAGTACCGGCCCGTACACACTTAAACACATGCAAAATATTATGGCAGGAAAATGAGGTGGACCTAGATCAGTGTGTCAGTAACTGCACATCATTTCGGGGACTTTTCTGTGATTTTTGAAATATTCATATAAAATACTTTTTGGACTTTTAAACACAAAATATTTAATCTTGGACCTAATCTTGCATTTTAGTGCATTTCGGGGACCCACTAAATATGTGGAGATAAATAAACCCCAACGGTGCCACACTGACTGGCAAATCTTTGCATTTAATTTATCATATCATATTATTTAGGTTAGTCCTTAGGGAAATACACCATCTCTGTCATAAGTTATGCTAATGGCTGAAACTACCATCTGTGGGCTGAGGACCATCATTCAGCCGTAGCGTTCAGGCTATGAGTTATAAAAGTAATATGTCATCCTTGAATGATTAATTGTCGGGGGCAGTGCCGGGGTGCTTCAGCTGCAACAAGGGGAGAAGGTTACCCAGTTCCAACTGTCACACGACACTGTCCTACAGCCTGTATCCACCCTCCTCCTGCACTGAAATCATGCCTCACCCCTCTCCAATCTACTCAATAAACAAGCCTCGGGTTGGAGCCAGACAGAGGATAATGGTTCACCTGGAGGTGACAGGAAAAGAAAACAGAGCTCTTTGCATAACGAATGGTGACAGAGATAAGCACAGTGAGGCACTTAGGAACTCTGACAAAGGATTACCCACATGTCCAAAACTGGATACATTCTCTTTTGTTAAACACAGTGGAGCGCTGTGTTGAAGTAAGAGGCCCTGAGAGCCCTCCACTGCTACATAGTTGTGCTGGCGCTGCAGTGTTGATGCTCCATCCCTGTGGTCAGATAAATTCACTATCGGCACGTCGTCTTGCACACGTCGTCTTACATTCCACCTTAAGGTCGCAGCTTGCACACGACGTCCCCGATGTTGATTACATTTGTAATTTACAAGCATCCATGTGTGCATAATGTTCTCAGTGGAGACACCCAGAATAACTTTAAGGTGTCATATCCACTCTACATCGGATGTCAGCAGCAGAGAGGGGCAGACAACCAGATGACCACCACACAAGCTGGGCAAAAATTGCAGCCAGAATAATTACTGCCTTACATTAGGATGCATTGGTACGTGCCATGACTCAGACCAATGTTTAGAAAACCTACAAGGCCACAGAGCCAGGGGCGAGCAGTGCTTCATGCAATAATTTGTGAGTAATGACAGAAGGTTAATGGATTCAGTGAGGATTAGCAACCTGTGGCTACATCAGCCTGCATTTATAAAAAAACATTTATGTGTGACGTTCCACCTCTCATCCAAAGGAAATGAATGACTCTGTAGGATGAAAGGTAAATATTCTTTAAGAATCTAAGGCTCTGGAGCCTTTGGATGCGGAACATTCACACGGACCCATGTGTAAAAAAATATGCCAGGCCTGCATGTGGCGCTGTGTCACCACTGCTCTAACATACTAAATAAATAGCTGTAGCACACCAAGTAGAAGAATAGGACCTTCTTGCATGTTCAGAGGACAGGCATCCGCCATTGTTGTTCTAACAAAACAGTAGTTCTGCTCCAGGATCCATAGTGGTATGTAGCCATGTAACACCACCTAAGACGCTCCAGTTGCCTGCTATGTAACCACTTTGGTCAAATTAGCATTTTTGGTTTGTTTGATTGTTTTAACAGAAATACAATTGTCAAGAAAAACGCTAACTGTGTTTGGCCTTAAAAATAATTCAAATGTATTCAAGACCGGCTTTTCAGAACATGGGGTTTGTAGTTACAACCCGTTGCTTAATGGGCAATAGGTCTGTTTGAAATGCTAATGAGACAATTCTGCCCCTGGACCGAGACATCACAGGGGGGAAGGAGCCTCTATGTGTCTACAAAGGACTGTATGGTGTCATTACATGGCTCAGTATGGACTTTCATGCTTGTGCTGGTTTGAGTGCATGTGTGAGAAGGAGACAAACAGGGGAGAAAGGAAAGATAGACAGCATTGTATTTATGTGAGGTCTCTTCTGCTGGGACAGTACCGACATACCAGCATGCTGTGACACACATCACACCAGCAACCTGGTACCATTCATTATTACCCACTATTCATAGAGGCATTATTTAGCCTGCTTTTATCAGAGATCATTGTTATTTTCCCTCTCTGTATATATAAAATTCCAGAGAGACCAACGTGTCTAAAAGAGATAAGAGCGCTATTTTAGTTAACCCCATTGTGTACATAAAGTCAAGACGCGGCCCACAGAGGATCCCATGATTTCAAATTATTTAATAGAACATGGGGGAAAAACAACAGTCTCTCAGCCTGTCTCTTTCAAACTGTGGCGTTACAAGCAACAAGAGACTTCGAGGTAATGTGGCCACATTCTATTAAACACAGCGTAATAAATAAAGAATAAAAGAGAATAAAGTGAAACCTCTTGTGAAGAATTGCCAAGCATGGCAGTAGAACAACATTATTATGGAAGTTAAAGGGACTTCCAAAAGTGTGTAGGAAGTAAACTAACTTTTCATACATAAACTTAAAAGATTCCGTTCCATTATTCACAAACTGGCACGAGGCCCACCTCCAGAGCTGGTAGAACTAAACACGGTGCAGGTGTGTGAGGCCAAAATGATGGATCATCCTGTTGTGAAGCTGCCCCTCCGCAAAGCCCCGGGAAGACAGCGGGGAGATAAGAAGACCTCTGTATGAGAATGCATCTCCTTTTCAAATCGATCCTCGCTGCCACCAAGGCAGGAGGTCTTCACATGCCACAGAACTGATAGAGGTGGAGAGAGACCAGGGTGAGAACACAGAGCAGTTCCACAGTTTTTGTAGTAATCTTTAAATGATAAGGACCCTGGAAGATAAGAACCCTCTTGGCCTGCTGCAGATAAAAGACCAACAGCGTTAGCCTTTGTTGGAAGGTAAAAATAACATTTTCAACTCACTGGAAGATAATCTTTTTAGGTTATAATTATCTTCTCGTTCCTCAGCAGGGCCAATAAAACCAAAACAAAAGGAAGAAAAATAATCACACATTGGAGGTAGAAAAAAAAGCACAGACTTGTTATGGCAACTGTTAACAGGAGCCAACTCCACTTAACATCTTTTTACATCTTCGATGTAACTGAACTGCTGCTTTGTGCCTGGAACTTGGCAGGAACAGCGTGACTGAAAGTCAATTATGAATGAAGGAGGCTTCACTCCTAAAATGCTTGCTGGTGCTGGCTGCAATTATAATTTCTATGGACTTAATAAGCAGAGCTGTAGGTTATAATCAATTAAATGTTTTCTTTTTTTTTCATTTAATATGAAATGAATGGAGGTGGGAGATCACACCACTGTGTTCTGAAAAAAACGCAACCGTCAGAGAAAACTGACTGTCGACCAACCACCACTTGCTCACATGTTCCCAGACTAAAAGAGCTGCAAAACGGTGATTTGACAAAAATATAACAATAATGAAAGCACAGAAAATTGCTTCTTCTGTTTTTCACCACATGCTAAATCAATAGGGAACGAGGACTCTAAAAAGACATTGGGACAATCAGGAGAACTGTGGTCCTGGCTTTTCTAGGCCAGGCTTGTTTATGAAGATGATTTTTGGTGACTTCTGACCTCAATCATAGTGGTTCTCTGTTCGTGAGCAGAGGGGTCTCTCCATGTTACTGATTCAGATAGGGATGCCGCACTTATATGCAAAGAACGAGTGGAAAAAATTGCAGTCTGTGGCGTGTGTTAGACAAGCTGAGAGCCACTTCTGTCCTCATGGTTAGATATGTGTGGGATCTGAACAGTACTATCTACTTTGTGATGCACCCCACGTCCAGCAGACGGTTGTCTATGCTGTTTTCAATGCTGCTTTAGATTCATCATTTATTTCAATTTTGTATTCTTCATAGAGCTGTTATTCCAAGTCCAAATGTAAATTGTCATCTGTTGTGAGTCAATGGAATGAATTTTTTGTGAAAATAAATGTCCAATAATGCTGGTAAAATGGATGGAGAAAACTGAGAACAGATTACCTTAATTACCCGGATGTACATTTTAAAAATACAAATATAAATAACACGTGTAATTTTGGATAAAACAAATATATAATGTGCCATAATTCCTACAGAGAACAAATTCACCACAGTGTGTTTAGATGGTTCCCACTCTGTCTCTCATACTGAAAGTATTTTCCAAGACTTTTTCAGGTGATTTTCATGACAGACAACTTATCCTGTCACACATTAATACTCTTCCGTGATCCTCCTCAAAGTACTCTTTACTACAGTTGTTGTTGTCATGTTTGCATGCACTTAATGCAAAGGGAGGGGAAATCATTTCCAGGACAACTAATGCAATTTCCCAGGTTTTTCCGGAGAGGGGTTTTAGCTGATGTCAGGATGTTCGATTTGTATATTCTGGTAGCATTCACTATCACCAGCCACAGACAGTTGGTATTCACCAGTTATTCACACCCTGCTGCTAATACATATCCTCCAACATGATGTTTTATTTATCCTTGCCTTTCAATGAGAGGTTCACATTTACTGAGAAAGTACAAATCTGAGTTTTTATGGATTATATTATCAGTTTTTCTGGAAATTGATTATGTTGAACACATCACCATGTTTTAGCACATAAGCTGAAAGAGGTTTAAGGTTTTAGGAGGCAATGACACATTCAAAGTGACAAGCAACACTGATGGCTAAACAGACAAGACAGAAGCAGTGACCTTATTTCACTGTCATTCCGTCCTTACATTCCCGCAGAATCCCCCTGTTAAGTTAGACTATTACCACTCCACTTTGATCATTGGCTGCATCTCAATCCCACCTAATCTCAGAGTGGGTGCACAACGATTATTTCAATCATGTCACTGTAAAAGTCAAATTTCAAAGGAGTGGAGTGGTGGGAAAAGGGCAGCAGCATTATGTAGCTACCTCAGACTTTCTCTGTGGCTTTGATGATGATGATGATGATGATGATGATGGTCTTCAGTAGACCGCTCAAGAAGTGCCCATTTCACAGAGTGCCACAATGCTGGGCGACTCTGCATCACGTTGAAATGATTCAGTCTTAGCATGAGCCTTTTTACATTTAAAGTACCAAATACAATATAATATCTCCCATCAACCCCCAAGAATCATCTCGATATGCCATACCGTTAACACTGATCACTGAAACTATACATAATGTTGTAGCAGCAAATTAGTGGAGCTACATGAAATGAAAGTGGTTTACTCACCTCCACCTCCTCCCAGAAGACTGGAGTTTGCTGAAATAAAGAGAAATAAAGAGTCAGTACAATAAAAAAACCTAAATGTCATCATTAAATAGATAGAGCATATATTTAACAAAGTGCTTTAAGACAGATGTAATATTAAGAAGAAGAATTGCTTATGGCTTCTCCCACATCAGGGGTCAGCAAACGCTTCACAGTGAGTAGAGGAGTTTTTTAGACCAGCGATCCTTCCTCCAACTGAATCCAACCAAGGATTTGGCCAAAGGTGGTAACAAAGCCTTTATCTATTTCACAGCATTAGGAAAATCTACCTCTGCATCATTCTTCACTTTTGACTTTCCCCTGTATGTTGATGCAACGCTGCTAAAAAAGAAAAATCAGACCAAAAGTCAAAAAAGGGCCACATAATTGAAATGTTTACTCAGCTATAAACATTCTATTTTTTTTTGTCCCCTGATCCTAGCAGTCCCAGCTGTGACTGAGGTCATATAAAACAGTTTGGGATGATATGAAGCAGTAAAAACCTGAAATTGGTTTAAATGATGGTGCAGTATGTCGCAGATTTCCATATTACTACGCACTTACACAGTATGTAATCAAGCATCTGGGTCTGGCATAAGGGGGCTTTACATATTACATCAAACCGTTTACATCCAGCGACACCGTCATCCAGCAGAAGCAGAGGAATAACAGGGTCGTCATCCATGCCATTGGTATTCATCACATCTCCCGTGGTCGGAAATATTTCATGTGAATGGCAGGGAGTTTTTTTTTATATTAAATTTGCAAGTTGGCAACCAGTGTGCAATACAGTCGGTGGCTAATTTAAATATACACTCCTTGGCAGATTTCTTACTTGGCAACATGACAAAGGCTACGGTCAATAACTCACTGGCTCCATTAAAATCAATTAACGTTGGTCTGTAGTTGAAGACATTTGTATCCACTGATGCACAGGGGAATCCAGATGTCCCTGTGTCCCTGTGATCCAAGTGGTTTATATATATATATATATATATATATATATAGCCAAAAACTTGTGATGTCAAAAAAAATGTTAGGACTCACTGCTTGACAACATACCAGCATGACCAAACAACAACAGCTGCACACTGACACCGCTTAAAATACAGTTTCATAAATTTCCCTGTAACAGGACAGTGTAAGTTCAGCAATTAGTGTTTGAGGGTTGTTTATTTATTTATTTCTCATGTCAAGAAAAGTCTATTTTAATGTCTGAAATGGAAGATTCTCTGTTGATTCATCAATGGCAAGACAAAGAACTGCCTTCGTTAACCCCAAGAACATCTGGAAATTTAAAAGCTAACCACTATGTAGCAGACTGATGTGGACCAACCTGTACTGATTGGTTCAAATTGAGCCACAGTGTGTTGGGTGAACCAGAGGTTACATTAAAGGCTGTTTCAAGGAACGTTTAGAATTCAAAGTATT
>NC_024318.1:9122354-9132319 GCF_000523025.1 Cynoglossus semilaevis | reverse complement strand
GGAAGGACTAGAGGGGATTTAAAGAACATCTGGTAATTTAGGTGATGCTGTAAGTAGGCAGTTTATGTGTTTGAAGTGTAGTTCACACAGAGGCCATTGGAGGAGTCACACTCTGAAATGTGTCTTTAATGATTTCAGGAGCAGTGAAAATATTGGCCACATCATTTAAAGTAAAGAAAATGACTTTCTCTGAAAGTCAAGTTTATAGTAAACATGTCGAGACTGAAATGACAGTGATGTCTTTAGGAGCTACGATACTATGTAATACATAATCATTTCCCCAGAGCGGGATCAGTAAAGTTCAACCGTAACCTTACTGCGACCACTACTGTTACTACTGCTAACATTACTTCTACTACTACTACTACTATACCTAATACTACTACTACAACTACTACTAGTTTGAACAATAGAATTAATTATGAATAGTAAGCATAATAATAAATCGTGTTAGTTAGTGTACTGATAATAATAATACATACTTCATGTAGTACTATTGTTATTCAAATATTACACTACTAACAACAATAGAAACAAATAAATGAGAATAGTAATTATATTATTATACTTAAAATAATTGTATTACTATCATAAAATATTAGTTCTTGTTTGTGCTGCATTGGTTTTGAAATAAATTCAGCTTGAAAACACATGCATTGGACGAATTTCTCCTCTTATTTTTTATTTATTTTTCCATTTGACTTTAATCCATCCTATTAGAATTGTGAGGTGTGACAAATTCAATAGGGAAACACAAGTTCATGTTCTTCCTAACTAAAGGAGCACTGAGAAGAACAAAAACATTTATCCTCATGTGACACTGTATCAGCCCATTAGTGGCCGCTCTAATGGAAACCATTACATACATCTGAAGCAGACCATTCCTATCGACTTCCTGCTTTTCCAGATTAGTTTCTTTGCACGCTGCTGGGCAGTTTGGAGGATATTGACGTGTGCCGCGTGCCGACCATGAACACCTCTGCGGCCACTCGCAGGGCGTGCGCCATCCGTGGAGGCCCACGCCACAGTGCCTCAGTACAAACAAAGCTTTACGGCTTTTCATTGTGCTCTTTGGAACATCACACATGAGTGAACACCAAGACAAAGGAAAGCTTCCCCGCTGCAGAATGTTTCATCAAATCAAAGGGCTATTGTGAGTGAGTACAGTATGAGAACAACATACACAAAAAACAGCAACTCATGAGTATGTCGACAATGAACTGACATGTTTACAACAGCAGCCATCCAGGTTTTTCACTGATGAAAAAGACACCCATGCTCAGCTACCAAGAGCACAAAAACAACTCCACTTTATGACATTATTTCTAGAGCCGATTTTGTAAACAGGTTAGGAATGGTTGCATTACTGTTGTAAAACATTGGTGAAGATCTCAAAAAAATATGCATTACTGTTGTAAAACATTGGTGAAAAAAAATAAGTATATGCCCAGCTCAACAGTTGTAACTGTCTTTTTCCCTGATGTGCGAGATATTTCCAATAGCAGACAGATCTGTACTGCAGGCAGGCCGGATAAGCCCGTGTAATCTATGTCTATGATGACGCTATTTTAGCTTAGGTTAACACAACATTACCGCTCTACAAATCCAGAGGCATGTCTCTAATATGTACATTATATATGTATATATACTGCATGTGTGTGTGTCTGTACACTGTATTTATTAGAGCACCAAATATATTTCCTAATGCATCCATCTACTATCCATCATAATAATATGGGGGTCAGATGTTGCATCAACTTAAGTTATACACATTATATACAACATTAAATGTAGTCGTGACAAACCTCAAGACCAGTCAATGTTTCTTAGTTCTTAACCCTCTTGTCATTAATCTATCATCAATTAAAAAGAAAAGCAGTGATAGTTTCTGTGTCAGTCTTGAGCCAGTTAATAGTATTCCATCTTCCAGTAAAGTCTATCATCATTGTCAAGTCTCCTGGGGAGCCTTTCTATTCCTGAGCTATTAAAACACTGGGGTTTAATTACCTAACATTATGGAAATGTATACCTGAGGGGGGCGCTTCATTTACTCCACACCTAATCAGAGATTGGAGATGTGTTTGTTAATCAGTCTGACAACTCTACCGTGCATGTGTGTGTGGCGGAAAAGTGTGATTGTGAAAAACGCAGAGCGGAGGTTTAGATATCAGATACTTCCTATCCACATGTGCCATGGTGTCTTCACTGGGAAGACACTGGCCCACTGGGAGATGGAGAGCGTCCCTCTGCTTTCTCATCCCTGCAGTGGGTTTGACAAATATGGCAGCATGGAGGGTTCAAAACACAACTTTATAGCTTTTCATTTTCCCTCTGCCTACGTCCTGGCCTCTAATGATCACAACCTCATGACATGTCCCTTTATCTTGAAGCACAGCTGCCTACACTTACTATTTGGGTGATGTTTACATTACAGTATTGAAGACCAAAAACCTTAACATTAAGAAAAACTAAAATCCTCATTGTCTAAGTTTACCTCCAATCAAGATTGGAATACAAATAAGAAAAAGCTGCAGAAATGGCAGCAAAACCTACAGCGACAGCACAAGACTCTCTGTACCAAAGGTCGTGATCCTGTGCGGTGTGACACACTTGAAATGTGCTTCAATTATCCAACGTAATGCATATTTTATAAGGCGTATTAATTATAAACTAGCTTTCCTTGCTATTTGTGCCTCAGCTCACTCTGACTATCTGCTGTGGATCAACACATTTCTGTCTGTGGGGAAACAGTGAGGGAGCCAACGTTAGGGGGGAAAATGATCTGTTCCTTCTGACGAGCCGCCTGTGCACTCACCTCTGTGACTCTGTGTCTAATGGCTTTTTGACTTAACCATCCTCCTGCTAATGTCTTCTAGTGTGTGTGACCTTTTCAGAATTTCTGGAATGTTTTTTCCCCTCCTTCAAGGACGAATCACTTCATGGATCCTCGAGTTTAGTAAATTGTCGGCTCTCATCACCGAGCTTTAGTAATCTTTGCCCTGAATATGAATATTTCTTAGAGTAGAAAAGCTGTGGGCCTTGAAAGCAGCAAAATTGGCAGCCAATTTTTATTTACTCTTAGTGTTTTCACTAAATTGAGACTTATTTTTGTCAGTAGAACTCCTCAATATTCAGGTTCTAGTCGAAATATCAAAAATACTTTAGTCGACACAATTTCAATGAGATCCATTCAAGTAAAATGCAGAAATGTTCAAATGTTCATTTTTATAAATTTTACTGAATTTTATTCATACAATTTCAATGGGGCATTGTTTAGTTTCGTATCAGAAAAAGGAAGTCGTTGAATGAGTCTGTGAGGAAATGTACAAGTCGACAAAATGAACACGGCTCGACAGTTAACAACAGAAGAAAAGAAATAGGCCATCACTTGTTTTCGGTTTTCAGACTGGAAGGAGAGGAACTGAACGACATCCCTGTGGTAACCACAACATGGGCCATAAATCTCATTGGAAGGGCACCCTGGACGGCAGGGGAATGGCAGGTCATTAGGAACTGCTGGCCCACAGCATTAGGCTGGTCCATCAAACACATGTCTCTACTGTCACAGCAGGGACACCCACTTCCTGTCTGCCCTTTGAACTCCTAACCCCCATGACAACCTTATATATGCTCAAGTCAATCATAACTCAATGGGGGCCACTACTCTACACCTTTCCAGTGAGAAGAATTGATAACAGGAACATGATATCAGCTACAGCGAATGAGCTGCAGCTCTGGAACCAGACCCTCGCTCAACCCGAGGTGCTACAGTGAGAGAACGGTGAGACCACCCTCTTCCCTCTGGGTGAGACTATATTTGCTGAGAAGTCATAAAAGTTGGCTCACGCACTTTAGTGTGTGTGAAGCCTGTGTATGCAGAAGGCAGTCAGCCGTGGTTATGTGTGTTGCGTGTCTGGTGTCAGCAGTGTCCCCGATCACGCAGTTAAGAGGAAAGTGTCGATGCATAACCACAAAACCTCAAGGCAGTAAACAGATCCTCTGTCCACCGTCTGGTTTCTCCCACCATAACTGAGTTCCTTACAGATGCTCCTTCCATTACAGGCCCATCCTGTCCTTCAGTGAACCTCACAGGCTAAATATGTTAGTAAGGCTTTAAAGTGATTAACATTGTGTGATCAGCTGACTTACAGATTATCTGTAAAAATCAGGAATGGTCGTGATAAATCATGATTAATTGCTATTAATCAACATTCTAAAATACAACAAAAATGTTTTTGTATGATGCTGGAATAAAAATACCAATAACAAATTAATCCAAATGATGAAATTATAAATATGGAAAAATGGCAAGAAAATTCGAAACCCCTAAATGAACTTGATGGACCTTAGTCATTACTGTACATTGTAATGGTCGAGGTTTTTTTTTTTTTTTTTTCAGAACGTCTGTGCAGCCATCAGCATGTGTTTTAGCTGGATGAGCTGCAAGACAAAATAAAATAACCTGTATTGACTGTGACAGTGGAATTATTGAACACATATTACTTGAAACTTTAATTCTCATTATTCTGCACCTATCAAATAAAACACAATTAAGTTGGTAATTTCAACAGAAATATAATTTCAGTCTAATAATATTTGGTTTTGTTACAGACACTGTTTATCTCTCAGGTTGATTCCAGTATTACAGCGCTGACTGTGTGGTGTTTTGTTGAATACATCTTTTTCAGTTTTAACCTATTATTTGCTTTTTGAGTCATGATTTTTCTGTTCTGTTCTGTTTCTGTTCTGATTTTTCAGGTCAATAGAGCAGTTCTGAGTCAGTGTGTGAATTCCTTCTCTCCTGTTTTTGTTCTTTAATCACTGCTCACCTTCTCGGCCTGTCTGACAGGCTCAAATTAGCTTCTACTACACAATGACGCCGACTTGGAAGGCCACGGAATAATAAAGAAAACAGTTCAGGGAAACAAAGGGACGATCATTTGCAGACTTGGCTGACACTTAGATGGTCATTAGATGTTGTTCTTTGTGGTGTTCTAGTGTCTAACATGTCAGCTCCAAACGCCGATGCTCAAAGATTCAGCGGACTGAAAGAATTTGGCAAATTGTTTTTCGGCGGAATAATATGCAGCTCCACACAAAGGCGCTTTTCCACTTCACCAGCCTTTCCTAACAGGCATTGTTGCTGACACTACACACACATGCATGCACACAGTTGCATGTGTGAGTACACACATGAATGCCGTCCTTCAAGTGAAAATGAAGAGAATATTCAGAGCAGGATGTGTTGTGTGAATGGAACTGTGTTAAATTGCACTGAAAGCCCTTTTCCTTCCAGTAGCTGCTGAAATTCACACAGAAAAAAAAAAGTTAAATGAGCTGCTTGTCGTGGGATGAGAGCGCAGAGGCGATCGTGGCATGTCTTATTTGTGCTACATTAAAATGCATGTTAAGCCACACATGCTGTCTGGCCTGATAATACTGCTGGGCGTTTTTTGTTCTTTTATAGCCTCTACTGGTCCCCAAGGAACCTGGCTGAGGCAGACAAACTTGTGAAAGAGGTGCCAGCAACCCAGCAGCACAGTCACTCAACCAAAGAAGAAGCTCTAGTCTGGCTGATGATGGAGCTGGAGTTAAATGCACAGGTGTCTAAAGTTAAACTTTGAAGCGTCTAATTATTCTCACACTAAGTACCAGACTCCTACACCAATATCAATGCCAAGGTAGTCACTGTGTTTCATTAAGGCAAAGATGAGATGGAGTTTTCTATGGAAGGGGAATTCAAAGCAGATTGTGCCTCTGAGAAGAAAACTCTTAAATTGAGCTGAAGTGTTTCACACATTGCCAGAGTAAATTTAATTCCGAGTGAAAGTGAAAGCCAAAGCCATCAGTGAATTACAATGTTTACCCCTTTTATAAACTCTGAGAAAGTCCTGGTTGGAACTACCCCTCCAACCCCCTCTGGTGGGCTGTTATGATAAATTGATTTGGTGCCGGTAATGTAAACCAGAACTCTTTACTAATGTGTGTCCAGGTCACCAAAACACAATACAGAATTTCCATTTTATACAATAATCCCAGCTGCTCTATGGTGTTTTCTAGTTAACAATGGACACACCGTAGCAGAGGGCCTCATCCTCGGTGATGCCCCGAGGGAATGTTAGGAGTTTTGGTGGAGGCTCAACAAATCAGGACTGCCAATGACTTGATTCAAACCACAAACGTATGATCGCACAATCCCTAACAAGCTGCCCTCGGTCCATAACCTCTAGAAGAAAACTCTTCTACATTGTCTTTCTTTTTTTTCTTTCTCTTCTTTCTTTTAGATATCAGGAACCTTTTCATGTTTTGTACACAACTTGTTGTCAAGCGACATCTAATGAAATGATGTTTCTTTATTCAAAGTTTTTTAGGGACTACATGGGCGGTGTTATTATGTCTGAATGTATCCGTGGGCCAACGGTCCGGTGTCACTGTGATTAATCCCCTTCCTCCACAGGCCTGTCACCTTCATAACAAAGCAACAATAGCAGATGCCAACGCCAGCCCACACTTCTATTGTTATAATTACCTGACCTTCAAATCCACATTAATGAGCCCAGGATGATCCCATTCTCTTTCATCATTTGGCTTCCAAGCCCTCCTTTTATCTAACAAGGTCACCTTTCACAACACCTCTTCTCCCTGAAATACACATCCTCCTCATAAATATACATCTACCTGCATCTGCTCAGCCCCTAATCCTGAGGAGGGAGCTGGAAGAAATTACAAGAAAATAAAGCTGTGGGTGGGCTCAGTGGAAAAAAGGCAGTTTTGTATGTTCTCCGAACTGACACCGAGCGAAAGTCAAAGCAGGAAAGTTTTAAAAAGAAACAGACGAAAAACTTTAGAACTGCTAAAGAGATTTTTTTTGCTGAAACTGCAGAATACTAACACGATGGGGAAGAACCGAGGCACAGGTCTCTGAATCACAATGTAACAAAGTAAGATAAATCTACCGCAATTTGAATATTGTAATGAATTAAGTAGCTCTGCGTTTTCAGTATTAAAACTACTGGGGAATACTTTAAAAGGAGGTAAATGTCTTCACGTATTTACACCACAATGGTATACAAGGGTACGTCAAAAGAGTATGAAGACACATTAAAAATAAATCACTCCTCTCATAATAGTTTAATTGAATTTATTTGTAGAATTCCAGGGATCAGACACTGCTTCTTTTTATCTGTTCTCAAGTGTTAGTCTAGGATTTATATTTATACTATATATTTGCAACACCAATTTTCACCAAAAAAAGGAATCAAAATTTAAAATCAGGGAATTTTCTACCACTGTGGCACAAATAAAAATTAAGAATGTAATCAATTTGACCAGCAGGACTCCTTCTTCTATGGAGCCTCTAAGGGGAGCCTGCCCTTCCCTTTGGGAAGCGTTCTTTAAATGTTCTTTTAGTTTTGGGAAAATAAAACCAAAAAATGGTTTCAAAAGAGAAAATGTTTGATGTGTTTTCAGAATTTTTTAATTATATTGGATGAAAAACACAGCTCAACATTTGCCAGAGACATAATGATTAAACCGCGAAGCTGCATAGGAGGCATGAGTGATGTGTTTTAAGATATGGTTAATAAAAAACTCTGACATCTTTTGAAATGGCAACACCTGTCTTGGAACTTTATTTATCTTCTAACAGTCAAAATACACTGTAGCACTGTAGCAATGGTGGAATTTGCACCAGCGGCTTCGTATCATGGATTCAGCCCAGTCTCATTTCTGGATTTATCAGCCTGTGCTAATGCAGCACCGTCCTCACTGGTGATCAAACCTGTTGGTATGTAAAAACCTGCACTGCTGCTCAGGGCCTTCACAGTCCACTACCCACAGCCTGGTGCCTCCCGGGCAGGCAGACAGCTCACCTCAAATAATATGGCTGGGATGGAAAATCCAGGACAGCATTAAATTGGAGATCCTCAGAAAGTGAAGTGTGATCTTCCTTTTTACATATCACTGCCTTCTCTTCACAAAAGAGAAGTTTTGTATCTGAGGGTCTCGCCCTTGACAGGGAGACTGAAGTACACTGCCTGGGAAAAACACTGATCTGTGTTGCACTAGTGTAGAGCAGTGAATGAAGGCATTTGGATTTAACTTTTTTTCTACCTGAGCAAAATGCGTTTAACTAGCACTTAAGAGAATCCATTCGCACTAACGCTTATTTGATCACACTAATGTAAGTGTTGAGGGGAAGTGTGAAGTGAGCCTGCGCTCCGGGCAAACATTTATGTCACATATGCCCCTGTGGTGTAAAGATGCTGCTGCACTGCTGTTGAGCAGGCACCTCATTATTCCACCTTCTCATTCACACTCCTGTATCTACAGTACACAGTAACTCCTTTGTGTGGCTACAGACAGCACGCCAGTCAAAGCAGACACAGATTCCAGCTCTCCTCTGTTCACACACGTCAGCTGTTTCTATGACTATCTTCCCAAACGTGTAAAATATGGAATACCATTCCGTGTTCCGGCATTTTATGCAGAATAACAAGGGAGAAAAATGTGTAACATTTCTGCCTTGACCCGGCTGTGGAAACAAAACTTCTCTGCCAAGGAATTGGCCAGGAGTGTCTTAACCATGAGGCACAAGTGTAAAAACACTGTAATTGGTTGTTAAGTCGAATCCATTTCACTTCTCTCTGTCGTCCCGCAGCACGTCAGGTAAAAGTGCACAAGAGTTAATTAAAGGAAATGATGACGGCTTCAGTAAGTGGTACATTTCTTTCTGCAGAACATAGCACTGGTAATGTCCACAATTTAAGAAAAGCAGTGACTCAGCAATGTGCAGTGAAAAGCAATCATTCTCTGGTATGTTGGCGGAGAATCTGCGTTACACAATGATGAAGGCTGGGGGTAACAAGGTTTTCTATTTTATAGCTTCAGCAGAAATATCAGACGTTCGCTGAAGAAGGGAACATTATACACGCATGCACAGATACTGCTCTGAATTTGATTTCATTCTAAATGAAGACATTCCTCTCTACTACAACGGCGGGGCATGATGACCGCTCGTACTAAGACGGAGACAGGGACGAGTTCAAAAATAATATATTTGATTTAACAACGGAGACCACACCATGCCTCGAGTTTTTACTTAACAAAGCTCTGGGTCATCCATTGCTTTCGGTTTATATAGATAGCAGTTGGATCATTGAACAGGTAGGAGTGATAGTTTGGATGGTGAGCCATGGTGTGTGGGCAGGATTATAATAAATGGAATTGTTGCTTTAAAGACACATTTCCAGATTTTGGCAGATTATAAAACATCTATTAGGAACAGGCAACACAGATGTAACAGGAACCTAAAAAAGTCAGGTTTGTATAATATTTGCCTTTTAAGTAAGGTAAGTGACCATGCTATTCTAAATATTCATAGTCGCACAGTTAAGTCACTCAGCGCTTCCCTAACGTTGCACCCAGCTCCACTCACATCACCCCGTTAAACAAACTACTCGCTCTCATGGTAGGTATTTCTTTTTCGGGGTTGAGCTTCTCTGCAGTGGATCACTGAGTTCTGCTTCAGACCCAATCATCTTATGTCAACTGATCTGATTCCATCAGGTTCACAGCAGAAGTAAAAAACCTGCTGCTTGGCTGACAGCCATAAACTCCCTGTGCACCAGTCAGCTCCAGTCTGATGTCATCTTTTATTAAATTTTTATAACTGCCGACTAGAGATTGCATCTTTGCTGAACTTAGGACCTTTAAGAGAAACCGACATGTTTTGGTCAAGAAACTGTGAATTCCACATTATTTTTATATTACATATCCATTTCTGTATATACAGTATATCATAACTATACAGTATCGCAAAGTGTCCCTGTGGACATTTTGACACCAGGGGTAATAACACATTATCAGGTACTGTAGATCAGACTGAATAATTAGCAGCAGAGTTGCAGACTGGGTGAATAGAAGCGTTATCTTGAGAATATTTAAATAGCTTGGCATTGGTTCTC
>NC_024318.1:9098887-9122326 GCF_000523025.1 Cynoglossus semilaevis | reverse complement strand
CAGTGTTACTAAAATGCAGCCGCTGGCTTACCTCCAAGTTCTTTTTATTTCCCCCCTGAAGTATTAGGAGAAGAAGTGCATAAGCGGTGTCGCAACCTTACAGTCGGGGTTATGTACCGAATGCCAGTCTTACCCAGAATTCTCTCCCAGTGTTCTGATGAAATGCATGAAATTGAATGAACCAGTGCTACTGTGACTTAAGGATTTCCTGTTTCCTGTTTGCCTGAGAGAGCCACCAGCTTTACAAGCAGGAAATTTAATTAAGGATGCCAGTGCAAACGGATGACAACTGTGCAGTCAGGATGGCCCCGTACAGACTCCGCCATTCCTTTCTAAAACAGGAAAAAAAAAAAATCCAGGCAGAGCCGGGACAGTTTAACATGTGACTGTCACTTTTAATGTTCCTGTGTTACAGCTCCGACAACAGGAGGAGGGGCAGAGAGCAGAGACAAAACAGCCATCAAACACAGAGCGACACCAGTACACCGGGTTTACACGAGGAGCCTGCTGTACCCAGAACTAATGCAGGAGTTTTACCTCATGCTGCAGAAATAGTTTTTTTTAAAGCACAGCAAGCAAGACTTTTGAGTGACTGTAGAGCTGAATGTTAAGAAGTAGAAAATGAGCGGGGAGGAACCCCTGGAAGATTGAATTAACTCACTTCACTTAATAGTTCCTTTTTTCGTGCACTTAGCGTAATAGATAGAAAAGTGCCACCGAGTGAAACATGTAATCAGCATTAGTAATCCAGTATTAATGTTCAGTTTAAATTGACCTCACTGGACACTTCCTCAGGACATAGATTTCTGTGTAAAATAATAATAAAAGTCCATCTCATCCATCAGACTAAGGCAGCAGAGAACTAGAAGCAGACGGCATAAAGGGAAGTGGAATCGGGCTGAAACTTTTGGACAAGAATAGAATAAACTTGAAATGAAAGAACATGAAAAAAAAAATTAAATGTAAAAGATTGCTCATTAAGCCTCCGTTTCTCTCCTTGGCTTTCCTGAGAAATTTTTAAAACAGAGAGGAGGAGAGATTTTCTCTCCTTCACTAAAAACCCTACTCCACTCACCAACACTTTGCATGAATCATTAATATTGAACTTATTAATTAGAATTTGGTGGACAGGAGAATTTCAGCCCCAACACTTGTCTGAGGTGTCTATTGTTCTAGCAGAGTGGGATACACTTATAAAGCAGTAAGGGGTTGAACAATGTTGAGATAACAGTGCAGGTAAATCAGGGCTCCAGTAACCCAGGGAGCCATGACTTGAGATACCCTGACCTCCAACGATGCAACTACCTCAGCAGTCCCTTATAGAACTTACTCTAGCTTTTGAATGGTTTATTTAAAAAAAAAATGGTTGTGGTGGCTGTGCCTGTCATATCAAAGTGGAATTCTCTACCTTCACTTGCGTCAGCCTCATACACATGGGTTTTGCTGACACATCAAAAACCTCAGAGAATGTTTGAGCACTAAATCACGCAAGAGAAGAGTTGGTTATCAATGAAAAGGTTGGACTATATTTAAATGAACTAAGATTGGAAGTTGTTTTTTTTTTTTTTTGAGAGATGTGAAACCGTACTACTATTCACTATCACCTTTTTTTAGAGATGTTTCCCTATGGTTAACAGACACAATCTTTCTTTCTGTTTGCTGGGCCTTTGGTCTGTCTGTAGTGCTAACAAAATCCTGCTGCAGCCACAGCCTGTCAAAAAGATGCAGCCATTTTATTACTGCCACTGTCAGTCTCTTTACCAACTCTGTGTCTGCCTGTCATTCAGGGTTTGCATGACCTCATTCTGTGTGTGTGTGTGTGTGTGTGTGTTAGTGTATGCTTGTGCGCAGTAATATTTGTCAGAATTGTGTGCACTGTCCAATCACAGCCCTCACCTCAATCATTTGAATAATTAACCATAATGTTAGATATACATATTTGTAATTGTATGTAAATATTAAATTGAGTGATTTTTTTTTTAAACTGTCAATCGTTCAAGTCATATCTGCTTTTTCCTACTTGTACTGAATGTCTCATGAAACCAAAGTCACTCAGATGTAACCTGCATTTTTACATGTTTGTATTTAAATGCATTTCCACCAACAGCATCTAACCGTGGTCAGAGCAACTAGAGGCTTTAAAAATGACCCGGAGACGGACAAGTTTAAAACACTGCAAACTCCTGTTATCTCTGAGAGCAGAAAATGCAAAGAAACTGACTTTTTTCAAAATGCCAAAGCTCTTTCCCACATGGAATGCAATTCCATTATTTTAGCAGTAACTCAGCTGTAGGCCTGTAGGCTGTTTGAGTTACAGACATCTTTCATCTCATCTCAGAAGAACCCTTTTCCTGATATTATAACTTAGGCAAATTCCACAAGCATCTACTTGTTTGTAGTAGAGCACGGATCTCAAACTCCTAGCCTCGGTGAATCTTTTCTTTTTTTCAATTTCTTATTTTAATTATTCGAATGGTTTCGTTGGTCATTCAATATGAGATAAGAAAGATTTGTTTTACCTGATTTATATATATGGTACTGTGAAATAGAGTTCATGATTTAGACAAAAGATTTAAATACTCTTCAGGACGGGGTTTAATCTGACTGGGTTTCTGTGAGGTGAAAGGCTACAAAGAGGGGAATGACTTTTCCCCTCTTTGGGGAAAAAAAGAGGGGAAATTTCTGTGAGGTGAAAGGCTACAAAGAGAAAGGTCTTGGGGAATTGATCCCAACAATAATGTCAGAGTGGGGCAGACCTTCTGTCCAACTACAAGTCAACAAGACCTTTGGCCAGTCTGGCTCATTCAGTAATACCTATCGTTACACAGGCTGTTGTTACCAAGAAAGGCGTTCAGCAGTAACCTTGCATCCCAAGGACACATCATTTGAAATGCATTGGGTGCCTCAGCGCTGTTATATGTCCTTTTCCCAGAATTAAACTGGCCCAGTCTGGCCTGTCACTAGCCAATCAGGTAATATGAGCAGAGACAGGTCCAAAGTCCCAATTCACAAATATATATATATATCACTCCTTTGTCGGCCTTTTGTGTATTTACCAAGTCGCAGGGCAAGAAGCAAATATGACAAATTGCTTGAGAAACCGTAAAGGTCAGCCTGTCACAACGGTGACAAATATAATCTAATACTAAAACATTTGTTTAAGGAAGGAAAACTATTTTGAAATGTGAAAAATGGAAATGTCTGTGTGACCTCTGTTTGAGGCTGAGATATCAGTATTCCAAGGTTACTTCAACAATGAGGCGGTCCAGGTAAGAAGCCTCACTTCACTCTGTGTCTGTCCAAATGGTAAATGTGAGTGCACCGAGGAAAAGTGAGAAAACAGAAAGCAGTGATGGTTCAGGGCAAACATGATTAACGTGGCCTTCAGTCTGTGCTGTGAGGAAGGATTAATGACCTAAAGAGAATCTGCAACTGTAACACAGAGATGTGCTCAGTGCGGATTCAGTCAAACCTCCATATCAGTTCAGATTACCATAATGTCAATTTTCAACGTCAACTCTTAATTTGCACAGCAGGTGGAGACGAGATGTGTCTCCTTTAATTGGCAGTGCTGACATCACCTGAGCTGTCAGTCACACTGCACTCACCACACCACCAGGCTTCAACGGCAAGGTCATTTTTAAACATATTTTAAAAAGGTATTAAGAAGCTTATGTGTTATTACGGCATGACACAGGTGGTTTGATGGGCAATTAATTTTCATTAATTAGTGTGTAATACAGTAATTAAGTAATGAAATTTAAATGCTGAGAAGGCCGTTGATTAATGGCGGGTCAAACTCTGCTCCAACAACCGTGTTTTTGATCTTTGAAAACGAGGGTCTTCATTAAAGCTTGAAAATTATAAACAAAGATATAAATCACCAGTATTTCTCATAAGTCTACGTGATAACTGGGATGAAAGGAGGAAACACTTCAGGCTTGGTAATGGAGGGTTGCAGGTTCAAATCCCATCATAGCTTTAGGGAGTTAGGCAAGCACCAAAAGGTACATAGGCACCAACTGCTCTCCAGGTAGGGGCTAAATGCAGAGGACCAACTTCACTGCATGTACATATGTACATTTAAAAACTTCTAGGCAGAATATTGTTCTTTGTATTAATATTATTTTGTATTCAAAATGTATACTTGTGTGTTACAGAAATACCCCATTATGCTACCACACCCTTGCTGTAAGTACTACAAAAGTGAGACATGAAATAAATGAATGGTGTAAAAGGTAATATTGCTGCACAGTAGGAAATGGTTAACCACCACTAAACACTAACAGTGCACTGAAACTCAGAGTTCACCATCCCTCAGACCATCTCCAGATGAAAGAGAATCTTCAGCAGTGTCAAAGAAGGGAATTGTGTTATTGTATTTGTATTTTTTTTCCTCCAACCACCGCAGGAGCTTCCTTATAATCTTATTTATGAGCAGTACGCGGGAAGCGGATGCCTCCTGCCCAGTGCTGGAGTGTGCAGCAAGGATGCCGTTTAATCTTTACTTCAATCTTTAATGAGATCTGATGCAGGATGTGGCAGCATCCTGTGGTAGCTGGAACACGGTGTGCGCATGGTGTAAGACAGCTGCACGGTGAAGTAATACGTGCACAAACTGAAGCTACGTTTTTTTTGGTAACATGAAAATCTGTGGTAACATCAAAAATATCATTTGTTGAAAATAAGAACGGCCCCCCTGAATCCATGAGGGTGTCAAACAGTGTCTCTGTACAGCCGGGTCTGCTGTGGAGACACTGATACCCAGTCAATACAATGTTTGTTCTCTCCGTGGTTTTCCAGAGAAAGGAACATTCACTCTTCACTTTGCTCTAATCGAGTTTGAATTGAGCCTCGTGTCCTTTCTCTTCTGGTCCTTCTGTTTCAGATATGTAATCTTCGCCGGTGTCTCTTGAGCATTTTTGAGTAAATACAGTGGTCGTCTTTGGAAATATTAAGTGTCACTGCTGGCCAGAAGGTAGATATTGTTTGCAGACACACAGTCTAGACAATGTGCATATGTACATTTTTAATCTTTTATTGACCTCTGTTTTCAGCAGAAATATAATGAAGCAGAACTGATGTTGTTGTTGCCGCTCTCGGAATCATCCGATCCACTGATAGCTATGATTTTCGCTCCAATTAAAAGAGCAAAAGGCTTAAAAACAGTTGTAAAGGGAGTAGAGCCGCTGCGTTTGGTGTCAGAAGTCTCGTTCAAAGAGCAGCGTCTGTTTACGCTCCGTGAACGTCGTGCCTCCAAGCCCACATCTAGTAGATGCAGCCCTGCCCATCTGGAGCAGCAAAACTAAATGCCGTTCCCAACGTTCACATCAATCAACTGACGATTATGTTTTGGGTTTTTTTTCTGTATGAAACACATAAGTTATCATTCTAGATCTTATTTGAAATAGTCAGCAAATACCCTACTAAAGTAAGTGGTTATATTTAATACCATAATGAAACTAATAATCTGTACCTGTATATGTCTATATAGTCTTCAGCATTTGAAAGATTTTCCAATAACGATAGTATAACGATATAATATGAGTTGAAGTGATTCATTTTCAAATGTTAACATTAAGGTCAGGTGAGTACAAGCTTTTCATGTGTGTGTTTTTCTGGAGTAGCTGTGTTTGTTTGGGTGGACATTGTTGTCGTGAGGACACTTTTTTCTTTGTGTCCCCACTGAGTGAGAGCAAACCATTGGTTAAAGTTAGGATGAGAGTTGGAATCAGATTGAAATTACATAGGATTATGCATATATTTGTGATAGTTTAGGTCTGGGTTAGGGAGCAGGGACTGCATAATGACTATCATAAGTCACAAAAAACAAAACTGGTTTATAAAAACGTCATAACTTTATGAGACAAAAGACCTTATTTCTCTTGTATCTTTTTATTCTGTATGTCGCCCTAATACTCTGTCGTAGTGAGAAAGAGAGAGAGAAAGCAAGAGCGTTTTTGTGTGTCCACGGCGATTTGCACTTAACCACACCACTTTTCATTTTGTTTCAAGAAACAGGAAACAGCAGAGCATGCTGTCAGGAAATGGACTGCCAAGGAGGTGCAGTAAAAAAATAAAGAAAATGTCATTAGTGTTGGAAGACAGAGGGAGGATGTTCACTGCAGCAAATGGGATCAGATAATTCCATTGTTCGGTGGCTTTCAACAGGAAGTGCGTACACACGTTTGCCTGTCCTGTCATGACCAGCTGCAAATACCAATTATGTCATTCCTTAGAAATATGATTGGACTGTCAATAACCCAGAATGCTTTGTGCATGACTCAAACATGTTCCATATATAAACGTATGGCATCTCCAGTGACTTTATCTATAATGTCAAAAGATATACAGTTTTGAAAACTTTAACTTCAGCAAAGATGCTGGTCAGAGCCCATAGTAGTAATAGTATTTACCTCAGAGACTTTTTAAGTCATTTTCCTAACTTAAGATTAGATTTCAGGTAGAAAAACAATCTAACCCAGAGGTTCTTTTTATTCAAGCCTGGCAACATGTCATCTACAGAATCACAACAACTTAGAGCGCACTAGGTTTCCAACTCAGACAAACAAAAGAATTGCGGTTTGTATTTTAATAAAAACTGTTGTCAATCTCTGTTAGAAGCTTATTAGCTTAAGTACGCCCCCCTCTGGGCTGAAAGCACAGATTTGAATCTTAGATCTTCCAGGGATGTTTCTGGTTAGAGTTGGTATTTTATTTATCAGTGCACACTGCTTCTCTCCACAGAAAGTATCCTGGCTTCTCTCTGCACTGATAAGACATGCAAATTTATAATTACGTTTATTGTAGTCTTTCAACTGTCTGATGGAGTAAATGTTGCACTGCCCTGAGCTGCCAACCTGTTACCGCTGTAACCTGCCTTTTAACCAGTGTCTGCTGATATTGGCCGAAGCTCCACCATGAGGCCCATGAGGCCCATGAGACGGGGGCGTCCAAATACTGTACGTAGATCACAAAGGGAGTACTGGTAGATCATGAGCAAGTAAAATACAGTAAACATTAAATAATACATATAAGTATACATGGACACGTATTGGATAAATGTACCTCAACAAATCATGTAAACATGAAATAGATTCAGTTTATATGAGCAAATATATATTTAATATTATCAATGTAGGTAGATCATTTTAGTCTGGTCATTTAAAAAAGTTATGTGATAGGGAAAAAGAGGAGTAGTAGTTGTAGTTGTAGTAAAGTACCTGACAATCCAAAAAAATTGTGGACGTGTCTACTGTAATAACAGTGAAAACAACAATAATAATAATTGTTATTATTATTATTATCATTAATGTCTCTATATACATATGTACATAATATAGTTTAATATAGACATAACATTTATATATAATAATAACAACAACTTACATTATGTCAATTGTAGATTGTCAATATGTTGGGTATCAGGCCATGATGGCAGTTATGTTGAGAACCAGCCACTGAAGCCGAGACACTTTTCCACCATTCCCTCTGTGATGTTTATCTTCATGATCTAATCCCACTGCACTTCCTGCGTTTTATGATATTTCCCTGTGTTTCAGGGCCGGGCACATAAATATGCTGCAGTTTGACTTTTAAATCTCGACTTTGACCACTGCTCTGCAGTTTGTCCAGAGAAGCTCATCAGACAGAAAGTAGATCACAATAATAATAATTTTATTTATTTATTTATACAGTATTTGTATCAACGATACTTAATCTCATTAACATGACCTGATCCTATCAACGCAATATTCCAGCTCAAAGACAACAGACACCAATGAAGACAGTGTGTAGCTCTCTCACTGTACACAATAATTCTATGGTGTTTATACTTAACAGAAAACCTTTTTTATAATACAAAAGCGTGCACATAGAGTATATTTAAAGCACATTTCAGCTCTTTGTTTTTGCTCTCATCAATCCTGTCTCCTCAGGTTAAACCATCATCTCTGTACATAAAAACTTGGACTCAAAAACAAGTCCCATCTCCACAAAATGACCACGAGCCCATTATTAAACACATTGGCCTTATTTATAACAGCTGTACATGAACTGACTCATCAAAAACAAGAGGAGAGGAGGCAGATGGTCAGCGTGCACTCTCAGCAGCTTTGGAAGCAAACTGTAGTGGAGAGGTATTGGTAATCAGGTTTATCACGAAAACAAATCTGTACCGTCCTCACATCTAGGTCTATGTATAAAACACAAAACAGCATTAGGTAGCAGAAAATCATAATAAATAAAATCGATCGGCGTCAGTGCATCCTCCACTCCTGATGTATTTTACCCCTAAAAGATATGCATTGTATGAATAATGCATAGGGCCTGCCCTCACCTAATGTGACTAGCTCTCATTGTTTCCTGAAGAAAATGTATTTCAGAAAAAGAAGCCATTTATTTTCAGAAATAACAGGTTTTTAAGGCCAAACATAGCAGTATGGCAAACAAGTATTTTTGTTTGTTTGTTTGTTGAGGTAAATGGTGCGTTCACTTCATTTTTGTCCCCCCAGACATACACACAGGTTGTAGGCACATCTGGCTCACATTTACTCTAGTGACAGAGATACCAGTCTGTTAGCCAGACAAAGGGACAGTGTGATTTTCAAAACAAAAACAAAACAAAAAAATCAGGTTATTTCTTTCTCATTCAAATCCTCCCAAAAATGGGTAAAAAAATGGACCAGCAGCTTGACAATGGTTCTAAGATGACTGCTGGTTACCATGTAGACTTAATGGGCTACGGTTCAGTCGCCAGATCATAAAAGTGAAAATGAGAACAGCTTTAGTGGGAATTCGACCATAACAAATGTGTGTGTGCAAGCAGAGAATTGGGTGGAAGCAAAGGATAAAGAAGCAGAAACCTCCTGATACTTGACAGAGTGCAAATATGACACTGTTGCATAACAAGTGGGCCACGTGTTTCAGTGCAAATCCACAATGAATCATTGTGATTTTGACGGGGGGGGTTGAATTAAATTACACAATACAGAAATAAACAAAAAGAAAATCCTTATCTGGGCAAACTGATGATAATATAATCAATTTCAACATTTGTCTAGAGTTTTTTTTTTCCTTTTTGCAATATAGTTCAAAACTCTTTTAGTAAATGGTATTACTGTTACATTTGTCTAGAGTCAAAAAGAAGAAACTCCAAAAAGAAGAAGAATTTGTGTGGGTTCAAAATTCTTCAGCACCGTACAGCTGTGGTCACAAAATCTGTTTAGACCAAAAGAAACATCTGCAGCGTGAGTAAAAACAGAATCTAAAAAAAGCTGTGTGTTTGTCTATGTGTGAAGAGAGCTTCTTGAAAAGATTAAAACATTTACAGGCCACAATACGTAGTTGATGTCGTTGATGTAAAAGATGAAAATACAACAGATTTACCAACAGCGTGTGGATATTGTAAATCAAAACAACAGTAGGGATTGGTGAGCACCATCTGGCATGTAAATTTGTTTCTGAAATCCACTGACACTGCCTGTCAGCTTGGGATATGTTAATAAAAGAGCTGCTGAGAAAAGAAATGACAATCAAATAGGCGTAATGTAAATCAGAAACTGGGTTTCAGTCCAGAAACACTGAACTTTAAGTCTGAAGTGAGAGAAAAAAAAAAGGTAATTTCTGCTCATTTCCAATTAGCTGAACCTTGATCAGGGCCGTCTTGACAAGCGACGTGAAGTGAAAAGACAGATTAAACAGTGACCAGAAGCAGATGGTTGCTGAAGAGTCCAGTCTAGTCAGTTGACAGGCAGCACAGTGGAGGTAGGGAAGGTAAAGTTCTCCAAAACCAGAACTGTAATACACTAGAGGCTCATGGTTCCACTACTGTTGGTGTTGCTGCTGTTGGAGAGATTTTGTATCTTTGGATTATTACGTTAGCAATATTGAGGATGTCTGTGACCAATGCAACTCATAATTCAGCAACACTGTGCTTTAAATCCACAGAGTTTGCCCTTAATGACTGTGTAACTGTAGCTTCTCAACATTTCCAATGTCCAATCATCCAATTGCAGATGACTGTGGAATATCTAGGAAGGAAGAAATGTCATTTAACGAGGCAAATGGAATAGTTCCCAGCCCATTATCAGAGAGTTTAAAAATGAGAATATCCGGACAGTTAAATACAGTTAAAACTTCTCACGGAAAATTTTTCTATAACTATATTAATCATTCGCTGGCAGTGTGACATAACTCCTAATGAGATTTTAATCCAATATTTGACTTCGTATTTGTGACAATTCTGCCGTCCAGGGCTTGAGTGCTGAAGACATTATCCGACACATCCACTTCAAATCATATCTAACTTAAATAATGACTATATGAGTCATCAGCTCCCATGTTTACCCTGCTCGCTAGAACATCTCAAAGCCGAGTCAGCTGTCTTCTTCCAAGTCCTGCTTGAGTATTTTTGGCAGCACACGTTCAATTATTTCCTCTGAGATTAATTGCTTCCGAAAATCATGACAGAATTCTGACAAAATGGGGCAATGTCTGAGGAGCTGACTTTCCCTCTTCCTTGTTCCACTTGTTTTACTGAAAATGCACATTGGTTTTGACATGCACTGAGGGAACGGTGCTATGAGCTTTGGTCATGGGCGTTAGGCAAATGCTAAGGGGACGACTGCGTGCACTGCGTTGATGTTTTTCAATGTCTTGTAGTTTTTGTGGAGATCACAGAAAAGGAATAAATGATTTACCAAACAAATCCATCCACCGTAGCCATTAACTTTTCAAAAGCCATATTTGCTAATACAAATAAAGACAGCGTAGCCGCAGTGGTTACATCCAAGGGATACATCAATATGAAGATGTAGAGATTTAATTCGAGGAGAAACAGTGGAGCCTGTGGTTTCCATTCAGTAATGAACACCTCTCAGTTACCGGCGGGGCGGGGGTTCATCACATGTTCTATTGTTCCTAATAAAGGTGCAATTTTTTTTTTCAGCAATTCTTTACCACAGCTACTCCTGTCGAATGTAAACCATTATCTGTGGTGCTTTTTTGTAAACCTTGCGTTGGATGTTTTTCAGCATTGATCATTTGCCTCAGTCCTGTTTTATGCTACGTAGGCGGCCAAATCAACAACACTACTTTCATTATTTCTGAGTGACTCTGACACTGATTTAAAAGTACACAAATTATGTCCTGTGTGTTTTATAAAAAAAAACAGCAATTACACAACAACATATATAGACATCATGCTACATTACCATTCACATGCTAGGTGGCATGGAAAGTTCATTATTTATTATGTATTTTGCAAATGTCACAAATAATTCAATGGTATGATGACCAGTGTAGTTACATATTATTTTAATAAATATCACTTTGGACCACGGTGTGAGGTACAAGAAGAAAACCTGTTCCACCTCTAATCTGAGAGATCCATTGACAGCTAATCAGATTTTAATTCACCTTGGTCTGTACCAGTAAATATGTGACCAGAACAAAGAACTCCTGTTCTCAGCCTTAAAATGAAACATTTACCAGATGTCAGAACTAATTCACTGTGCAAATGTCTAAAAACTACCATTAACAGGCCAGGTAGAAAGACAAACAGATCTGAACAAAACAAACAACAGCGACCTTTTACAATTGAATGGCTCCGTTTTCTTAACATCGTAACAGCATCACCTCTAACAAGTTCTTTTTTTTCCTTTCTCTAATTTTAATAAATGACTTTAGGTTGGTCTGTTTGTTAGTAGAAGAAAGAAAAAAATGTGGATGTGTGGATTTTGGTCGAGCGTAACACTGCACTCTGCACAGCTTTGATGAGTAGAAGGACAACGTGCCCACTATGCCTGGCTGCAGCCCTAATTGTCTGGAAAGGACATCTATGTGCTGCTGTTTAATTTGATTGCAATTTAGCATTAAAGCATCTGCATTTTGGCCACGAGGCTCATGAAAGACACAAACGCACTCACGAATAAGCCAAGAGTTGTTGTGTGGCATTGAAGCTGCAGTCAGTCAGAGCTGGTGATTCAGGAATTTCATGACCCTTGTGGATTGTCGACGGAGCAAAGAGGAAATAGTATAATTAAATATTTTGCCTTCGGTGCATTGTTTGATGGCAGCTTTTTTAACATGTTATATTGATTTGGGGTACTGGGGTTCTGTGGGAGGAATGACATGAACAATATTTATAACCAGGCCTGTCAAACAGTTAAAATGTTTACTCTGATTAATCATATGGAAGCTGTGGATTAAGCACAATTAATTCAACATTTCTAAATATGATGGAAAAATCAGTTATTTGTGAAAAATAATAATATAATTATAATAATAAATAACAGCATACATGTGTTTCTTTCCTGTATTCATTTGTGTCTAATCTAAGTGTCAGAATTATCCATTCATTTTCATCCGCTTGTCCGTAACCGGGTCGTGGGGGCAGCAATCGCCACCCAAATCAGACTGCATCGTACCAACCCCCCTGAACCTTCCAGCGGGTGGTGAGTCCACTGGAAGGTACCAACCGCCCTAAACAGGATTAGATTTTGCCCAGGAGGTGAACCCTGGGGTTCCACACCAATGACACAGACATTTCCTCTGGGCCAAAGCGCCACAAGGACAAATATGCAATATGGTGGATTTTAGGGATTTCCGTGTGTCTTGATGGCGAATACTACAATGTAAAACTTGTCCTCAAAGTATTCATTTTTCTGAAGATCCAAGTCAAGACCTGCGGTCAAACAACAACGACTTAAATCTGATCAATTTCAGATTTCATTAGTTAACACTGTACAGTTTTTATAGCCCAGTAGAATTCTAACCTGGCAACATCCTTCACCTGTTGTCATATTTACAAATTTACACAACGCACTTGGCGGCTCGTACTTTTGAAGTAGCTCAAAGCGTGTAGCAGACCCTCCAGCCTTTCTTCCAAAGAAACCTTGTTTCATCTTGGACTTGTAGGTAACTTGGTGAATACATAAAGCTACATGTAACGCCTGAGCCTTATTATTTAAAGTGCTGCGAGGTAATTTATGTTGCGTTTTGGCACCATGCACATACACTCAATTTGATTTGATCCAATAATGGTTTTCATGGTCTGTTTTACTCACTGGGATAGTGTTAATGCATTCCTACCAACATGGCTTTGTATTTTTCATGCATGTCAAATGAAAGGGTTGGCAGACTCTCATTTATTACAGGGCCGTACAGTAGAGGATGTGGTTAGTCATGAGGGACACATGCACCGACTGTCACATCACCATTTTATGGTTCTTTGCACAAGTGGATTTAAAAGTCCTTAAGATGCTGGTATTAGAGTTTTACAGTTCAACGGTCAAAGACTTAATGCTATTGAAACACAGTGACTGTGAAGAGAGCAATAGGGACAACATAGGGGCCTAAAGACTGAGCCTCAGCTAATGATGCTATGGGAGCACGAGTGTGCACAAAAAAAAAAAGGAAGCCCCGATGACTGACTGAATGACAGCTCAACTGGCAAAAGCAGGGATTAAAGCCTTGGACCAGGGAAACTCAACTTTCACAGCCAGGGTGAAAGGAATTAGAATAGTCGTCTGTGTTCTCTGCATCCCCCGCTTTGTCCTTAGGGACAACAGGCCAAGCTGGGCTGATCTCGGGTTATGATCGCAACCCATTACTAAGGCATTACCATTGGAGTTAAGACAGCAATTTACTGATTGCCATCAATTTCAGATGGTGAAACACCAACTTAAGTTGTCCATTTTGCAGAGATTTGTTATGAAGTGATTGGTGTGGGAGCCTCCAGTTGAGGTGTGGATTGCCTCTGATCCACACAGATGAAAAACGCATACAGTGAGATGAAGTGAGTGGGGAAATAAATGAAGGTGGCTGAGGCCATTTCGTGTGGGGAATAAAGACCTATTGCACTGAATTCCAAATGATTTGGTTGCTGCTTTAAATGAATCACTTTGCTTAAACGCGCTTTCTGGCCTGAAACTCCATGCAAATCTCCAAATTGACCTCTGACCTAAAGACAATGGTTGGGCAGTACTTAGAGAGGGCTCCCAGAGATTCTCCCCTGGATTTTAATTAAGAAGGCTTTAAATTGCCATACAAAACAGGCTAAATACTGGGGGAAGAATCTTAAGCTGCTCTGCATGTGCAGCGCTGCCCGCTGATTCCCTGGCCAATACAGTCAGAAAGGTGATTAGGTATTTAAGAAGGGGCCTTCTGAAAGTGGTGCGATTCGACTACTATTACAGCAGCCAAGACAAGATGAGATAAAAGGAAACACAATGGTGAAGGAGAGCAGGTAGAGCGGTGTCTGAAGTCAGGCAACACAGCACATGGCACTTCATACCAATCAGTAAACATACATTGTTGATTTTTTTTTTTTTTTTTTGCCTGAAGAAAGTGTTATCTTTACTGAGCACCATCCTTTAAAGGAGTAGAATTTGGCAGGTGCTCTGCATTTTAATAAAAGGATGCAGCAGCTGTGATTAAACGCAGTCTATTCCAAGCATATTTTTGCGGCATAAGGCCAAACAAACTGTGCACTGAATGCAAAAGCAATAAAACTGTACCGCTACAAGATAAAGCGCTACTTTTACCCTCATTGCGAATACAAGTCAGGACACCTACAAATTAAGGTTGTTGCTTCTTGGAGGAATAATGTGTGAAATGAACTGTGGGCACCAAACTAAAAAAAATGCTTTGCAGTTGCCTGCTAAGGACAAGCAGTAAAGTGTTTTCTTATTATTAATTAACTGGTGAGTATAAACAGCACATAGCCTATAAAGGCCAGTTCATGGTTTCCTCTTGTTCTCACAGGAGAAAACTAGTGTTACGCACTTCTATTAATAATAATAAAACAGGCACGACAGGAGGAGCACAGAACAATATTCCTTACAGTACTTTACAGACGCTCGATACTCAGTGACAATTGGCGATGTGAGGTAATGTAATAGTGGAATCAAACCTGGAACCATCTGGCATGTTAGCCACTGTGCCTGCCTAGCATATTTGTATACGTATAAAGATAAGTGTAGATGTAAAAATCAGACAGTTCTCAGCCTGTGGCTTTGAAAATGCATCGCCAGCAAATCAGCCATCAGCTGTATACACACAGGATATGCATAAAGATTCCACTTAAAGCTTTGCAAAACACCTGTCACTTTGAACGAGCTTTCTCTTGCCAATCCATTTGCGTGCTCAGGTAGGCTGCCTCTCCTTTTCCCATCTCATCAGAGATGCATTGAAATTCAATCGCTTGCATGGAATCAATGACTTTGAAAAAGAATTACCTGAGCAGATTAGAGCTGGAGGCAGCTGGAGGGAGACAGCATCTGATCATCCCAGCTTTTCCTGCTCGGTTTGTTTTCCAACGCACTAAAGCTAAATTAGTAATTACAGTCGCACAGCCAATCTCACCGTAGCCTCTGTGAAGCCAAAGGAACACCTGCACGAGCGCCACAAACAAACAGCTAGTTTAGTGGTGCACACACTTCAACAAGTTAATGAGAAAATGCTCTCTCTACTCCATTTCCTACATGTAGCCTGGTAGAATTAAAGTGGACAGCCAACACTAGCCAAAATGTAGCAACTGTTAAAAATAAAGTTAAATGGTCTGGCAGCTGAGATATAAAGTTGATAGAATATGGACTTAAATAATGTGTATTAAATCTGCATCCACTATGAAATATGCTGATCAAATCAAAACAGCCTAAAATCCTCCACACCAATTACATTTCGCTTTCATCAAAGTTGAACGCCTAAGTCTGAAACAATGAAGTCATTTATGAAGTTTAAAGAAAAAAGTGTTAACAAACTGGAAAGGTGAGCGTACGAGTATATGTTGTGTATATGCAACTAGGAACAGGCGTCCGTCCACAGGCGCCATCAATGCAGTCGGAAAATGTAAAGAAATGTATTTCAAATAATAAATCAAACAAATCAAATTAAAAGTTCGCCAAGGTTTCTCGGAAGAACCCGACCAACAAATTTCACGTTTGATGTGTACACACTCAACTTTGTACACATCGTGGTCTCTCTACCAATCTGACTGATCTGTTGAAGTGAAAAGGTCTTAGCTACTCACAACACCAGCACGACTTTTACAAATCTGCCTCAAGGTCTCTTTCAAACATGACACAGACATGTGTTATGACGTTGTCGGTGCATTAAGGAGAAACGTCTGCAAGGGACATCGGGAGTAAATTTGTTTTCTGTGTCTGCAGGGTCATAAAGATGTACACAGAGTGTTGTCTGCTTCCCTTTTTTGTCACACCAAAATTTATGAGCGCACAATGCAAACTGGTTACATGAAAACGTGTCCCTGTCTGGTAGTTTAACATGATTGTTCATGTCTGTTCCTGGAAAAATCAATATCTAAATGACAGGATGCGGTTGAAATGTCTCTACTTTAGATGGCGCTTAACTGATTCAGCCCAAGAAAACCTTTGGTTAAGAATTAATAACAACAGTTATTTAAATATACCATGACTGAATTTGACACATTTGGGTTATCAGGTAAGAGCTGCTAGAATCGATGGATGTGGTGACAACAAGGATTTGTAAATATTTCTCAACACCAATGTTTTTACTTAACATGTTGCATTCATTTACTTGTACTTGTACATGTACTCTGTGTATGAAGGGTCAGTCAAAAATTTGAAGTGTTGGCTCTAATCTGCTTCCTGTTATCATTATTGACTTGTAAACACACAGGCTCCCGAGGTCGTTTGTCTCACGTCAGCGTCAACCATTGAATCTGACTAAAAAGCACAAGGACATCTCAAAGTGTTGGCTGCTGTTAGACAGAGCAACAAGGCTGTAATCTTTTCATCTACTACACACTAATACTTTTGTGAGGCTGGTGTGAGGTTGCCTGACCACTTGCGTTCATTGGTCACCATGGAAACATGTTTGAATTAAACTGTGCAAAGAGTTTGTTAAATGGGGCAAATGGGGGTGGGAGTCAGGTGGTCATGTGATGTGGGTATTAGCAGATGTAATCAAGGGTCAATGGTGAAGAAAAGATTAAGTAGCACAAAAAACGGTCTGTAACTGTGTATGTTTTTGTATGTAAAGCCAGGGTAAGAAAAGTCTTTTTTAGATGTTGCCTGGTGACAATGTGAGTTGAACAATGTGACAAAAACAGACAGCAGACACGCTGCAGTGAAGTCTCACATTTATAGAAACAGATGTAAACAGAGATGAAGTAGCTGCTGTAGGAGAGTTTCTAAAGTCTGAGGAAACTCACACTTGGAGTTAAATGTATATAAGACTGTATAACAGAGCAAGCAGGGATCCAACAGCCTAGGCTCCAGTAATATTCCAACACACACACACACACACACACACACACACAGCACCTCCTACTGCTACAGCCTTGAGGTTTTTTGAAATGGCAATATTTAAGTAGAAGAATCACATTTTCCATTATTGTAAATATACAGCCACATATACACACACAATGCAATTTGTCCCCGGCACTGAACCCATCAATCCACTCAAACTTGAAGAAAACTGTTTGACATTGATACATGTAATTCACATATCAATGCTGTAAAAAAGAATCACAGGTTTTTAAAAACCTTGGGTTTCTTTTTACTTTTGGATTTATAGATTTTAGATTTCATCACAATGTTATAATGACACAACGAACCCAATAAAGGAAAACATCATATAAAAATATACTTTTTCTGTGATATATAATTATTAGCAAATACCTCATTCATGGAAATATAAAATTATCATCATCTGACTTTTGTTTGGTTTGCCTCAAAAACATGCTGCATGGACTGGTGGCAGAAAAATAACACAATCCTCTCTATTCCGGCTGGAACAAAAATCAAGTGTGAAAGCAGTCTGGCCAAGCAAATGTAACTTACTTATGTCAGGAATTAATTGTTAATTCAATAGAGTCTGGATTTAAACAAGTGTTGTAACAAGAAAAGCAAGATTAAGAGCAGCCGCGCTGGCTCTCGCCAACAAATATAACACGAACATTTAGAAGGAAGGGAGCTGAAGTCTGTGTAGGTAAACTCAGAAGTGAGTGTATTTTGTTCAGACAAAGCAGGAACAGGAAGCACTCTCCAGAGAAATCCAGATAATTCCCCATTGAGCTCATTGGCTCCCACCCACACACATACACACCAACACAGCAGAGACAAGAGGAAGAATATTTATTAAGAGGATGCTGAACTCTAATTAAGCAAGGTGGAGGAACACACAGGTGTAGATTGCACCTGGATTCTAAAACTCTCACTTCACCACATCCTGGGATGATAACACTCTCCCTGTCTGCGGCTGTGACATCACACACGGCCCACACCTCGACTGTTACTGAGCTAGCACCCTGTGATCTCCGCTCCTCCCACCACACATCTGAGACACCACTGGAGGCGTGAAATAATACAACGCCAACTTGTCTGGCTGAGACAAGTGCTTCAATCCACACCAGGGGAAGTCACTTCCCCAGCGTCACTGGCAGATACATTTCTGTTCCTTGGCCACTGCTCTTCATCTCCGACAGGGAAAAACGTACAAGTCCCAGTGACGCAGCTAAATGTAAAAACACAGCTGTTTTCCCAACTTAAGGACAAAACCAGCACTCTGACATTCTCCTGTAGGATGGATCAAATTAAAACAAGCCGAGAATAAAAAATAAACCCTCCCCGTCTCACTGTAAAATTCTAGCTGCAGGAGAGACTGCTGGGCACAGATTATCGTTCTACATTACGAGCAGCTGCTAATTCACTTGAACTCATAAGTCCAATGTCGTTTATAAAAGAACTGTCCTGGAAAAACAGAGTGCAGCTGCTACAGACTCCATTTTGGGTCATCACCTGTTGCTATGAAGTCAAATCGAAGAATGTCTCCGCCTGTGTGTGAGTGTGTGCGTGTGTATGTCTGTGCGCGCGCCTGTGTGTAGGAGAGACCATGTGTTTTATCAGTTGCCGGAGCTTGTTTGAACGGTGCTGGGATGAAAGCTTAGATAAACACAAGGGAATGTCAACCGAGGACTAGAGTCAACAGACGGAGCCTGGACTCAGTCAGAGACCCCTGTTAGAGAGGACGCCCCCCACCCTCCAATTTTGAACTGGACTGTCTGTCCACACTGGGCGTCTTCTCCACCAACCTTCACTAGAAAAACAGGAGATAACTCACCACTGGGACGGTAATGTTCAGTGAGGCAGTTTGAAGTCAAGTCAAAACCACATTCCCAGAAAAAGGAGACTTTCTACGAATGTTATCTGACGGAGGCCCTGGCGGTTGAAGGAACGGACTTGTATTTGGGACAACACCGACTCCCCCACGACTCCTGTGTGTGTCTGATGTTAATCACTGCAGTGTTTGATGACGCAAAAACAACAGTTTGATGCACACATGGTATGAAAAGTACTTTGGAGAGACATTGTGGCCATTTATTTACAAATGATACATATAGACAAAATGATACATATAAATGATACATATAGATAAAGATATAAAGGTTCTCAAAAAAAGTCAGTCCAATTAAAAATGTTTTCCTGCCACTGTCAAGAGTTAGAGTTATTCATAGCAGGTGCAAGTGATCAGAAACACACCACTGAAGAAGAGCATTCCAAAGATTCCCAGACCTCAATATTTTAGAACATATCATCAGAACTCCCACTCCCATTTAAAGTGGAATAACTGACTAAATATTCAAGGTGAGGTGCAGGTACTAGTTTGAAATAAGTTGTTAAGATAATGACGCTCCCACTGTACTATCAAGGCAGTGGAAAGGCGAATGATGAAGCGAGCAATGCAAATGTCTAATGCTCCTCAACTCAGAAGCCGAAGCTTCACATTTTTTTTTCTCCCATTGTCTGTTTCTGTGTGGAAAGCCAACAGAGCGGCCCTGAATCCCTATTGACTCCATGCACTGAGTCGCTTTCCCTTTTACTAATGCTAAAGTAGGCATGAGCACTAATCCTCTGGGGTTAAATGGAGCCTCCTCTGAGGTTTCCCTATTCTGAAAGAGCTGGTGGGCGGCTGCTACTTCAACGCACACTGAACTTTGATGCATTAAACACAGTTTTGCACAAATGATGTAAAAGACGACTCAAACTCCGAGTTAATGTGTTGCTGCATTTTGTTGTTTTTTAATGTCTGCTCACAGCAGACACACAGGTGATGGGCATGAGAAAGGGACGTGCTGCTGCTGCTGCTAATGATGATGATAATGATAATGAAACTTTAATGATCACAGAAGGGAAATTGGGTCACTGGAGCAGCAGAGGAAGAAAGTTAAGGCACGATGAATTAAGTGTGAAAGAAAAAAAACAATTCACAGTGAAAAGATGAGGCAAAGAAGTACTTGGAGTTGTGCAACAGGCTATATCATTCAGGGTCTGTGCTCTACTTTGGAAAATTAAGCCAAAGCCCAAGGCTTGCTATTGTTCATTCTGTTTTCTTGTGTTATATGAAACAGTAGAGAAGGCCGTGTGCTGCTTTATAAATAATAATTATATGGTCAAATGGTTGTCAGGGAAAAGAATGTGTGCGTGTCTATCGTGAAATGTCTAAATTGGTAAAGAAAGAACGGCTTTCATAAGTGTGAAAGTCAAGAAAAAAAAAAGAAAACAAAGACATTTCCAGAACTAACAATAACCCCGAAAAGGACAGGAACGTATCTTTAAGAGCCTATAAGCAATGCTGTGCCAAAACTGGATGCATGCAGACACAATTCAATCAACAGCAAGACCATTCACCAATGGCACTCTGGAGAGAGAGAGAGAGAGAGAGAGAGAGAGAGGCCATTTCATATTGCGGTTATTTTCAAACCAAGACTGCGACAATATCAGCAGCGGCCAGATCCTGGAATATTTCCCCCCCTTTATCAACATGAATAAGCTCACATCTCTTCAATCCCCTGGATGAGTGATTTTATTTGTGAAGAAATTACTTCTATTCACCCGATGTTTTACAATTTCACCGACACATGACTGGCTGTCTAATGAGTTGTAAAAAAATATTCACAACTTTTTTTTATTGTTCATTTGTGAAATTGGAAGAAAAAAAGTACAAGTAGATTTGTGCTCCTGGTACTCGCATTAAAACAGACAGTAATATTTTTTCCAACTTCTATTTTTGTCAACAGACTTACTTGGAAGACTGAGGTCATGAGGACACGTGAAACAGTGTTCCATAGTAACTGGCAGCTGAATGTTCCATGTTAGATATTTGTACGTGACGCTGGTGAGCAGCAGATGATTAAACCATGTTTATCTCAGCACACTTGTCAGCTCTAATTTACAGCAATGATCTGCTTTTTGTCCTGCTGTTTCCCTGGGACCTCACAGCAGTAAGGTATGTCGGTTTGGTCCTTCTGTAAACTTGTCCCAAATTTGTCCTATTCTCTGTCCCTCTTTACATATATCCATGTTCCCATAAGTACATCTAATAACATATACTTATAAAAGATTGGTGACAAATTTGCAATGGAGAAGCGAACAAAACATTTTGGTAACAATGAGCGGGATTGCCGTTGGGTTCTGGTGACATACCATTGACTTGAGGTAAACACTGACGGTTTAAAGCCGCAGTGAAATTCTACCCCACCTCATTTCAATCACTGCTGGTGTCACACACACACCTACGCACAGACCGTCTCCTTCTCTCCAAAGGGTAACCTCAAAAACATCCCTTCGACTGAGTGGGATAAAGAGGGTCCTCTCCAGTTACATCCAGTTTAACCCAAAACAAGCCTTTCACAAGTCCAGCACCGGCACTTTACACTCCTGTGCTAATAGATGGGCGAGCAGTACACGAACAATTCTTCCCCTTAATACACAGATGTCACCTCGTCTGCACCGCTCCTTTAGTTCCTCAATCATCACTTTCTTTTGACTGTGGTCCCAGCTGCGGCGGAATGAGAAATCCAATAAGTGAAGCTTTCACAGTTGGAGTTAAGGCAGTGCTGTCAGACGCTGAGGTGTAGACACCCTCCTGTTTTTGAAAGAGTCGGAGGTGCGACTTAAAACACCTTTGAGTTAAGTTTAATGCCAATTATGTGGCTCCAGTTCCTCTGCTTATCACGGCCGTTTAAAGTGAAGACTCCCACAATGAAGGAACGTCACGGCAGCTCTGTTTAGCTCTTGACAGATAACATCATCACAACGGCAGGTGGAGTACAGCGCTGCAGACGAACGCATACAACTGCCTTCTTTTGCAAGTTCAACTAATGAGAGAACGCATTTAGCAGAGCGTGAAACATACATGTTTCATTTTTTCAGCGTTTTCTAAGCAGCTTTGTGTTGTTTTTCAGCGGAGGGAAACACAAAGCCATGGGGAAATTATTTAAAAGGATGAATTTCAGATCAAACTTGCGACACTAAACAAAGTCATCAAGATCAGAGAGAAAACAAAGGCAGAGACACAGTTTGGCAGAGATAAGTAAACACTTTGATCACGGCCATGGCACACCTCTGCAACTAGTAGCCTCCTCTTCCAGTAACCACACCCCCCATTTACCCATAACACTACGGGCCCCAATCATCAGGGCTCTAACTGCGGTGGAGGAATTGTTTAATGTGTCTTATCTTAGTCAGACTGGGTTTGTTTTACAAGATAACACATTGCCAGACTTCCTCTCCTTCACACCTGAATTTTCAAACTCTTGCCCTCAAGGTCCTCAAGTACAAACAAATACAGTGGACACTGCTGAGGTAAATAATTAGAGTAAAAGCATGCATGTAAGTCTTTAAGGTTCCGCTAAGAAGTACACAAGTGTGAGCAGTCTTGTTTTCAAAAAATTGCCTAATTAGAGATTTAGTTCAGTAAAGCGGTTACAAAGCAGGAGAGAGTGGCCTAAATTAGCTACATTAGAGACGTATGCTGGACTGTGAAACACTGTATGGTAATTGTATCTTCTTTATTGTGCTGATTAGTGCAACGGGGGAGGGGGTGAGTGCTCTATCTAATCTGATCACAGAGCATTGTGTTAGGGGTCATTAACCTGTGGGAGGCCCTGGGGTTGACAAGTCAGCTTGCCCCCCCCCCCGTACCTTTTTATGGAACTCAGTCAACCCGGAGTTCCTCAGTCTTTACCAACATCACAACCAGCACAAAAACAGTCAAAGAAAACAAAAGACAAAGGAAAAAACAGCCGACGGGGCTATTTGCATTGCCTGTCTTTCTACACAAATACATGGCCAGAATGACTACTGACTGAGGATTCTGGGACTGCTGAAGCAGCAGGATGTCGGGGCCCTTTAGTCTCTGTTGTTGTTGGAATCTTCCTCTCTCTGTGCAGGAGCCTTGTCTGAAGAAGTGCATAGGTCAAACTGCAACATCTGGAATCTGCATCAGAAAAGACGGGCTCCTAAATGCACGGTGCAACAGCAGTCATGTCTACAGCTACAGTAAATGACTGACGTGTGCATTAACATGAATAAAATGTCCCTGGGTTAACACCTCCCATTACTATAATACCATTATACCCACATATACAACCACACAAAAACATGCTAGACA
>NC_024318.1:9081476-9098653 GCF_000523025.1 Cynoglossus semilaevis | reverse complement strand
CCCCACATACACACACACAAAAAAACTCGCGACACACCCATTATATATATATATATATATATATATATATATATATATATATGGGGGGGTGTATACATGTATAAAAACATCTTTTCTCCCTCTGTCTCATACTAAATCCTATGCAAATAAAATAAAATGTGAATAGTCTTGAATAGCAGCAGCACCTCTCATCCACATATCCTAGTTAAACATGTGTGAGGCTGAATAGCTGCCTGTCAGGATGCCGGAGCGGAGATGAAAGGCCCACAGCAAAGATCACTGCTGATTGCCTGCAGAGGATGAATATGCAAATAAAGCAGAAGGTAAATGAAAAACAAAGCAGGGGTTTTTGGCAGCAGCCTTTTGCATGTTCTTCTTAATTTGGCATTAGTTAAGAACAAGGAAAGTCTATCAATAATGAATTCTAGTCAGAAGCAAGGCAGGAGACAGGAACGGAAATCAGTCTCCATTTTCCCTCCAGTGAGCAAATGTGCAGTTCTGACATCTTTTATTTTCACAGCGTTTCAGTAACAAGCACGCTAAGCTTAAGTGACATGAAATTGAAACCGGTGGCAGATAAAATAATACCCAGGACACTTGGCTACAAGGCTTCAAAATGGCTCTGTGTTATTTTTTGGGGACAGGGGAATCCATGAAGTCAGACACCACCGTTGGCTAACTGCGATCGACAATTGACCACAGCAAGTGCAGAGAAGTAAATTGATAATCCAGTCAAATGTCTGTCACGACGACAAAATAATCACATAGCAGCCTGTTTGAGAACCCAACCAAGTGTGCACTTAACAGTTGTTTGGTTGCTACCAGATCCAAACGCCACTTTAGCAGCACTTAACAAAATCAAGTGGCTTAAAATATTTAGCTGTGTCGTCCCTCTTCTAGCGAACACACAACAAGCAAGCTGTCTGTTGTCACAGTGAAATTGCGCAGACAGACTGGAGAGCGTTTGGAAAAGAGGAGCACCTATCCGATTTAACAAAGGCTGAACAAGGCAACAGATTTTCCCTGCTCTTGAGATAAGAGAAACCCAACACCGCTGTCCTCCACTTGGGCTCTTTGTATGTGTGGGAGAGGGTCAATCAGCAGCCGCTGACAGATGTGTCTGCAGTTGATTTGAAAAAGGAAGCCACAGTGGGGTCAGGCGCAGGTTTCTTTGCACTGTTTCTCTGGAGGGAAGACAAGGATCAAGTCAGGATGTCCGAGACTGACCTTTTCTCACCTTAAGTCATCGGCGTACAAACACCTGGCCTTACATGATGGGGATTTGCCTTCCATTAACCCGCTAACAAATCATAAAAGCCCCTTGAAAGTTTAATGGCGCAAAAAAAACAACTTTATTTTCTCCCAATTTGCCCCCAAACGAACTGCATTACGGCAGACAATTTGCAGCTGTCAGAAGATCCCCTTGGATTTTGAGTTAAAGTGTGTTGTACTCCAGCTGGAAAGCTAACAAATCTGCAAAAAAAGCCTGGGAGCTTTAAGTAGTTCTGGCAGGTGCTGCAGCTTTAAGTACCTGTTTAATTAGGTTCTCCAGGTAAGATGACAATCACAGTTTAACAATGCAGTGGAGAGCTGACCACATCCTGGGAGGCAAAATAACTGGGGGTGAGATGTCAGTTGTGTTCAAATACTTTGACAGTCACTCCACTGTAGTACCCACTACTTTAATGAGGCCAATGCAACTGCTATGACTAAATGTCCCCATCAACTCACATTCATACAATACAGTAGGAAACAAAACAAAAAAAAATACAAAGCATAAATATTTTTTGAACTAATTGTGTGACTGTGTGCATGACAGGAAGTCGAAAGGATGCAATGATTAGCCAGGCATAAAATGTAGCTTGCATCACTCTCATATATATAGTAGATAGAAAAGGTGTAACTTTTTTATTGTTAAAACGGATTACTGTCATTAAAAAAGCAGAAGTGAATAATGTGTAAGAAAGGAGTTCCTGTATTAATCATACAATAGTGTGAGTCATATTTTCTCAGTGACCCATCGAAAAGAGACGGACATGGAAGAACGCACACACTCAGCTCCTCCCCTGCAGCTCAGTGCACTGGGTTCTGGTTCTTTTTCTTTCTTTTTTTTTTTGTCTTGTCAGGTAACCAGACAGGGAGACACAGCAGATGACGCAGAGCAGGAGCGGGTTGGCTGGTCAGTTCTGCCTCACGACTGTGGGTACATCAACATGACTCAACGCTACTTTTGTCCTACAGATAAGAAACCCTACAGCTTCATTTAAAAATAAATAGAAAGCGTGAGGCCTATAAAAGGCACTGAGAGCTCCATTCACATTTGTTTACATAGTTGTCTTTTCCATGTCAACACACAGACACGTTACTGTATATGCAGAGGACACTGCGTTGTTATCTTCCAACATTTCAGCTTTTGACAGTCGGTAATTTTGCACTCACAAAAGTACAACAACTCATGTTTTTAATGTTTAATTTCTCTACCCAGGAAGAATAAAGGCACTGTGTATGTGACCTGTTTGCTCACAGCTTAATTTGTAACTACCGGCGCTATCAGGAAAACGGCGGTAAAGTGATCCCCTAATCAGTCTTCAGGAAATGTTTCCCAAAGAAAGCCTTTTTGACTAATCGTATCATTCGCAAGCGCTGCATGTCTGAATAATTTAAAAGTCAATCAAAAGTAGTTTTAAATGAATTAAAAGTGAAATAAAAGGGGAGCTCTTTAGCTGGAACACTAGCCTTGTTTTCAGGTTACTTTTGCTAGTAGTCAGAAACTTCATGTGTGGAAATTACTTAGAAAGGGGAATTTGATTAGTAGGTAGAGGCAACTAAAATAATGCAAAGTAAAGGGGAAAAAAGAAGACATAATTATTGTAATATAACCTAAACAAACGTTTGTGATGTTATTGTTGTGGGTGTAGATGTCAGTTAACCTTAACTAAATATTTGGTGTGATTAGGGGGAAAAAGATGAGTAACAGGAATAACTGACAAATATGCTAATGCCGATGTGTCAACACACGCTGTTCAAACAACTGAAACAAGAGGGCGACATCACAGCTTAGGATGTATGATTTGGGGTATTTTGTGGATATAAACTGAACAGAATTGAATTCTGTCAATTCTGCCAGTGGAGCAGTTTTTCTCCAATCAGTGACGAATCACTCATTCAACTGTGTTCGTACACTGACAGGAGTCAAAGCCTTTTCTCCTTTCCTCCACTCCCCCTAGTGTATTCATTCGACACTGCATCCTTCCTGTGCATCAACCATAGAGAGAGAGAGACTTTCTGGGAGAATGAGAGAGAGAGAGAGGGGGAGAGAGAGAGAGAGAGAGACCCCTCCTCCATATGACATCAGTGCTCTATTGAAGCACAGCTAGAGGCAAACACAAGTCCACATTTGTATTGAGGTCTGCCCGTGCGCGCACGTCCCTGCACAGCCTACAGATTGTGAATGTGTGTGCGTGTGTGTGAGAGAGAAAGAGAGGTGGCAGCAGCAGCAGCAAACTGAGCAGTGCTGCAAAAGATAAACTCACAACTAGTTTCAGTCCAGTGTCAGTGGAGCTTCTTTTGGATGTGAATCTTTAAAACTCACAACCTGGAGTGGATTATTATCGGTATTTTTCTCTCTGCTGTGAACCCCGCGTTATAAGGATACCTGTTACTTTGCTTTTTGGTTGGTTTGGAGGTAAGTGTTTTAGGTTTTGATGTTTTTTTCACCCCCCTCCTCTGGCACAGTCCTGATGGGACTGCGTCCTCTCTTTTTGGATTCTGTCTTTTTGCAGATGGGATGTGAAGTCATACCGAATACTCCATACGAGTTTAAATACAATGACTTGCAGTTGTCGTTTTATAAATTCCCTTTATTGATTTGTACCAGGCCTAGATACAAAAAAACAAACAAACATAAAAACAGGGTTGATAGCAGTGGTTTTGGCTGCACTGGTCCAGTACACGGTAGTAATGACATTTCAAACTATGGGAGTGCGTTTATTTAACCCACAATGACATTAACATCATCTTCGGCTCATTCCTGCAGATTAAAGCAGACTTATAGAGGCTGGTTGTGTTTTTCCCATCACCACTGGCTTCTCTCACGTCTTCAACTTCGCTGCTTCAATCCTGCGACGCGTCACCCTCCAAAGCGAGCCCGCTTCGTTTTTACCCCAACATGCAAAACGCAAAAAATAAAAATAATAATAATAACAATCATAAAATAATCTTGCATGCAAATCTTACTTACACATATTATTGATTTTTCTTTAATTATTGACAAAAGACTCGAGCCTGCAGGAATATCACATAGGATCAGAGTTTCTTCATTTATCCAGAATTCGGTGCCTGAAAAAACCACGGGAAAATTAAGCGATTGCGCCGAACTGGTTAGGTTCAGAGGATTGTTGGGTTTAGACACGACTCCTCAGCCGGGAAGACACCCCGGTGTGCGGCTGAAATTTCAGCGCACATCCCGCGGAGTTGGAATAGGAAGGGGGCAGCTGCAGAAATAAACCCAGCTCAACGCGTCCACAGCGGCGGAGCCAAGCAGACACACAGACAGACAGCTCCTATTCATGTGCTACCACAGTAAAACCCACTGTGTCCAACTGCAACCAGTCAGCCACCTTCAAACGCGCAGCTCCAGCAGCCGGGGGCTCCGTGATGGTGATGGTTCAGAGAGGAGGGGGGCGGCGAAACTCAGCCAAGTTTTTCATTTTTACGCACTGCGTTCGGGCGCACGCGAACGGCGGCTCGTTCCAGCAGAGCGAACGCTTCTTTATAGCAACGCCTCAAACCACACATCTGACACTTCCACGGAGAAATGCTTCTGTGATGTCTAATAATAAACAGTCAGGGGTTTACAGTGAGCTCCCCTTATGCTTATATGGCCGTCAGGCACCATTCCCACCGCAGGGAGGATGGAAGTCTAATCATTCTGTTCTTTCCCTTTCTGTCCATTTGAACTTGATATTTTACCCTTTAGATGCCTATATTTTCCACACGTTTCCATATATATATATATATATATTTGGTTCATCTGCAAGACCAAAATAAATAAATCATCAGTACAACATGGCTGATTTGCAGACAGACCCAATTGTCTTCACTGGTGATTGCCTGAGGCCACAGTCCCCTGTCAATTGCTTTCACTGGGAATTTGCACCTCAGATTAACAGCTAACCAGGTCATCACGTATATTTATACACATAATTACAGAGGATTCCAGTAGCCAAATTCTTTAACATAACACTGACATGTCTGACACTTCAGGGGAAATACGATCTTATAAACAACACTATGATGTGGAAACTGAAATCACATGATGAACTTTTATTTGTAATTTGTCTGGCCACAAGGTTTCTGATAAACTAGGTATACACGACCGTGAAGCATTGGAGACTGTAGGTAAAAACCTTTGCAAATAATATGACTCAGGATAAACTAGTGCCTACCACCCCCAAGTGGGGGGAAAACCACTGCAGCTGCAACAGATCTGTGCTTTCAGGCTGCACAAAAGAGAGACCCCCAGTCTGTCCTGGGCCTCCGTGTTCTTAATGGGTCAGCAAAAGTATCATCTGCTCGTCTTAACTACAGGCAGCACCAGGAGGCATCAAACTGTGGAACAAGCAACGAAGCCTTTTTGTCATGCAGCGGGTCATGTGTTCCATGTGAAGTCACACGAAACAATCTGTGTCAGAAGACGATACAAACGCTCTTGTCCCCCCCGCCCCCACACACACACACAAAATCATATATAATGTAAACAATAATCTATTATTTCCAAAATACTTTTTTCCATCAAGATCAAATTTCAGTTTTATTTTAATCGTTTATATTTGTAATAATTTGACCGCAGAGAGGGGGGGAATCGTAAATCAGTAGTTAGTTATCAATTTCAAGGCCTAATCAACAGCAGATACAAACAGCATTGATTTCTCAGTGGAGAGTTTTACTGTGGTTCAAAATTAATTTCAGGGCGCATGAATAATTTAGCAGGCAGCCATTATTCTTTCTACATCTCTTTCCCCACTAAATGCAGGCCGTGTGATATTATTATTTCATACCTCGCAGAACTACAAGCTGTCGTAATGCACGTTTGACAGTGTTTTTTTTTTTATATTTTCCACTCAAAGCTTTTCATTTCTTTTCCTTCTCCCAGTTATGACCGGGAGGCACAAACTATTTGACTCTGTTATTGCAGACTAATGTGCATTTATGCATGGTGAGCCTACAATGGAGATCAGTGTCCAGCTTAGTGTGATTAGCAGCTTGCCCTAGCTACTTGAGCGAACACACACACACACACACACACATACACACACACACAGGAAACATCAGAAAAATGTGTAAAAACTTACTGTGGAGAGGATTTTTCAATTTGCATGTATTAAATCATATCTGCACAGCTCTGTTGGGTCGTCATGATCAACATACAGGCCCAGTGTTACACAATAGGTCTACAGGTCAGTCTACAGAAATCCAAAAAGAGTAGACTAATCATAGAAAGACTCAGCTAACTCTGTAGCTCGTAGAGTGATAGAGTGAACATTATGTGCCTTTTTTTTTCTTTTTTGGTAAAAACAGACTTTTCTGATAAATACCTCACAGTACAATACAATCCACCAAGGCCTGAAACACAATAGGATCAGGTATATATTTTTTCATTTAAATTTGCATTTATAAATGAATCCCCATGTCTCTTGCCCTTTCTGCTTGAGACTGAGGACGAGTGTGTTTGTCGAAACAAAAAGGAGACAATCGACGCTGAAAGAAAAAAAAAAAGAATTCAATGTGGCTGTTCACGCTGAGGTTAATGCTCTTTCACATCCCTAAAAGATGTGCAGACAAACGCAGATTGATTTTGTGGTGGTTCTCCTGTCAGAGTCCGAAATACAAACACAACTTCCCCTTTTTGTAGATATTTTTTAAGGAATTTAAACATTGATCAAGGCTGCATACCTAACAATATTCAGAGGAAGGAAAAGTATCTAAAAAATGAAGTGAATATTTAAAATTGAAGTTGCCCAGACTAAGTGCCGCATTAAAAGTTCATTCCAACAGATAGCACATTGCTCTTCCATCACTGGCATATTATGAAACTCCATTACTGGATTTCATCTTATTTTTCTTGTTAGACTCCTTTTATTCCAGAAGTTGTTAGAGGTCACATCTGGTGCTTTTTCCCCAGACTCTAATCTACTCCTAATGTAATACTGGCCTGAGAGCTCATGTTTAGATGGAACAGAAGGCAGGGGGGAAGTTATTATTAGACAGCATCTTAGGAGTTGTAATCGAGTTAGAAACCTCTCAATTCCCCCATCTTCTCCTTGTCGTGGACTACAACTGTTAAATGGCTGGGCCTTTTGTAGCTAATTTACCTTTCCATGTTTTACAGCAGCCAGCAGCTGTTCGCAGCTCTCCCGCACGGTTACATATAAAGACGGGAGGCTATTGTGCTGTTAGAGGAAACACAACATTTACCCGGGCGTAGGAGATTCTATTTTTACAAACACAACCAGGATTCATTAATTGTAAACAAAGGATGAACATTAAGGGCAAACCAGAAGAGGTTTTGAGTGACGGGGCCGTACACAAAAGCAATAAGAAACAGACATAAACTTCACCTGACATGGCTGGCTTTCAGCAGTGTGACTGATTCCGTAACTGTGGACCAGAACCTTTCCCTTCTCTCACATGGAACCTGGGCTGACATTTTTAGACTAATAGGAGGCTGCTTTTTTTATTCGCAGGATGTGTTTTGTTGTAAAACACCAAAAGGTTAAGCTGGGAGTGAACTTTGACCCACAAAAGTGTTGGGGCTCCACCCTTGGCTATTGTGTAGATCACCAGGCTTTATTCCACATATAGACATTTTCTTTCCTGTTATGCTAAAAATGTGTGAGTTGCTGGAGAAAAAAAATATATTTAAATGTTTATTTCACAGAGAATATGTTCGTGATTAGCTGCTTAATTTATACAGATAACAGAAAAAATTATTCTACTGCAGTATCTGGGTGTAATTAGTAAAAATGACATCTCGAATAAATCTCGCAATGAAAGTTTGTTGAGCAAAAGCTAGATAAATAACATTTGAGCTACTTTATGAGGTAACTAAATATTTCTGCCTTTTGTTTATTTTTCAGAACACAGTTCCAGGTGTTTGGAGGGTGCAGCATGAGCTGGGCTGCAGATGCATAAAGGAGGTTGGGTCCAGAAGGATAACAACCTTGCCCATGTTTGCCCCATAGAGAAAAAGAATTGGTCACCTGCCGCAGGAAAAAAGACCAAAGGCTGGGATTAATGTGTGTACAGGCTCAACAAGGGAGCAGAGGATTCTGGGTTGCTCGTCGACCTGGAGTACACAAGTGAACAAGCCTGGATAGAGCTTGTAGCGCAGGGGATCGGCATGGCTCAGACCAGCTTTGTGTCACCTCATCATGCCTGTCGGGCCTGAATGCAGAAAGGAGCCTCTGCTACAGCTCACCCCGTATTACCAACGGATCACTTTACAACAGCCAGTAGATTTTACCTGTGGTTATGGCTGGTGAGCTGGTCTGTTTCCACGCCCATTAGGATTTTTAATATTACCTGAGAGGGGCATGCTTTGTCAGAACGTAGGGATGCTTTTTCTACAGGCTTATCTGCCATGGTAAAGGCATTGAGAGCATGAGCCTCTGACAACACTGAGGAGGTCATCGTGCAAACAAGGATCGGCTTAGCAAACACTGACCAGGTCAGGACACCACGAGAAACCCCTTGAACAAAAAAACTTTTCCTTTCAAGGAGGATAAGAACAAATTCAAGAGGAAATCTTGATTGGATTTTTTGTTGGCGGGAAAGGATTTACCACGTCACATAAATCAGGTATGACAAACACGGACGGCTTAGCCTCTCTTTATTTTTCTGACTACGCCAAAAAATCTAATAAGACAAGAAGTCAAAGTGTGGATGACAGAGATGCATTATTAAACAATAGGTTAGTTTTTATTTAATTACTAAAAGGCAATGCTACACTGATGGAAAAGGAGAGTATAAATATAGTTTTCATCTTTGGTTTTACACTGGATCTATTTTTAGGAATAATTTCTCTAATCATATAACAGTTTAATCCTAATGTTCAATTTTAATATATGTTATAACAACATAAAGCTAGAGGGCTCTGTTAAACTAAATGTGCTCAGATATATTTCTTTTCTAATTAAATTCTTTCCTAATATAAATGTATTGGTATCTGAAAAACCCAACAGAGATTTTACTTCACAACACAAAACCTGACACACAGGGACGATGTAAAACTGCTAGGGATTGCTCTTACATTTTACGAGTCAGAGTCAGGCATAGGGAATCAATACACAAACCTCCAGACTTGGAAAATGTCTCATCAAAAAGAATAAAGCAAAAAAATCTTTATGCAATGCATGATAGTTTTTTTTTTTTTGACTTAACCCGCAGTCAGTGATTTGAAGCAATCTATAAAGCAAACTCTATATTTGAAAAAGTTTCTCTTCAGCCTGGATAATTCCATAACCCTGTCATACCAGTTCAAAAGCCTGGCTTTTAAATGTACACTTGTGTCTTCTTCTCAGGGGCTTGTGTGATTTGACTGCCAGACGACAAAGCTTCAAGATGTATCAACGCAAGGCTTTAATACTCTTCCTCATCAGGATGGGACTGATGCTCGGTCTTTGTAACCCCCTGGTGACCTCGGAATCATGTCCCTCAGCCTGCCGCTGTGACGGGACCTTCATCTACTGTAATGACCGTGGCCTGACTTCCATTCCCAAAGGTATACCCCAGGATGCTACAGTGCTCTTCCTGCAAAACAATCGCATTAAAAGTTCGGGGATACCAACAGAGCTTCGAAAGCTTATATATGTGGAGAAGATCTACCTTTATTGTAACAATCTGGATGAGTTCCCTAATAATCTTCCTCTTGGCTTAAAAGAGCTCCACCTACAGGAGAACAACATTCGGATGATTACCCATGCTTCTTTAGCCCAGATTCCTTACATTGAGGAGCTGCATTTGGATGATAACTCAGTATCTGCCGTCAGTATAGAGGAGGGGGCTTTCAGAGACAGCAATCACCTCAGACTTCTTTTCCTCTCAAGAAACCATCTAAGTGCTATCCCTTCAGGCCTACCTATGAGCATTGAGGAGCTGCGCTTTGATGACAACCGCATCTCCTCCATCTCAGAGCAGTCACTACAAGATCTCATCAACCTGAAGCGACTAATCCTGGATGGTAACCTTCTCAACAACCGTGGGATTGGGGAGATGGCTTTCATCAACCTGATCAATCTGACCGAGCTCTCACTAGTGAGGAACTCTCTGACATCGCCACCGGCCAATCTGCCTGGCACCAGTTTGGAGAAGCTGCACCTACAAGATAATCATATCAACCGTATACCACCAGGGGCGTTTGCCTTCCTGAGACAGTTGTACCGTCTGGACCTGTCCGGTAACAACCTGAGCAGCCTGCCACATGGTGTGTTTGAAGATCTGGACAATCTCACACAGCTCCTGCTACGCAGCAATCCCTGGCAATGCACCTGCAGGATGAAATGGGTGCGTGATTGGCTGCGGTCGCTGCCATCTAAGGTGAACGTGCGTGGTTTCATGTGCCAGGGTCCTGATAAGGTCAAAGGTATGGCAATTAAGGACCTAACTACGGACATGTTTGACTGCACAGATTCAGAGTTCGATTCCATGCATGAAACAAGCACAGTCTCCAACACTTTACGCCCGTCTCAGCCTCAGTGGCCGTCATTTGTAACTAGGAGGCCCATAGTAAAGGGAGCCGACATCAGCAAGAACTACCACAGTACTACCACGTCTTCAGGCAGAAAAATTATCACCATCAGTGTGAAGGCAAGTACTGCTGATTCGATACACATATCATGGAGGGTGTCACAACCCATGACTGCATTACGGCTGAGCTGGTTGAAGTTAGGACACAGCCCCGCCTTTGGTTCCATCACTGAAACCATTGTGCAGGGAGAGAGGACGGAGTACCTGCTCAATGCCCTGGAGCCAGAGTCTTCTTATAGGATATGCATGGTTCCCATGGAGACCAGTAACATTTACCTGTCGGATGAGACCCCTGTTTGCATTGAGACAGCGACCATTTCCCACAAGTCGTACCACCCCACAACAACTTTAAACAGAGAGCAGGAGAAAGAGCCTTACAAAAATTCCAATCTGCCTTTGGCTGCTATTATTGGAGGGGCAGTGGCTCTGTTGGCAATAATCATGTTGGCACTGGTCTGCTGGTATATTCACAGGAATGGGTCACTTTTTTCCAGGAACTGCACCTACAACAAAGGCCGGCGGAGAAAGGACGACTACGCTGAGGCTGGCACTAAGAAGGACAACTCCATCCTAGAAATAAGAGAGACATCTTTTCAAATGATACCTATAAATCACCTGCCTGTGTCCAAGGAGGAGTTTATGATACACACAATTTTCCCACCTAATGGCCTGAGTTTGTACAAAAGCCCACACACCGAAAACAGTATTAACAACAGGAGCTTCAGAGACAGTGGAATACCAGATTCGGATCATTCTCATTCATGATATTGCGCACAGACACTCATGATGCGTGCGTGACTTAGAGTGACTTAAACAAACACTGGAAGTATGAACTGAGGAGAGCAACGTTCTGTACATTTGCCATATAATTTATATTTAAGGTCATTTTATGAAGATGGAGAATGTTCCAGTTGCAGGCCATCACCGAACCATGGTTGGTATGGTAACTACCTGCAATTCTATATTTTAGAGATTTGTAGTAATTTGTACTGTATTTCCTTTGCTTAAGGTTGTCAACCTCCTAAAAGAAACTTGTGTTCTACTGAGACATGATGACTTGTCAACTGTGAAAGTGGGTTTTCATTGCTGTGTTGAACAATCAGACTTTAGAAAACCTTTTAGTATAAGCACAGGCCATTCTTTTAACTTTGTGGCTGTCTGAAAACAAAAAGGCAAAAAAATGAAGTGAGGATTTGAGGCACAGCTGAGCAGCTGATTCGCAAGCAGCCATGCTGCCCTCGGAAAAGAAGGAGCAGTCTGCAAACTGTGGACCTGGAGGCTTGTTTAAAAATTCACTCGGTAATGAGAATGAATAAGTAAAAATGAGGTGCCATGCTTTATTTCTCAGCTCTGTTAAGTGTGTTTTTTTGTGTTTGTAAGCAGAAACACAGTAAAGCAAACAAATGAGGGTTCCAGGTTTTCTGGGAGGACTGTCGGCCACAGCACAGGGCAAATAAAGCACAGCAATCTTAGGGAGTGTTGTGCTCCTCATAACAAGTAGACTGGACAGGCTGACATGGAGGACCCCCACTATCTCTATTTGTACAAGGCAACAATGGTTGAACTACAATGGCAGCATTCTCTAGTACCATGTACCATTCGTCATTCTAGTCACCAGGCCAAAAAGAAAGAACGTGTTGGATTTCATCAGATTTACCACGGTGTCAGGAGCTCCTTGTTATGAGTGTTATTTTGTATTATTTTTTCAAAGGAACACACTTTTACGTTGCCACAATTTGAAGTTAACTGTTATTTACAATTGAGAACCAAAGTGCATTGTATGCCCTTTGGCCAGTCTTGTATGTGCCTTGATCCAATGCTTATTGTATTTAGCTTTTTAAGAAACCAGTGACTTTTTTTCATACACACTTGAATATGAAAAATATTGGTCATATTACAAAATAAAAGTGGATAAAAATATCTTTGCTCTTTTTTGCCCAGAGTACAAAAGGCTCCGCTCCAAAATTGTACTTGTGTTCTAAGTACTGTGCCCAGATCTTTTCTTGTTACCAAAGAGATTTCAATTTTGGTTTGAATGTGAAACTGCCCTGGAGGGGAACCAAGGAACTGCAGGCACAACGTTTTATTCATTCATATCTTAAATTACTTGCTAGACACACAATCTAAAAATGCTCGGAGGTGCAAACACAGTCAAACACTGCATTTTTAATCTTCACACAGATGTGAACTGTGAGGTTTGAGCTTGTGGCCTTAAAACCACATCTCCCCCCTTTAAGACCCAGTTAACCCTTGAACAATAACAGAGACTTCTGAAACCCAGTTTTTCCACTCCATGGGCAGTCCGCACACCAACATCTGCTTCAGGCTGCTGTTGTTCCTAGCGCTGTGGAGCCATGTGTGACTTATCCTATTGACCATAGAGCAGAATATCACAGTAGAGTGGAACTAGGGCTGTGGAGAAATTGGACTCCTGGGTTTGATGAACCTCCCGGGTACTGGGGCAACGGAAAACTAATGACGAGCCACCATATGGAGGGTGGGACAGGCGGCCCCTGCTGGGGATGGCCGTCCCTGCAGAGGACAGAGTATATATACACTGCTCGGGGCGTAAGGCAGCACACTTAATGACATGATTTTAGTTCACTCAGGCAAGGGCTCAGGAAAAGGTACAAATGCACAAGTTGTAAAAGAGCCGGTTATTCGGCTTTCTAGCCAGTAGAAAGAGCTGTAATGCTTTTCAGATGGTAATGCGGTAGAGCAGATGCACTGTCTCAATGCAAAAGCACATAAGTACTCAGAACGTATCAGGGAAACTTGTGTGTACTCACTTACACACCCACACACTCTTTACACAGGAAAAGCATTAATTACAGCAAGGGAAGCCGCTAAAAGCTGCACAAGTGATCCAAACCTTAACTACACACTAACCCTGCCCTGGAAACTAAAAATACGTCACATTAACTTAGAATCAAAGTAAACAGCGTCTACTTTTAGAATATAAAACAGTAATAGTTTCCATGTGAACACTAAAAAAAGGAGTTAAAACGTAAGTCCTTTCTTATTTATTACGAAAGGAAAACGAAAGAAAACAGCAAACGGCACAAGACACAAAGATGAAACCATTTCTTTTTTGTTGCACTGATGTAAGAAGGCAAATGTTGACAAGGTATTTCAGAGAAGACTTTTTAAATAAACCAAGCAAATAATGTGATGTGAGGTTTATTTTAGGTTAATGAAGCCAAACAAAACGTTTTTGGCATCTTTCTCCACTGAAAGATTTTACAGTCATTTAAAGATAAGGATAGGGAGAACATGTGTGTGTGTGTGTCTATTTTTGTTCATCAGTTCATTTTGATTGAAGTATTATCTTAATTGCTCTGCACGCTTTACTTTCTTAACTGCTATTTTAGTCTTCACCCTAACAAATAATTTTTTTTCTACTTTATTCACCTTAGAAATAAAAAATGACACACCATGAGGATAGATTCTATTATTTTTTATTTTTTGTTTATGTTATTTAATATATTTATTATTATTTGCTGAGTGTTCAACAGTTTACATTTTATCAATAGGTTATAGAACACGGCACATGTATTAGACTTTAAAAATTATGAAAGGTAAATATTAATATTTGGCAAGAAAAAAAACGTTCATCTAGAATAAAATAAAAAATGTATTTATACATATATATAATTATAATAAACTGACATCTCATCTTTGATTATAAATGAGGCGTGATTTCACTGCAAATGTGAAATTGGTGTAAAAATAGAAAAATAATCAATACGTTTTTAATTGAAAGAATTACACGTCTGCTTCAAAGTCAGGTGGGGGGCTTTATACCTGTGACCTGCTGTAGGAGCAGTAAACCCTTTATAAATCTGGGTAGTTCTGTTATGTAGTAGTATGTAGTAGTTTATGTTTATGTGTGTATATATACACAGTTTTTTGATATATATATATATATACACACAGTTTTTTCGGATGTTTTTACCGTAATTCGGTAAATTATTAGATCAAATCTAATATCAGAATTTGATTTGAAATGGTATTTATTTCAACATTATTTTATCTTTCTTTTTTTCTTGGTTCATAGCTACAGTGAAACATTGCAGAGGGGCTGCAGAGCCGCGGGTTGCTGACCTTTGACCTATGCAGTGTAAACATTTTTACTGTATAGGTGACATTTCTGACATTTCTTTAACCAGAACAGCATTTTTTATTCATTATTCGTGAGCTCTGGGAATGAAACAATTTATAGGTGCAGGTTTGCAGAATTCTGGAATAGCCTGGAACAGGCCAGCTGTTTTAACACACTGTCTCACGCGGGTAATAAATTAGAGTTTAGTCAAAATGCAAAACCGAAGCATCCCATTGTTGTGAATTCACTAAAAAATAAAACATTAAACCGAGCGGCTTTGTGCAATTTGGCGATCCAAAGTGTGAGACAAAATTAATGAAGTAGTCTGCTCACGACCCCACGTGACCTCACTTATCACTGATGACTCTTGACCCATCAGTTCTTTTACACAGTTGCTCAATCACTCTCATGTTCTCATTGAAGTCGGTCAAGTCTCTAGACAAGCCAAGATGCCACGTGCATTTGTCTCCGGTGTGACACACACAGGCCCTAATTATGTTTGTCTTTTGTGGAGCCCCGAGATTAAAACTAATGGAGGCAGCTGCACTGTCTGCCCCAGGCTGCCGTTACTCCTATTGTCATGTACTGGTCACATTTGCATTCCTATAGATGCCGCTATCAAAGCACCCCTGCGTGACCTCATCGTTGTCAGTAGCCGAGGCACGGTTCTTCTCCATCAGCAACATTAGCAGGATCAAAAAAGCCCAGCCGATCTGACCCTATGACTGATTAGGGGTCAGCAGAGTCAGGTCACACTTAGTTCAAGTATCTCAAGAAATGAGAAATGGATACATGTCAGTGGCCGCAAAATAAAGACAGCCATGAGGGACTCATCAAGAAAAAGTAGCCAGAAGGCAGGGCTTGAGAAAAAAATATATTTATTTCTGGCAAAGACTGTGAAAGGAGAAGACACTTGAAAGGTCAGATGTTTAGCTAATGGTTTAATTGTGTTCAGGGCAAACAACAGAGTCGTAGCATAAGGTTAAGTCTGTGAGATGATTCACAGAGAAGCTGCTTGATTGTTTTAGTTGATTTTTTTTTTCAAATACATTTTTTATTTACTCGGTCTAAACACTATGCTGTTTTTGTCAAACTAGGATTACTGCTAAAATGTTGCCTTTTTATGGATTGGCTATTCAGTAATCCAAGGGTACATCACTGGGTGCAAAACCAGTCCAACTTTAACTAAAGTAAAAAATACACAACGAGTGAAAATTCCTTAATAATTAATCAAATAAACAATGGCTTTGTGCAATAAATCTTGAGTTTTATGACGAGACTAATTCAATACTATCTCAACAGATCACACCTGCAGTGCGGGCATCAAGTCTCAGAGTTCATTTTTGTGTGTTGGTTTCAGAATCATAGCCCTCTAGACAACGACAGCTTGCAGTCATAATGTAGGGTTTAGGGAAATGACTAACAGAATTTAAACGCAATGGGTTTTCATTCTTAATGTCTAACACAAAATTAAAGCCCATTATTTCCAAACCGCACCAGAATGTGCGGCTTTTCAGCACATAAACTTGCATGCCAAAAAACGACCGCGCATTCAAAACAAAAATAAAACCGGGGCACTTCCCTCACATCTCCTCGCACACATCTTGCACATTAAACAGGCCTGTGATTTAATGGCCTCTAAATGCTAAGTAGAGGAGGGCTGAGGTCAGATGGCAAACCCAGGCCCAGGGCCTCCCACAAAGCCTGCACTTCTGGCAGTGTGTAAATTTTGTATTTTCTGCTCGTGTACGTGTGTGTTTGTGTGTGTTTGTGTGTGATGTTGACTGTAGTATAAAACCAAAGACGATTTAAATGAGCTGATCTCATTGAAGTTATGTGTATGTGTAAAAATGTAAACAGGCCTCAGAATGTATATGAGGGTCTTCACTTTCTATCTGACGTTTTCAAAGCATGTTGGTGTAAACCTCAGACTGCTGGTTGATGTTATGATGTTATGCTCTAGCACAGCGCTCTGACCTGAGCTCAACCTCAGGTCTTTTTACAGCCAATAAGTCCAGGGAAAAAGTGAGAAATTATATTTTGGAGATTTGTTTTTGCTGTTAGCAAGTAAGTTAAACACTTTCCCCAGTGTGTTTAGTGTGGCTTATGTTTGGGACAATGTGTTCTACAGAATAATTAAATAATATATTTAATTGTTCGCTATTAATCTCACTGTGGACATCCTGCTCTTTCACACTGGCACACTGACCAGACACTAGACCAAAAAAGTAATACATTAATTTTCAAAATAAAAGTTCTATGGAACCCA
>NC_024318.1:9076975-9081082 GCF_000523025.1 Cynoglossus semilaevis | reverse complement strand
ACTCGGCTTTACTCGTGGCAGGCCGTTGACGGCGGCACGTGTTGGTGTTCTCTCTTTTCAACAAACCTTATTAACAAAAGAAACGGATTGTTGTCGGAGTCACTTGAGATGACCTTTTTTTTTTGTCCTGTCGTCTCGAGGCGGTGATGAGACTTGTGTCACTCAGTCATAAGCACAGTCTGACATGTCAGGCTGTAACGGAGTGCAGGGCAGTGTGAGACATGTCAAAGTGACAGATTTTCATTTGTGTGGTGTTTTTTTTCCCTATCCTCTGTTTCTGCGTATCTTCCCCCACCTACCAGGCCAGGACCCTCTCCATCTCGTCACATTACTCAGTGACCTGAAACCACAAGGCCAAAAAGCCTAACCAGCTCTTCCATCTTCTTAATGAATCCAATTTTTTGCCTGAGAGCACAATGCGCGCACATGCATCCACGGCGACTCTAAATTATCTGACATTAATACAAATTAACAAGAGCCGCAGCTGCCGACACTGTGCCACCCTACAATGGCAGACAATGGCAGTGCAACTGTTTCACTGCAAGGAGACGGTGTGTTAAACAGAGTCAACAACAGAGCTCCAAAACAGGCTACAAGTAAAAGCAGAAGGGCTGATCGGTGTCGGTGCAATTATACCATGAATTATACACAATATGTTATGAAAATATCCATATAATTGACTCAGCTCTGTGGCAGCCATTAATTTATGTCTTCCATTAAGTGGTTTAAATGATCTTGTAAGAGGCTATACATCTCATGATGCCCTTTATGGGATCAACACCACATCCCCTTAGAAGTAAATCGACCCTCAGACCCATTTGTCCATGAGGTCTGGTGTAGAGGAATAATTATTTTATTCTTGAATGTTCTAAAGGGCCCGATTGTCCATTAGCCACAGCAGCTCTGCTCTTCTGCAGTGGGAGGCCGGAGCTCCTCTTCGATGCCTTCTCTTCTCTCATTTATGTTAAGCCAGCTTTAAATGTCAGTTCTGTATTTGCATGCCAGTGCGGCTCTGTCTGCAGCTCATTATTTTCAGATGTTGACAGCCTAATCGCGTGCGAGTTTAGCCCACTTTGCTAACCTAATGGTTGCTACAGCCAAGTCATACTGAGCAGCAAGCCAAGGTCTGCTTGTGCAGCAGTCGCCTGCAGCTGCCTTATTCACTTTTCCTATCAGGGGGAACACATGGAAATCAAAGCTACCCAGTCTAATCGCTTCATCAGTAATGACAGGACACATTCCATGCTGACCGCCACACAGCATGCCTGCTACATAACACGTAGCATGCAACAAGGCAGCAAACATAAACAACATGAAGTGCACGATGACACTCCCACTCCTGATTTTTTTCTTTTTTTCCTCTCAGTGTTTTTCAAGGATGAAGATGGAGCACAGAGCACTACTCAGCCTCGGCAGGTCTAACTGCCTCTTTCTGACAGTTTGACCTTCAGGAAAAACCTCGGACCATCTCTCCACAGACGTCCATCATGCCCTTTGTTCACTCATGTTTCCTGCTTTAAACCTCAACTGTGATCGAGGCAGAGACATTTGCTTAAGGGTAGCAATGTTTTGGTACTTTTCCAAGAGGTGCCGAATTTAGCAGTGTCAGCACGTTTCCCCGTTGTAAATACAACCTGTCACCATTCATCAGGGCACCAGAAGGAGATTGCAGGCACTTCAAGGCTTCATTATTTCCCTGTCTTTATGCTCCAAAATATGATCAGTGCACTCCAGCAGAGGACTGAGGTTCCTTCTGAGGACACTTAAAGGTTATTAGCATCCCATTTAGATTCAGTGCCATCGGATTGTTCTGTCACAGTCGCCAAACTCTTGGAAACGGAGCAGTTGGTGCTGACATCAGAGGGCTTTAACACATGAATGCCGTTAGCAGGCCAAGTCCCACTTTCAGATGTGTGGAACACTGACAGCAGTGCCACTCTGTAACTACACAAGTTAGGCAAACAATGTTACATGGGGTGGAAAGTCACCCCTAACCACCATCACCCCTAAAACTACCACCATAGCAGCGTACCAACACACAGGGTGGAGAAGAGGGGGGAAAAAAGTTTGGGAGAGCAGCCACCATGAGCCAGGCAGGGTGGAGGGATGTGGGATTAATTAAAAGCTACTGTCACTGTGGCGTGCTGGTGACACGCAGCCACATAATTACTGAGATCTGTGTGTGAGAAGAATCTGCTCCCACAACTCATTTCCTCCCCACTGAGGGAGGGTGGGGGTGGCGGCACCGTCTGTTGTACAAAATACAAAGATAAAGAAAATCATTTTTTATACTGAGGGAATTTCAGAACCCGCAGAGAAAAAAATGGCTCTGGGCAGAAGAACAAGGAACAGGAGAAATGTTGTGTTTTTAAAATGAATCGAACGAACGTGTTTGTGTTCACCAGTCCGGTCGGAGGATCTAAGCCACTGTAATCCACAGCTGCTTCGAACTTAACTCCAAGTTAACACGGGAGTGAACGTGTGTCCTATGGATGCTCTCACACTAATGCAGCTTACAGTAACATCTGGCAATAGCCAACCTTCCAGTTATTTCTTGGAATGATTACGAATTACTTAGAAAATATATTTTTAGCATGTGTAAAAAAAAACAAACATCAAAATTCCAAATTTATTTTTAATAAGGTTTGCGGTAGTATTGTATACACCAGGTTTTGGTGGGGTTTTTTTTTTTTGTTTTAGGTTTTTTTCTTTTTAGCTTGGGCTCAAGTGATCTACCTACATTAAATTCTTACAGTATTGTATTATATTTGCATTTTTTTTATATATATTTTATTTTAAGCTCTCATGATCTACCAGCAATCTTCTTGTGATTTACTGGTATTTCGTGATCTTCTTACTGGGCAGCCCTGGTATAAACAATGTTCCTTGTTTGGCTGAAAAACAACCTTACACTTTCTCTGTGGATCCAGTCACTGTATTATTACTAACTACCGAAAAGCCAGGTAAAAAGGAGATTTTTAAAGATATCCCACCTACTCTTAGACTCTTCACCGTGAGATATGAAGCAACAAAGACGGAGTGCTAAAGGTTACACCCCCGCCAGAGATGTAATTAACAACAACTCTTATTAAAGGTGATAGCCACATTAAAAACAGGATCCTGTAGCTCGGGAAAGCAGCAACGGGGCTTATTAATTCACACTTCACTCTTCCTGTGGAAGGTGGAAAAATCAGTCAAGGTCTGGGAAAGAATAAATAATTCCTCTCATTATTCTCCCAGTATCAGACTGTGACCCTGTTTGTGACAATGTTCCTTGCCTAAAAAATCAAGACCGTGAAAAAAAAAAAGAAGAAAAAAGAAGCTTTTCTTGAATCTAACAAAAATTAAATATAGCCAGAAGGTTTGGTGCAGCTAACTATTCACTCTTCTTTTAATATGCAACATTTCATTTCAAAGAAAAACTTGCACAGAAGAGCAAGGTTTCTGGTTTCTGAAAACACTGCTGGGAACGCCGACAGGCCCCGTTCTTCATGTTCTAATTATGCTGGATTATCATTAGCCGGTGACACAAGTGACGACGTACGTTGATGGAGCGGGGCGTTAATGACATCACGAGATGTCAAGAAATAGGCCTTTTACATCTTCAAAAGAAGAGTAAAAATTGCACTGTGGTACACTGCAAACATTGGAGCGCCCCGCCGCTCCAAAAAACGTAATTGCATCTGTAAAAAAAATAAATAAATAAAATATTCATAGCATACAATGAGAATATACCAGACGGAAACGCTGTGATTTCTTTTCTTTTGCCTGATCTTCATACGAAACCTGTTAGCAGTTAGCCAGCTAAACCAGAAAATTATTTTTGTTTCATTTATATGTTTTGGATTGTGGTCTTTTCATGCACACACACGCAGGTATGCAAAACTCACTAATATAGAACAGAGGCAGCTCCTAAACTGTGTTTAAGAAAATGATGAAAACATTATGAAGGAGGACTAGCGCCGCACGTAGCGGCACACACACAATTTGCTAAAAGCAGAAAAGCACAGGCTGTGTGAGTGTGAGTGTGTGTGTGTGTGTGTGTAAAGTGAGAAGTGGAGGCTGCGGCTGCCTCTGCGGCGGGCTGCTGGGGCGGCTTGTTGAACA
>NC_024318.1:9054129-9075162 GCF_000523025.1 Cynoglossus semilaevis | reverse complement strand
TCAAAAAGTACTGTGATAGGTCGTCCGTAATCTGTCGTCTCCTGTTCAGAAAACACTTCAGCCACTGCAACTGTGAGTGTGAGTGTGGGTGTGTGTGTGTGTAAAGTGAGAGGTGGAGGCTGCTGCTGCTGCTGCTGCTGCTGCTGCTGCTGCTGCTTCAACCAACAAGGTTTGACTTTCAGGTGATAACACAAGGACGCTCAGTTTTGCTGTTTTTTTGTTTTTTCTGCTGCAGCTGTAGCTGTAGCTTCAACTTACAGCCTCACAGGCTGAGAAATAAAATACAAAGGAAATATATAACCCCACAAAATATATTTTTCTAACATCTGGATTGCTTTTGAATGACTATTTGTTTTCCAACTGCGCTTACTGAATTTGAAAGAGGTCACACTGTTTGTAGCATCGGCGACAATATTTCTAAAGAAGTTGAGCTACTTAAAAAATAAAAATAAAGGACATTTTATTGTTTTCTTTGTTCCCCTTGACATAGAAGAGTAAGCTTGTGGCTGCCACATTCTCTGTGCTTACATCTGTCTGGTACATATTTCCTGTGTATCAGGAGGGAAACATAAGGCCAAATGTTCCCAGACTGGTGCTAATGTGACACGGGAGATGGCTTTTGTGTAGAGTCACCAGAAGTCGTCAATAGAGCCATGATCTCGGTCATTTATCACACAGTCGCCCAGTTGTGTGCATACATGACACGAGGGCAGGGTCACAATGGAGGGGGGTTGAGCCCTGTAACAAGAACTCTTGCCCCAGGAGCCCCCAGTGGACGTGAATAAAGAGAGCCCACACATTCAAAGATAGCCGGTCACTAATCAAATTATGTTGATAACCAGGGATGGTGTGCAGGACAACAGGATTCATTCAGTATTCCTCACCTCCTTTGTCTCTCTGCCAGAACATCACTGCAGTCTGGGATTAATAAGTACCTCCTTTCAACTACTTTTTTTATTTTTTTTTGAATGACATGCCTTCTGTCAGAGGGTTGAATCAAGAACAACAATAACAGGAGGTAATTTGAAACTTTGATTACATACTTGTCACCTTTAAAAAAGGTCTATGTGGATGCAAATCATGTTCCCGGGCCAGATGGTCATAGATTTAGGGTAAATTCACTTAGTTGGCATCATCTTGTGTTATAAATAGACACAATGCGTTATCGAGAAGCATAAATAAAGAAAGAGATGCTGAGGTAAGAACTCTGCGTCCATCATTTCAGGTGATAATCTGATTATACTGTACGTCCCCTGAGGTAGCTACAACAACAACCCTGTCATTGAAGAGCACTCTTAAACCCCAGAGTGATCCAGTGCCTTTGCTGCGCAGCATTTTAATTAACCCTGTGTTGACAGAGTGGATCTGGCAGATTAGGGATATCCAAAGGCTGGGGTGAGAAGGCCGGCGAGGAGAGGGAAACTTGACAGCAGGGTTAATGCCAAACTTACCCAAAGGCAAAACACAGTGCGCCGCATGTCCACCCTTGGACAGGTGCTCTTTCTGGAGTCCAACACCAACTCCCTCACCGCACAAAGACACCGTCTGCCACCACAAATCAGACCCACAAGGCCAGTGGGGGGGGGAAACACATGGCCTGGGCTGACTCCAGTAAACGTTATGCATTTTTAATGAGTTCAATAAAACTAAATATTTACTTGAGCCGGAGTCTCCTCTATTACATGTTAGAAATGCAGCCAAATTGGCGTTCTGCTTAGATTGCCAGACCGATTCCCCGACTCCTGGTCTGCCGTGACGTGCAGCTAATTTGAACTGTTTTAATGGTGCCTTCTGCAGAGCATAGAAGATGTATTATCACCATCGGTTCCTTTGCCTGCTGGAAATTTGTCATTCCGGTGACCATTTAAGCGCACTCTTTACAGTACGTGTGATGGGAATATAAAGTCGATCATACATCAACGCCGTCTTAAAAGCGTCCTTGAAAAATGCAAATCTTCCATGAGTGAGATTAATTGGAGGCTTTAACCATTGTTTCATGACCTCAGGTTGTACAGGGTGGGTGGTTGAGTACAGTGGTGGACCAACCGGTGCCTAGCTGTGGTTAACAGTAACCAAGTATTATACAAAACACTGAGACGCTGTCATAATTGGACTTACTGTCATCGAACCAGAGTACAAAATCCCACCTGCTGCACAGCCAACTTCCACTGCAAACTATGAGGGGGTTTCAACGAATCAGAGCCAACACACACATTTATCTACTGCAAAAATAACAGTGCCAACAACAATCAACACAGGATATATTTATTTATTTTACTTGTTTGTTCTCGGGTACTCTTAACACTTTTTTTTTTCTTTATTTAACCACTTGCTATCGTTGGATTGTCCTATTTCGCATGAAGAGAAAAGGGGAAAAAATAAATGAGTGTTTTATTTTGTAATGAAACTGAAAAAGGTATAACATGTACCTGATATAATCCTGCAGGAAAAAAACATGTTCCTGTTCCAGAGAAATTAATGCTACATTTTATGCAGCGATCCCCAAATCTGTGCCTTTAACCAACTGTGGCTCAAATGAAGAAAATTCTGAAATTAATTCATTTAACTGCTTTTTTTGCCCCCTTAGCAGTAGCTCTGTGCCCCTGAGGCCCCCACCCCTACATTGGGAACCACTGCATTTAATCAAGGATATGAAAACGAGACCACGTGTCTCTTAAGACGGTCATCTTTGCTCCGTCCTGCAGGCAGGGAAAATTTCAAATGTTAAGGTGCCAATACATTAAACTCTAGGGGTCCTTCTAACCACCGGGAGCTCTTCTAAATGGCAGGTTGTGAGATAAGAGTTTTATTATTTGAGTCTGTATTATTCCTCCATGTTGTGACCTATTCAAAATGCTGCTGAGATCAACTTTTACTGCGGAGCGCTGGGAGGTCCACGCTGAAGCGAACGTTTGACCTTGTGTCTTTGGAGGACATTGCTCTTCATGAATGGACTTTCTCATCAGGCCCTTCGTGACTCATGCATAATTCGTCGCAGTAATCTGGTATAATGGAACCAATGATTATTCTTGTCATAACTTTGATTTAGCTGTTGTGTTGAATGAACATAAGTGATATCTTTTACAACAGCTGATGCAGTTCACCTGCAGTCTAGATGCTAGGATTTATATGACAAAGCAGGAGCAAAAGCATTATTTAAAAATTAAAAAAGATAAAACATACAAAAACAATATAATAACATATTTTAATAATATAATATAAAATATAAATTACAAAATTAGATGGGAAAAATAGGTTGAATTTACTTTTGTATTTTGTATAGAGTGGACTTCCTAGTAGAAAATCCCAAATGTCCCAAATTTCAAATTGCTTGTCTAAATGATACAACGTTTTGTAAATTTATTTAAAATTCTTTTGCTATTTTATAATAATTTAATATTTTATAATTACTCACATAATTATTATCTGACTTTTATTTTCTAAATACATTTTATTCAAATAGTGTAGTGATTTATAGAAACAAATATAAAATGTGGATTCACGAAAATATAGAATTTAAAAAACTGACAATGAAGATTTCTTTTTTTTTTTAGAAATAATTGCTTTTTTGCTTGTTTGTTTGTTTTTTATGCAGAAATTAAGGCTTAAAGACAATGATTATTCCATACCATAATTATTCTTATGTAAGAGCAGGTGTGTTTGTCTGCTCTAAAAACAACCCTGTTATTGTTGTCATATAATGTCTTCTCCAACAAACACTGGATTATTTAAGCTAAAAAAGCTGATGGTGGGCCATGTTATATTGCCTAGTGATTTGAATGTACTTAAAAACTGATTTCAATGTAATTGGGATAGATAATTATCCATTTGAATTAATAAAATACTAAAAGTCATAACGTGCAGAACTGCTTCTAATCCAGTGATTGATTTAAACTGTGGGACCTGGGTAATGGTTAACACACACACACACAGTCTTGTTTCTCACATGTTGAATTTGTGCCTTGTGATTTTGAAAGCAGTCAAACATGAAAGCAGGGCTGTGCCCAAATGAAGGCGCTAATACTCTGATTATGTTAGGATAATGCACCTGATGAGGCCATTTCATAGCCCAGTTTCATATTACCTGGTAAGCTTCATTAGTCAGCCTCCAAAATGGCACTCGTACTGCACAGCCAAACGGTTATCAAGCAGTAAAATCCATTCAGGGACCTGTTCCACAGACCATAAACCACTGATATTAATTAACATCAGCTGTTCACGGGTTTTATTGCCCGATGTCATTTTAATTGACACGTGCTACGACTGATGAATTCATAAGGTACACTTCGGCGTGGGAGGGCGAAAAAGACAAATTAAAGTCAATTAGTTCGACACAGATTGGAGCGGGCGATGGCCTTCCAATGACAGAGGGACAGCCGAGCCGCGGGGCTCGTGTTCAGACAGAAATCAAAACTACGGCGAGACCCACAGTCTCTACCTGTGTGAGATAAGAAGAGAACAAGGACTATGTTGCTCTGTCCTGTAGTGTTGCTTTGGAAAGCTGAAATGGAGAGAATTGACCAGGGTCAGAACTGCAGCAGGATCAGTTTTAAGAACACTCTATTCCAAGAGGGGCCCAGTGATACATGGAGAACAGGCAACTTTTGTTCTTTATTTACATTCTTACAGGATTGCCTGGGATGAATTATGGAGACTGCTTTAGCTTGCAGTGGGGCTGATGAGGAAGTGGGCCAAGATACGGGTGAAATCTCAGAAGCTTTGAGCCCCAGAAGCCAGAGTTTAAGAACGTGCCCTCCCCAGACAGCAGGCGGTCTCTGCCAATGAGGAAAAGGAGAGAGACTGGGTGTCTGGCCCCGGCTACAGCAATAATGTTGGCAACTGATGATCTAGAGCAAAGTTTCACAGGTGTTCTTTCTAATGATGAATTATGAGTGTGTGGGAGAATCTGCATTTTTGACAATCATGTCCAAAACCTTCTCTTATAGTGAAAAAAGAAAATAATCAAAACCTATATGTACTTTCTGTGGAGCGTACAATGCAGGGATTTTGAGTTAATGTCCTGAGTTACAAACGACCGATAGCTGATTTGCAACAGTTAGATAAGAATGGGAACATTTATTTTTGTCATAACAAAACTACAAGATAACGGCAACACTGCAAGACCTCAAGGTGTTTTCAAAGTAAACCGTCGGCTGTCAAGTTGAGGTAATGACTTATGTAAAACCTAAGACAAATAGATATAATATCCAACACCAAAAACACTGGTGTCGCCACGTAATCAATCACAATCCCAATGAGGAAAAAAAAAAAAAATCAACAGCCAGCAGCTATATGCTCTTTGAAATAAAAAAACAAAAACGAAAATTCAATATGTTGTTGTGTCTGTTCGGCCTGAGCTCGAAGTCAGCAACAATTAAAACAAATTGGCATAACTTCACACACGGCAGTGGGGTCAAATAAGCAACAGATTCTGACAGGAAGGATTCATTAAAAACTCTGTAACAACTTAATAAGATGTGTGGAGTAAAATGCAGAGCAAGGGTTTCAGGTAAAGTAGAACCACTTTAGGGAGTTTTTTTTTATGCCTGGCATTTACAGCAGCAGCCTTGGTTGACAATATCAAGAATGATGAAATAGCTGTGGATATAAATAAAAACAGATTTGACTTGGATAAAGCCACAAACAAACTTTCTGATCTAAAATATAGCTGCTTTACACATCTTTACATTGACAACTCAGAGGGTCTATAAAGTCGCCACAGTTTCAAGGTGGGAACTTCAGATTAATGTGACAAATTCAGAAAGACAGCCGTTGAAATACGACCACCATGTCACCATCTGCTCTTGACTTTTGCCACTGAATTATGGCCAGAAAGGTGTTTTGCGGAATACGATGTCTTCACTGCGAAGTCGACCTTCAACGTCTGGATATAAAATGCCATCACTTCATCATTTTATCCAATTGGTGTGTAACTTATAAATATGAAATTTCCAGGTACTTAGGCACAGGCCGCAGTAATGGGTGAATTAACATTCAGAGCTAATGACGCAGGAAGGAAGGAATTTAAATCAGAAACTTAGTCCACTGCAACTCCTCCAACAGGTGGAATCATTTTATTACAACCAAAACACTCGTCTCATGGTGCTGAGGTCAACACACACTGCTGGCTTCGAATCCCTCCATGAAAGTCATGTCAACGCATGGGTGACGATAAAGATAAAATATATAATTATTTGATATTTACTTGTATTAAATAGAATATTATGACAAATGAATAATAAATGAATAATAAATAACTAAGCTCTCCTTCAAAGAGATAAAAACCTAGAGACTAGAAAATATTTATCTGTATGTATCCATCCATCCATCCATCCATTTTCATCCGCTTATCCGTTACCAGGTCGTGGGTCCAGCAGTCGCCACCCAAATCACACTGCACCGTATCAACCCACCAATGACAGAGACGTTGCCTCTGGGCCAAAGCGCCACTATCTGTATGTATGTATGTATTTATTTTTAACAACAAAAACTTTTTATTTGTTTTTGTTCAATAAATGGAAACCCACAGAAAGCAGCCTTGATCTTCCTGTGGGTGATAATAAGTGAATATATAGATTACCCAATTACCCAAATAGCTTGATTTAAATGTGGTAGAAGTCTGTTGTGTTCCATAGCCACAGAACTGTACCTGTATGAATAATATCAAGATGCTGTAATGTGTTCAGACAAGATGCTTTCAAGTCTTCAATTTCCAAACAGAACAATTGGTGCAACAAGAATAGAAGCTCCAAGGACCTGGGGCACAGTGAGAGTTCTGCTCATGGTCTACTCTGCACAGTCATTAACCTTTCTCCAGCAGGGAGGACGCATGCTTTCTTCTTTCACTCTGTTCGCGCACTTCATTAGCGTTAGCCTTTCATTGAATAATTGCTGTTCAGATTTTCTCTTTGTTAATTAAAAAACCAGGGGCTAACCTCACACTTTCCACTTTGTTTACTTTTTTTTATAACGCAGCCTTGCCCAGATGAATGGAAACACAATGTCCAAGGTAAGTACTTCAGAAGCAAAGTGGGAAAGTATCTGCATCTCAGTGATGATAGATATGCCCTTGTCAAAGAACAATGTCTTGGATAGTTTTTTGTGTGTCTTTCTAGTTTTCCTCATTAACTTCTAATTTCAGAGGGATTTAAATGAGGCCAATGGATTGGTGGATAGACGAAGGGTTATAACAGGCTTCCCATCCAATGAATTAATTTTGGCCCGTTTGCTCTCAAAATGGAATTGGATCGCAATCAATGTTGGCTCCGTAATGAAATGAAATTCACAAGTTAAGAGAACACAGATGTTGATATTGAGGTGATCTTTGCCCAAAAATGTAGCTGGAAAAAGAGAGAACAATGAAAACCCAGAACAAAACAGAACACAGCAGAAGGCGCTCCAGTCCTGTCCATCTGGTTAGTTAAATTAAAAAAAATTGTACCATAAAGTTGACCAAACTTTTCCTGGAACCTGGGGGATGAGGGCATATTTTGTACGTTTCTACTGAGTAAATGTTCAAGATTCAGATTTAAGATATCAGGATTACAATGTGGGTTAGTTTACTGTGAATGTAAGAGTTAGGATTAGGCACATATTTGTAATAGTCGAGGTTTTGGCTAAGGTGCCAGAGAATGCATTATAACTATGTAAAGTGCTCAAAAAAACAAAAACAAAAAAAGGTGTGTGTGTGTGTGTGTGTGTGTGTTTGAGTGTGTGCAGAGGAACAGTGTGAGCCAGATTGAGGCGAGATAGGTTAAAAGACTGCATACAGTAAGTTGAGAAGCACGCAGCCAGACAAACATTTCCCAATTACCTTCCATGCAGGGTTTTCATTAAGTACTTCCACAGAAGAGTCTGACTGGCTGCTCTGTCTCCACAGCCGTCTGGAGCTAATCAAATTCACAGGCTGTCTCAGAAGCCTTCTCAGCCTCCCATTATCATTAATCTGAACGGCCATCTCATCGGCACCGTGGTTAACGAACAATGTTAGGGCTAGAAATTCAATTTTCTACTGTTACCAATTGAATTGTGATCAATTGCAGCATCTCAGAGATGAAGGATCATCAAAGGCGGGTCTTCCATTGTTGCATTATCGGAACGCTCAGATGAGCTTCTCGATCCCATTAATAAGGCACTGGTAGAGCTGTGCATCACACGCCAGTCGATGCTGAGGCTGAACCTCTCTGCTATCTCCACTGTGTGAGAGATGATCTTAATATGACAAACAAAAATGGTTTCTGCCTAGGAATCATATATCATATAAGCTGCCTAAGGCTAGGTGGGAGACCTTCAACACAAACATTAATTAAAAAATATGTTAAGAAGGGAATAAGTGCCATAAAGTGTGAAATCTTGGCCCTGTGTGGGAGAGGGTGAAGAGGGGAAAAAAAGTTTTGTTTTTAGATTAATGAGTTAGTGTGTGTGTGTGTGTGGGTGTGTGTGTGAGTGTGAGTGTGAGGGTGTGCATGACACGATTTAATAAATGCTTTGCTTTTTTTAATTAGAGTGATACAAGGTTACGGTTGATTTTGGTGGCACAAATAAACCGTGGAGATAAAGATATGTGCAGTCGTCCAGTAGTTTCTGGTTTAATGCACATAATCTGGTTCTGTTATATTTTAATTGCTAACACTAAAGAAGAAAAAATAACATTGTAATTGTGATTGCTGCTGTCTTTAATGTCAATCTCGGTCTCCAAAAAGTGGATTTACCCAGATTGCAAAAGAGATAATGTGAGATAATACAAAACGAAAATACGAGGCATAACGACTGACGACTGCAGAGATTATTGTGATGAATATGCTGCGGAGGAACAATAACGGGCTGTATGAATCATAGTGTGGAACACACACAAAAACAAACACTTTCCATTAAGACCAATGTGCAACAAAACTCGATTTATCAAGTTTTGAGTGAAATAAAATATCATACATTGTAATGTTGCACTTTAATGCCCTTGGCAGCGTTGTTCATCACGGAATTAAACAAAAGTATGAAAAAGGACCATATATTCAAATACCTCACAAAAGCTGAGAGAATTTGCCTCTGACATCCAGTGAGCGGGCTTGATCTCGTGAGTATAGGGAATAGAAAAGATGTTGTGTATTAGGGGGGCGGGTGAGGGGAGGGGAATGGGGCGCTAACCCTTGGTGCATATGTTACACTGTCTGACTGCAGTGGGATCTATTGAGATAGAGTGCCTGCCAGAAGAGCGCAAGACTAATAGCACGCTGCCATTTCTGCCTATATTGTTACACTTGCCCCAGAGGACGGCTGCATGCTACAATATTACACCACAAGATGACAGCATGCAGCACGAACTGACACCGGCAACGAGTTGGACACTATGGTGATGGTCTGAAGGTAATGACAAAAAAAACCCAACAGATTTCTTTCTTTGTTTAGACGCCACCTGGCTGCAGTTATGTTTAGATTCATGTACATCTGTAGTAAGTACGACTGCGGCTTTATGTTTAGATTCATGTACATCTGTAGTACGACTGCGGCTTCCTCCTCCACTAACTGCATGTCTCAGGTTGAATAATCAGCAATTTTGTACTCTGGCCTGACATGGCTTTCTAGTTGAAGTGTATATTGAACATATGTAACACACCCTCATGACCAATGTCTCCTTCCCTAGCTCATAAAGATACATATACTGTAGGTGCATCTGCAGAGACACTACCATCTGCCTTCCTTTTCTTTTTATGATTATTACTGAAGTCCCTTATACAAAAAAGAAAATGAATTAAATTCACATTATTATTACAGTGGGGTTTTTTCATGTTTGTAAATTAAGAAAATACACAGTCGGGGCAACAAAGCACAGAGTGTTCTGTAAAATCCACAGAATCACTGAGATCAATTTTAGCCTATCGAGAAGTATTGTAATCCTTGATCTGTGACTCATTTTAGTATGGAAGAAGACAAAATGAAAAACTAAATTTAGAGAATACAATTCTGATGTACCAGTTAATAGCACATCCTGGTGGAGAAAGAGAGGCAGTTAAATACTTTTAAATTTGTACATGAAAACAAAAGTGTTTACAGACTTTTGGTGAGGCGCAAACCAGCATTATGCTCCATTTTGTGTTGCAAAATGCTTGACAAATGTTTTTTTTTCCTCTGTAAAGCAGAGATACAGATGGGGAAATTCCATTAAGCCAATAAAAGTGAACAGGATGAAGCGTATGTGACACAAAATGTGGTAAATTTGAACAGAAGGACGGCAGACCCATACTGTTTTAACACGTGTACAGAGAAAATTGCATTGCCACAGCTGGGAAAATGAGCGAATGAGTTAGATTTATTAATTTGTTAAGTATATCATTCAAACAGCAAGACGTAATAGTTCTTTCCATGTGGCCGAACAGTGTGAGCTACTGATTTAAATGACGAGACATGCGGTAACATGGAGTCACATCCAGAGATTTGGTCATATTTGCAAAACCTTGGCTTTTAGTTTGATGAAAATAAAAGTATCAGTGTCGCAAAGTAAATGAGAATCATCAGAACGACTTCCAAATGCCTCACATTATGACTGTTGTCACCCCCACTACGAATCAACACATTTGAGCTCGCCGCTGACATTAACTTGAACTGTGAGAAGTGGTGATTAGCACTGAATAATGGGAGCAACCAAACGCTGACAAAGGCGCACAACAGATCAACAAGACTTCACCGACAACTTGATTCCATTCTTATAGAGTTCCGAGCAAGGAGAGAAGACGAACACACAGCCATAAAATCCGACAACACAATCTTCCCAACACTGGTTTTACTATACAACTGGGTGACCCTCCCTACACCCCCCAATCCCCTAGCTTTCCATTCAAGACCTCAACTGTCCCAAACAAGAGGCGGAGGGTAGATATGAAAGCACTTATTTGTTGGCCTTTGTGCAGTGAACTGTTCTGTCTGTGCGCGTGCTGGAGCGGCTCGCTCACTCATCCAAATGCTTAGGTTGTTAGCGCCTGTATCTTAGTAACAGCACAGGGCAAAGGGCATTTACAGAGGATCTAACTATAGAAGTAGTGAGAGACAGAGTTAGAGAACACCCTCTAACTAATGAGAGGAAAAATGTTGTTAAAAAATTGATGAAAAATGTCTGGAGAAAAAAATTGAATTTTAGTAGCACAAAAAAACAAGTGTCACTTTCCTATTTTATTTTATTTTTCTTCTACATGAATAAATAAAACAGTCGAACCACCTGTGAGCCCTTTGGCTTCTCTCTATTGTACAAGTTGTTTAACTTAACTTTTTTTTGGTTACACCCTTTTCCTGGACATTTGTTTGCGTTTTCTAAAGCAGTTATAAAAAGCTAAATTTGAAAACCATATGTAGTGGCAAACAAAAAGGCAACATTTTTATCCAGGCCCAGACAACTGCAGGTGCAAATGTGAATGTCGGAGGGAAATGACGTGTTATAACAATGACATGGAAAGACAGGATGTCTATTTGTGAATGTGTTAAGCACTGTTAACCTCGACCATTGAATCAAAATTAAACTGTTTCCTAATTTTTTTAAAAGTAAAAAACACACCTACATGTAGCGCAATACTTAAATGTTCTTAATTCAATGTCAATTGACGACATCATTTATAGATTTAAATTCAGGGAGAAACTGAAGTGTTTCGGTTGAGGAATTGGACACGCAGCACATGATATTAGGTTTTAAGGCTGATTTTGGCAGAGCCTGAAACTGCTCAGGACAGTGGCGTCCCTTCTCCTCCTCTGTTGATCATAGACTAAGACCCCCTTTGGGGACAGGGAGAACTGATCCTGATTATCTCAGTAGGCCTAATCCACAGAGGCTGGCACTGCCTGGTCATTTCCCCCCAAAGACTCACTTCAGTGGACAGAGGATCGCAGACACTGTGCCCCTAAACTGTGAAAACCTTCAAAACAATAGGGACTGAGGAGAGAAAAGGGAACCCCAAAGTCCACCGTCTTCTCTCATCCCCCATATCCTCCCCACCGTCACACTTGGGAAACCAAAGGAGGGAAGCCTCATCCTCGGAATCCTGCTCAATATCCTGGGATTATCTGTGGGCCCTCTCAGCGGCTCTTCTCTCCCTCCTGCTAAGGCTAATTCAGACTGAATCGTCTGGCCGGGCTCATTGTGAAAACCCTGCCACACAAGAGAAACAATCAAATATAGTAAACTTTAATCTCTTATGAGCACATTTTTCATTCTTTCCAATGTGCTCCAGAATCCCACAAAGAGCGGAAAGCCTCGGACTTTGTTAAATTAGACAGGAAACATCCAGCTATGCACACGGACTGAAGCTGCATAAGGTACAACATCAAATGTGTTCCTTAAAGTTGGACACTTGTTAAGTTAACTGTATAAAACAGTCTGTCCCTGACCGTCAGTTTGATGTTGTACTCTTTCATAATCAAAAGCCTACCCATAAGTGCTCTGTCGTTGTCTGTAACATGGATTTTATGATGAAATGATATACATTCAGGCGGACTTTTACAGAGGCTTGGGGAAAACTTGTCCTTTCAGTGAAACACACAATGGTATCCTCCACAGAGGCTTTGAAGAATCAGTCGAAGCCATTGGACACGAGCCCAGCTGTAAAAATATGAGCGCAGCTGAGACCACCACCTATGCAGCAAACATAGGGGAGGTGCATGTGTGTTAGTGTCTGTGCGTGCATGTTTGAATCAAAGCTTGATCCCGAGCTGCCTGTTCACTACCCCATTAGCACCGAACCCCCGCTCCCCACCCACCCCCGTACTGCATACAGGCACACATTCAGTCTGTGAGGTCTAACACCAGAGATCCTACACATCAGTCATGTGTGCATCTGGAGTCCCTGCTTCCCATGGGCATGTGTCGTCACAAATGTTACACATGTTTTATTCTGTGTCGAACGGAACACTTGGTACTTTCTCAGCGTTACACAAAGCAGGTGCTTAGAAAGTGGGTAAATGTGGATAAATGGACACACACAGATATAGGGACTTATTTAGGTTTGTCTTACACAAACTGTGCTACTACATCTGGCCTTGTTTATCCTTAAATGGAATGTGGACTTTAAACACTTTAGTAGACACAAAACAAAAAAACAAACAAAAAAACAAACAAACAAACAAACAAACAAACAAAAAAAACTAATAATTTGTGCTTCTTTCCAGCATGTAGCCGGAACACGTCAATCCAACACAGCACCTGCAAATTCTGTTTATACAATTTACCCTGTTCACTGATCTTCTGATTTGTTTTGTTTACTTCCTTCCTGTTATTGTATACACTGCAGTGCAGCCATAAACTGCATAAGTAACAAGAACTTGTAAACATAAATACTCGCTCAACCTGCTATCGATGGGAAATTAGAGCTCAAAAGGAAGAGACTTTCTGGTGGAACTGAAGAAGCGGGACTTCCCTGAAACGACTCAGAGAGAGAGTAGATTTCTCTACAATGGCACATGTGCAAATCTGGCCAATGGGAATAAACTCTGGCTCTACTGCGCCCTATTCTGATGATGCAGTTTGAGGCACTGAAGGAGGAAATTGAGTTTAGTCAGAGAGGCTGAGTTTACATGTGGCCTGAAGGAAGAGAGGGGAGTCACCTGGGTCTCATGGGTAGAGCGGCAAAGTCCTCGAGAAGCCCAGTTATAAGGCATATAGCCCCTAGGAGACGGGGATGTGGAGCTCAGTGGATAAGGCAATAATGGAATTCAAATGTATAGTTCACTGGGTTGGACACGTCTGAGAAATGTTAAAACTTTGGAGTGTTTGGGTGAAGAAATAAAAAAAAAACATGTAGAGCAGTGTTTTTCCAACCTTTTTTGAGCCACGACACTCATTTTACATCAGAAAAATCACACTGCAAGGTTTGTTATAAAATATAATGATCTTCTAGATTCAATTCACTGCTCAGTGTGAAACCTGGGCCTGTTTAACTGAAGACAATCCTAAGTGACTCGCAGGAATTGAAGAAAGACAGACATGAAGATTCTCTTCAACAGCCCTCTCCCTTTTTTTTTTTTTTAGTTTTTATTGACATATGTGCCCCCTAGTGGAAGAGTATTTATTTGTCTTGCTTGTCACCGTCACATAGGTGAATAAAGACAAATAATTTGCAGCAGAGCAGAATTGTTGATGTGGAAAAACATCAGGCTCTCGGAAACACTATGCTATAATGTGATGGTGGATGAAAGAAAACACAGCTACTCCTGCTCTACCACACCGACTGACAAAAGATCTGCTAGTCAATCATATTGTGTTACTTAAAGCCAACACCAGTGTGGACTGCCCACCACAGCTCAACCCAGATATTCACACCAAGACTCTGGTTACGCTTTATGGTTTGTGTGGAGGCAGAGAACCAAAACAACTCTGCCTATTCATCCAATAAAGAAGACCAGCAAATGTGAAAGGAGAAAGATCTAGTTGCTGGAGGGCGTGTGATTTATTCATGGCCTTTAGCTTCACCCTTTCGGATGCTAGATCATGTGAAGCAGAGCATTAACATCACATGTGCAGGTGCTTTTATGGGCCCTCATCCATTACTCCTGATTTACATTCTTCAGCAAACATTGTGCTGCAACAGGAGCTGGAGCCGATTCTTCACAAGCAGCCAGTGGTGTATTTGGGTGAGTTTAATCAACATACAGCAGGCAAGACCTCCGTGTTTGTGCAAGGTCACTTACCACTTCCATCAAGACGGCTTTACAGCCCATTCGGTAATGGGTAAAAATGCTATGATATAAAACAAGTAATTTTTGTCTGCAGCAGGGAAAATGGTATCAACAAAAGAGAGCAAAAAATATATATTTTTAGCACCACTTTCAGGTTCAGTTTTATAGACTTTCATTTGAACTCAACCGCACTGCCCAGAATTCCTGATGCAATGCTGGGTGGATATTTTTAAATTGGTATGGGGTCCATTTATGCAAGTTTACTTATAAGAAACACTGGGGAGTAGGTGTTTGGTGCGGAGTGTGTGGGTGGGGATGCTTCCAAAAGGCCAAATGAAGCACTTCCAATACCACTGAGAGATTAAATGGCAGACTCTAGCTTAAAGATATCACTATTGATTTTCCTTTCTTTCTCTCATTTCTCACTCTCTGGAAAAATAACTTCATTACTGTTCTAAATGACTCATCGCTGCACAGGGAGGGAAAAAAAGACATGCATTTCCAAGACAACCAACCTGACAAAAGCACACGGTTTAGCTAATAAACATAAGTGGTTCAGGCTTATATATCTCTCCGTGTATGTGAACAGTGTACAATGTACTGAAAATAAGGGGTTTTTGTTTGTAAATATATAAACATTTTAATATTATAACATATCTAATATCAGAAGAGACAAAACAATCAAGCTTTACATTAAAAACCTCACTCCCTTTTGGTTCTTTTTTTGGCATTTGAATCACCTTTGACATCTATGTCTAGTAAGCCTGAGCTAACAAGTCATGGATGACAGAGAGTCAGGCAGTTTGATGAACAGAGCTGAGAACAAAATCATAACACATCTAAGAAAATTAATTTATCCTAAATGCAGGGCTTTATACACACCAAGGACTTTCAACAACTTTGGCTTTTTTGATAAGCTTACATTATTTCACTTTACATACAAAAAGAAAATGAATAATAAAAAAGGCGGCCTCAAATGTATACCAACTACTTTCAGATTCAATGTTTAATATTCTTCCTTTCCCAATAGACAGTTCGTTTTTTTATCCCACTCTCTGCAATCCACCTATTATATAACCTTTATATGTAAGAGAAAGTCTGAGGAGATTTTACCTTCGTTTATTTTTTTCTACCTACCCGACTAATAAACCGTGACAGCTAGAACAGAACATGGAAAAACTTCCATTCAAATCATATACACAGTTCTGCAACTCAGGAACATTCACATCTAAGAATTCAAGTCCTATAATAGGTAACATTTACTCTTTAAAACCAAGTACAGTTATTCATAAAAAATAATAAAAACTGTTAATATCAAAAGTAAAATAAAGTCTTTGAGTCAGAGTGAATATATGTAGACTGATTTTAGCTGCTCACCTCTGCAAACCTTGGTGCATTTTTAATATGCTCTATCACTGTCAAACAGTTCAGGCTGATTATCTGGTTTCCTTTCATTGTTGTCTAAGACAAAACCTGACAAACCAAGCTAACCCTTTCTAAAGAATTCTGTTCTCCAGTATCTCCAGTGTTAGAAAATGGTGCAACAAACTTATTCATATATATATTATTATTCAGAGTTTCCAACTAGACACCAGTTTTCCAACACTGGCTAACATGTAGCCTTTTCTTCCCGAATGCTATTTAGAATGGGTGTAAAGTAGTATGAAGATGATATATTATTTGGTCATGTATATGGAATACTGCAGGATTTATAAATACACAACCAGAAAACAGTTGGAAGCACTGCACGTATGGAGTGAAAGGTACCCGTAAAGTATTGAATATCATCACTGGGAAACTATGAAACTTTGGTTCAAAAGTAAGTGGAACCATGAATGTAATACTTAACTGAGAATGGAAGTCAAGCTTCCAGCACAAAATCGAAAAAAATCACCTCCAGGTGTAAAAACCTTTGGTCCAACCATCTGCTTACAGCGTTGTACCATTCCATCAAAAATAAGGGACAATGAGATGTAAAAGTCGTTTCTCCACCTGCTGACTGCAGACAGTGTTGGCATGGAGTCAGAAAATGGGCACAAAATGCCCAGGAGTCGCAGTGTTTACAGTTTTGTCCTAGAGATTGTCAACACAAGGCGTCCAGCAGCAACACCTACAGTAACACTCGCCTGTCTTATACCTTTATTACACAGTGTGTCTTTAAAGAATGTCCCCATTTCACCAGCCCTTCCACAGAAAAACTCAGAAACTGCACTTTTGAAACTTTTTTATGATAAGCTGAAGGTTGGGGGAAAGAAATCTCAGTGAAAGAGGAACTGTATAAAAACATATGCCTATATTCTTCCAAGCTTATCACCCCAGAGAACATACTAAGCAAAATTCATTGGTTTTAAACTTCACGTTTCCTGAATTGCAGAGTTGGGATTTTTTAAAATTAAAACCACATTTTTGCATTTGAGTTTTTTGCAGCTTTACACACAAATGTTTTCATTAAATGATAATTAGGGCAGAGTTTAGTTCAATCCGAACTAAACTCTTTTTTTCTTTTCTCAGAGGCAAAGAAGCAGGTTGTGACCTCCAGAACTCTACCAAGCAGGAACTCTCTGAAGGAACCACAGCAGACGTCTTTCCACTTAAACACACAGTATGTAGAGGAAAGGTTCTGCTACTGTATGGAGGATTTTCTTTCCACTTGTTTCCCCAATATCTGATCAAGCTACACTAAATATGGTCAGTTTGTCTTTTTTCCCCGCTTCTACTTTCTTTACTGGTCAAGGACTTTTGGTGCTTGTTCAACACTGAACCGACTAGGTTCAGTGTTGAAGGATTAGGATCGTATCAATCAATCAATCAATCCTTATTGATCCTGATTAGGCAGGATTCTAACGTTCAATGCTTTGATGAAAAAACATGATTATTTTACCACTAATCCACAGGATTCCCCATGGGCAAGTCAATGTGTTCAAAGCAAAATTTAACTTTAAACTTTTGTCCACAAAATAACATTACTCATGCTGTTATGATTTCATATGTTATGATTTCACATAAACAAAACTAAATGTAAGTTTGCACACCAGAAAGCAGTACTGATTGGCTCACCCTGGAGACACAGTGGACATCTATGCCAAGTAAGAAATTCCAGCCCGAGTCAACAACATCGCCAGGCACATAACAAGATAAACAGATACACATGGCCACAAACAAAACTGACGGAAGGAAAATTTGTTCATCATTTTGTCTTCAGCTTTTTTTTTCTTTTCTTTCTTTTTTTAACTGGGCATTGAAGTCCGCAGGGGCTGGGAGTAATGCTGTCCCATGTGTTAGACAGAGGGTGACATTTTCCAGAGCAGGCCAATTTAACTGTAAAAATATTTGGGGGGGGGCGGGGGGGGGTGCGAGGAGGGCACGTCAATGTGTATTTTGCTCAAGACATCCAGATTGCCTTTAACTACATAATTCTGAAGTATATCACACTGTATTTCATCACATGTCCCTCAGCACTGGCTGAATTGGAACTTATTGAGTCATTACAAGTTTACCTTCGCCAGTATCCATTACACAGAGTGCGCTAAGACCCAAACTGAGTCAATCTAATCATGTGTAATGTAGGACAGAGTTTATACGGTCAAAGCACCCGCAAATATGGTGAAGCACTTCCTGTGCTTTTGTAATACGGATACTTGCGGGACGGTATTAAAGCATTAACAATCTGAGGTTATGAGCGGACAAAGGAGTGACAGGTCAACATTCGGCTATCAAATTAACCAATGGTTCAATTAGGTAATGTTATTTCAGCCCCGAATTGTTATTACGTGCATGTCTCTCAAATGGAGATAGAGTCCCACCTCATATAAAAGACCTTTTAGTCAGCTGGGAAGTTTGTAATGAAACCTTTTGGAGCTGCATCAGTCAGGCAGGTCAATACGGTCTGTCTCAAGCCATTACCCAATAAGAGCAAGATGTGTCAGGGTGTAACGTGGCCCGCTTCAGACTCATCACTTTGTATCCTAGATAAAAATGTGAGCTCCCAGACAGGACTGCTCACAGAAAGACATTTTTTGTTCAGGATTAGTGTCTTGGTAAAACTGATGAAAGTTCTATTTTACCCGATGATTGAGAAAAGCAAATAGTGGAAAATCAATTTAGGGATGGTGTGCTCTTTGGGCTGCAGCTGATGAGTATTTTGGTAGTCGACCAATCTGTCAATTCTTTATCGATCAATCAGTTCAATAAGTCACTATTAGAAAACAGTCATCTCTATTTTGCTGTGTCTACACATAAGTTCTGTGCATGATGAAACTATTTTCCATTATTACCAGAAAGCATTTAAAAAAGATGTAAATATACTGTGTATATATACACAGTATATACATACATATAAATATACATACATATATATATATATATATATACATATATATACACATACATATATATATACACACGCATATATATATATATAAACATATATACACACACACACATATATATACACATGCATATACATATATATAAACATATATACGCACACACACATATATATATATAAAGCCATCCTTCCTAAAGTAGTCTTGGTAAAATATATTTCTGGTAATATTGAGGTAGATAGACCAGTGTCAATGTCAGTCCATAACTGGTTTTATTGGCATCTCTTTCATTGGCATTTTTTTGTTTTGTTTTATACACGCATGCATTTCATTTCATTAAGTACCCACCAAGGAGCAAAGAGAATGCAATATTTTTCGGTACTGTATATAAATCCCAATAATAAAGATTCTATCCTGATTTCCTGTGGGAAGTTTATCCGTAGGTTTCGATGGAGGTGAGTTTTGTACTTCTCCCTTCATCGAGTCAGACCAAGGAGAACAACGTGAATGATGCAGGAAAGTAGTCCGTCATGTAGCATACATCATGTCCAATATGGTCCTAACAAATGTCAGACTGGGGCTCCAGAAGGAGAAGTAAAAGGTTGTCAGGAGAGGTACCTGCCCTATGAATTGAATAAATGTTTCATGAATTTTAAACAGCAGGCTGTTTGTTGGCCTGCAATTTTAAGAGACCACAGGTTTACAAGGAGGGGTTCGGTGGGGGCAGAGAGGGGAGGTGTAGAGAAGAGCCTGATAAAAAGGATTCTGCATATTTTTGCATGCATTTGGCAATATGTTAATTTGCCTCTATTTCTCAGAAGTGCATTTACAGTTTACTGTATGTTGGTGCTTTTTCTCTCCAACCGGCCTCTGTGAGCCCGTAGCAGCTGTTAGTGGCGTCGTCTTCGTCACGCTGGCTGCTGCGTCATACATATTTAGTCAATCGCCAGACTCAAAAATAACATGGACAACCAAAACACAGGCAGGCAAATTAAATGCAACATCAAAAAGAGGTAGTGACTGCCTCATGCACAGTGGCTGGCCAAACTAAAAACTGTTTACTGGATCCTAGTCATTCCTAGTGCTATACAGACTAATCCTTCTTGATCAACAAAAAAAGCAATTTTTTCCCCAAGAGTTGACAAGTTGTCTGTTCTCATTTATTCTGCTGTGAAGATGTGATCATTTTCATCAATGCAAGTAATTCTAAAATGCTGCACAAAGATCAGATAAAAAAACAAAGTTTTCTTTCTGCTTTCTCAACCAAATCACATTGTTTATCCATCAAGGGCAAAACAAGCAACTGAATACTGAATTAAACAACACCCAGTTCTGGTTCTGTCAATTTCTCTGGACTTGGTATTTTATATCCAGTCTCTATCTGCAAACAAGGTGAGACAATAAATTCCCAAAAGTTAAAACTTCTTATTTACTTTTTTAAGAATGGCTGTGCTGCAGAAATAGAATTCCATCATGCCGTGTCCCAGCTCTAAGTCTGATTCCACCTACCATTCACCTACCATTCCAACTCTTGACCCCAGTGGGGAGGAGTGCATCACGAAGGTCAACCAGAGCCAAAGGTGTTCCGTCACTAGGTGGAAGATGCCTGACATTTTAAATGGTACAAAAAGCCTGAAGCAAAATGATTTCTAATGGTCTTGCACTGATAATAGATCAGGTTAAAGTCAAGACTTTCAAGTTCCCACTTTGACTGTGCTTTGAAGACGGTGACCATAAAGTTCAAGACTAAATGTTTTTGGTGAAAGACTGTCGTGTTTTTCCCTGCAAGACTAATCATGTAGCACAGGAAGTGTGAGCATGCCCTGCCCCTGTCACTGCGCCCTGCTCAATAGGTTCATCCAGTAATCAGGGTTATTGACAAACTAAAGGTTCAATTTAGCTTCAATACCCACTCCTGGTAAATCATGTGATTCCTCTTCACATCGTCCCTTTCTTTGAAGCACTGCATGTCCCTGACTCATCCCATCACTTTCACAGCCCATCTCATTCCCGGCTACTGGCTGAGCCGAAGTCCAGCTGTTCTGCTGTGTGAATG
>NC_024318.1:9042076-9054098 GCF_000523025.1 Cynoglossus semilaevis | reverse complement strand
GGAGGAGCTTCTTTGAAATCCTCCAACTTCTTTTCTTTAAGACCAGGCTGTGTAAAAGTCCGTCCACACCCTCTGCTCCTGCCCTTCTCTCTTGTGCACAAACCCCCTTAACTAGTTCCTATTCTGGCTCTTGGTGCTGCTCAGCCTTCCATGCACCACTCTTCTCTAAAAATGCACTTTCCCACAATTCCCTGAAGATGTGTTCTTCTACAAGACTATGGGTGGTATTCTGTCCGAGAACAAGTCATCCTCGCACTAGTGAGGCTTTGGTTCAGAGGCTTCACCCCTGCCATATGGCACAGGAATAGAAGAATGTGAATGATAATGCATGTGGAGATTAGCTTAAAGCTTAAAGTGTTTACCAATGCCAGTCAGCAACAGCCCGAACACATTGTCACTGCTGTGACAAACACAAATACTACTTGAAGTCCCGGATGAAATAAAGAGGGTAGGTAACCCTAGAGTTGAGCAGACTTCAACCATCTGTTTAGAAGAGTTTAACCTTTGGCTGTTTTCCACTGTCTGGATGTGTTTGGTGACAAGAAAAACCAACAGTCAGGCAACAGTCAGGCATGTCCAGCTTTTGCTTTAATCACTGCCTTGTGCATTTACTACAGAGAGGCCATATGTCTCAAAATCCCTGTTTCACTTTGTGCTGGAGAGCCATCTGTAGTGGTGGACATTTGCATAATGAGCTATCTTCTTGATTTTTTTTAATTTATTTTTTTATGTATCACCAGACTGAATTTTCTTTGTCTCTTATTTTTTAGCTTTTGGTAGTTTAATACATTACACAAAGGACTGAATAGTACCAGCAAAATGGATTGTACACATACGTAGAGCTAGAACAATTAATTGTTTAATCAAAAAACTAACTCAAAACAATGCAGAGAACTACTTTATTACAATTTTCCTGAATCAATGTTTCATTTCAATAATTTTACTGCTGCTACTGCTTGTGCTTCACATGCATGCTCTTTGTGATTCACATGATGCTAAGATCATCTGAGTGTTAGAATAATAATAATAGATAAAACAACAACAAAAATAATCAACAGCAACAGTAAATATAAAAAGACTTCATCATACTGTTGTTAGATAAAACGCATTCTCAAATGTCTAGATACTAAACCAGACTCATCTATTTTCTCCTATCCTCTGCTAAGCTAAAGCAGCTACTCTGGGTGTGTGCTGTGTGTACTTTTATAATAAATAAACCATTTCGCTCCAAGGGAAACCACTTATGTGCAAAGGACAGTGACAACTAGAAAATAAAAACATATATGTGCCTGCTGATGAGCACAGCACAATATACTTTCCATGACCTACTAAAAGGTAAAGATTCAGAGACACATTGAAAAAATATATATAAATAATATAACGAATATGATCATTCTTATATCCTGTAATTAAGTTTTTGCCAGTGGTGTCTTAAGAATTCCTTCTTTGTTGAATTCAGCGGGGTGTGTTTCGTACCAAGTTACAACCTGCTTCTTCGCCTCGTCGAAGGACTGTAATTGAGTTGTCTTTAAATGTTCTTTTAGTTTGAAGGTAATAAGAAAGAACCAGATCAAGCCTGTGAGGAGGGAGTGGAAAATCTGCCCCTCAAAAGTCATGTAAGATAACTCTGACATTCTTTGTGCCGGTGTGTTATCATGATGGATCATGTTGACAACCTGAAAAACTAAAAAGTAGCACAGCTCAACACTTGACTGAAATAGAATGCTGTTTCAGTGAGACAAATCTTTGCATGTTTTAGTTATTAAAATCATACACATTTAGGAACAATAAACACATTCAAATAAATGGTTTTACTTTGAACTGACATTCAATGACATTATTTTACCCAAGTGGTAATCTTCTGTGAGTAAATCTCATATGGATGGACTGCTGTTAAGTCCCACAGAGTTCACATGCTCTACTGCCAAAAAAGAAAAAAAAAATCTACATTGTTCCCCATCAAACCCCATGTCCATTCTTCACCATTTTTGGCCTTCTACCAAAGCACACAACTGTATTCATTATAACAGTGGAGGCATCCTAATGTCAGAAACCTGCCATGTGAAAAGACAGGTGAGGCTCCCACTCAGAAAAAAGGGGCATTGCTATTTTTTCCTCCATTCCAGAGCCACCAGAATCCTCCGGGACATAACAACCACGTTAAAGAACGTCTGTCTCACCACTACGTCCCAGAGACAGATAGAGAAGATAAAGAAGAAGAAACAACACTGGCTTGTGCCAAGTTTGGAGTTTTAACAGTTAAACACAGATCTTCATTTTGTAGAGACTTATACGGATCATTATTTTCCCATAAAAGCCTGTAATTTCACTGAACAAGGCATGAGTGCTAATACACTTTGTTTTTCCTCATTACATGTCACTCTATAAGTGCGGCAGTTTAATTTCCATTACAAAAAAAAAAGAAAAGAAAATCTATGCAGCTTCCTTTAGCGGAATATTACACAGATCCCACAAGGTTCGAGTTCTACTTTCTCAGCCCTGTCTACTCTCCAGAGCCTCCAGAGAACATGCTGGTCATATAAAGGCAGCTATCCCTTCAACAGACAGAGCTGGATCAAGGCAAACTGATCACATAATGAGGCTGGATAGTATGATAGGGTGTTCTATTGACCCAAGTGTCGGACCAGGCTGACAAATGAAAACCTAAATTGGCAGTTTTGGGAGGTGGGATACTGACTCTGGTCAAATGGTCCATTGATTATTTGATTATAGCACTCTGTTGTGATTAGTTGATGAGCAGAGTGGATATCGGCTGTACAATCTGTGTGAGCCTTACTGAAAGACAGATTACGTAGATGACTGGTAGCGAATGGTGAGGGGAGAAAAAAAAAGATCTTTGGCTCCTTTGCAATTCCCTTTGAGGCCACTTGTTGACAATTTAGGAGATAAATATCTGAGAGATCAAGTTAAAAAGCGGGGCTTTATGTAAGGACTTAAGAATCTCCAACTGCAGTCTGGAAAAGAAACATTTGAAAGGAGCTCAGCTCAGTGTTTTCTAATGAGGTGGCACGGGTCTCAGACATCTCCTTTGTCCAGCCTTCGGATGCATTTTGACAGCAACAATACATGTTGTAATAGCTAAGCGTACAGGGATCAAATTAATTCACCCCTCATGAAAACTTTATGAATATACTCCGAGGGACTGAATATTAATGTGCATATTCTGTAGAGGTAGAGTAGGATGCATGGGAGTACAAATATTGTCAAATAATATTTACATATTACTCTCCCATTAACATGATTACATCATCTGAAGCCACCCAAGGAGCAAACTTCACTTTTTAATTAGAGGAAAATGGAAACTGAGATAGGAAGAAGGAAGACAATGGCCTGGACCCCACACACATTATCTTCACAAACGCATAATTGCACTTTGCTTTCCTCCCATGAATAACAAAGTGCATTTGGTGTAAATTATTATGTTGCACTCTAACAATCAACAGTCAAGTGCTGGTGTGGGGCCAAAATATAATTATATTTTAAAGGTAATAATGTGGTTTCAATTCTTCATTCCCAGTGATAAGGAAGCAATAAATTACAAATAAAATAAATGAATGTTTTGGTTTTCAAATATTGCTACAGCATGTATTTATACACTGAGTTTCTATAACATGTATATATGGGTGTCACCACACAGTAACACAATGGGTACATCTGAGAACATGTAGTGCAGGGTTCGATTCCTGAAGAAACCACATACATAAGTGTAGGATGATGGTAATAATAATAATAATAACAATAATAATAATAATAATAATAATAATACAATAACAATAATAATAATTAGTACATATTTGAACGTAAGGTCAAATATGTCTTCATAGCCCCATATGTGCAAAGTTACCTCTATAAAGTGCAACAATTTTTTTTTTAAATAATTCATATATTATGATCTTCTAGGTAGTTCTACTCAGCATTACACATTTTGCTGAAATAGCAGAGTTGCCAAACCAAGTTAGTGCAAAAATGGTTTCCAGTAGAAACATAATGGATTCAATAACTCTTCCTCTAATTCATCACAACTGTTGTATGACTGGGGGAAGAGAAGAGGAAAATGAGTTACAGAGCATTAACCTCTTCATTCACAATTATCTCCCAGCCTCTTTTCCTCTCTTGTATTACACAGCACTTAATGGCACCAACTGGCCGACACTCTCTGGAGGCGCCCTCTGTCAGCCTGACGGCATTTTTTTTCTTTTTCACAACACTCACTCAATCCTTCAAGCAAAATGAAGAGGCACCTTGATGATATCACTAATATTAAGTTTCAGAGAAGTCATCGCTCACCATGTAAATGGCAGGAGAAGGAGGCGGGTGAAGTAAGGTCAACCCAGCTGATAAGAATCTTTTTGTCTTTTTGAGACGACCTGCACTGCCAGGTCAACATCCTCGGGAGCTACCTGGTGTGAGGCATTTTTCAACCTTGGAAAGGTGTTGAGACATTGAAGGGTGGTGTGAAGAGAGCTATTGAGTTACTATGATTGTGCACATGCTTGCTTCATGGCTCCAGGCATTAGTGAGGTAATAGGAGGGCCCGCAGATCTTGTCTTTCACCATAGGTGTCTGGTTTGTATCACAGGCCTTTGACATCTGCCCTCACACCAGAGACACCTGACTAACATTAATCACAACTTTAGCCTTCATACTAAAGGCCAACTCAATGCAATCTAAAACATGGACAGAAAAACTAAGGACCACTTTGAGAAAGTAGGTAAACATTTGTAAAGTGAAATTAAAACATCTGCGTTTTGCTAAATAATTTATAGAAGCTTTTTTTTTTTCGTTGATAACAATCTGAATTTTCCTTTTACGTATATGGCATAACGATTCGAATATGGGTTCTATTGGCTTCTAGGTTGTCTCCCGTTTTGAACGAACAAGTTTCAGACAACATTTTTGATTTAAGTGCATGGTGGTAGCATGGCAGTTTCCAATGCTGTACCACTATAATACACATTCAACAGCAGGTTGTTATTTCATAGCGCTGACTCACGTGACTTAAAACCTTAAACCATGAATCTTTTCATAAATGTAAAACTTGCGAAAAATACTTTGCTGTAGTAAAATGTGCTCTGGAAGCATTTTGATGATGATCCATTCTCTCAAGGTGCTTGTTCAGTCTTTCTTTAAAACATCTTAGCCACATGAGCTACTCATCTGAACAATGCCGTGGGAAAAAAAAGGAAATTATTATGATCTTGACTGGAATCTTGTGAGTTTGCATCCTGTAACCTTTACAAATGTTCGAAGTTGTTCCAAAGTGTACTGTAGAGGTTAACATGCCTGCCCTGGAAGCAGAGAGCAGGTAGTCCTGGGTTTGATTCCCAGAGGGGCCTAAAGTTGCAGCATATTGCAGCATGCATGTCCAATAAGACACTTTTGCAGAGTTTAGTTCTCACCTGTAAAAGTCTAAAACATTAAAACACAACATAAAACAAATGATGTCAAGACTCCCGGTCCTGACAAACAGCAGATTGAATTTAAGCCTTACGTTAAACGACCTCTGGGGACTGGAGCAGTCAGTTATTAGACGACAGTGTATATTTCCTTGATCAGTTTTACAGTAGCACTGCGGTCTGATTTATAAAGTACAGGAACATCCGTGGATGTCTCTAATCAATTTGACATATTGGCTAATGAAATAAAAACATCAAGGCTCTCTCTCAAGCTTTGTTGCCAACTCATTTTTTGGGCCGTAAAAGAAAGTTGGTGAAATGTGCAATGATAAACACCCATAAAGCTCCGTCTCGTTTTAGTGAGAAGCCATTATGGTACCATCCTGAGAGGTGCTTTCATTCTCTGACAGTTAGTGAGGTTCTTCTCATCTATAAAACATGCAGGTTATGTTGAGAGGGAGCTGTAAACTGCCAGTTTGCTCATTTAGTAAGGCCTGGGGAGTGTAGCTATCAGGTATTCATCTTCCCCCTTTTGGCCTCGTGCTGTGGCCCTGACTGGAACGACACTGTTTCACTGTCATAAATGTAAAAATGAATGCAAGAAAAAGAATCCAACAAATTGTTTTATTTGAGTAACTGGCCTTACAAAAATGAAAAAAAAAAAAATTTAAATGTCCACTCTGTTGGCTTCCCATGCTTAATCACAACACATTAGTCAAATACTGAATGAAATTCCTGGATATTTATTATCATAGAGAAACCAAGGCGGTTGATGTAGTGAGAAAGTGAATGTGGTAACCTACTAAACGCACTGGAAGGAACCACAAAATCCTCCTTTTGTAGTTTCCAATCACCATTTGTTGCATCAATGTGTTTTCTGTTCAGCAAACTGTTAATGAATTCAAACCTAACTTTGCTCCGTTCAGGTTGTCTGCCTTGTGTACTGTGCCCCTGGGACACATAGCCAGAGACCCAGAAAACTTTGCTAATTGAAAAAGTACGGCAGCTTCATATATACAGCCATCTATCTTGCCTTTGTGCAATAGCAATCAAAGGGTAAGTGCATGGAAGAATATGCTTACCGCTAATTGCAACATAGTGCATTTCCCTAATGAAGCACGGGCCTGACCCTAATGTCTGCCTGAGTGCAAATATTGTCTGGGCATGTGAGTGTCTTCCTCTTGGCCTTAGCAACTGTTGGTGTGAAACACTAAGATTGTCCACATGATTTAGGTCGTGTTGAGACTACAACCATCTTTTTTTCCCAATCCACAGTCAAACATTTGAGTGCACCACTTGGCAGTAAGAAGCAGAAGCCTGTTGTTTTTTATGATGATTTATCTCCTAGTACACAGATTTTTCAAGGTTCCATCAAATGTCAGATTTTTAGGACCTTAGGGATGAGCCTAGAAAAACAATGTGTGCACATGTAATGAATTTTCACTCTTACCTCAGCAAGTAAAAATGAGACTGATTCAAACGAGGAAAAGGATTCATGCAGTGATTCTTTGGAGAGGAGTGCTGGGAAAATGAAATAAAAATATATTCTCTAACCTTTAAGAAAGTGAATAAGACAATTTAAGGCAATTTGATCATATGTTTGGAAGATACATTTAAAATAATGTCTTGAATGGTCATCTTTATGCGAGTTACCAGTCTATCTGCCTCCAAGTGTTATGTCCTCGGAATCTCTCTGTTAATTAATCAAGATTTAATTAATTAACAACTTCCTAAATTGTGATGAAAAAAGCATTGATGCAATAGTCAACTAATAAAAACCAGACAAACATAATCTGGCTGGGATGAAGTCCTATCAGCACTAATTTGTAATGTAATATAAATCAGATCATAATATTATATTTTTGTTCAATACAAAATAGCTTCCTATAAGAATGCCATAAAAACCCCAATTATTATTTTATTACAAATCTAATCTAAATGTAGTCGACTAACAAAAAAGAAGTAAAATTGAAATTCATTTTGGCAAATGGAGAAGATAAACCCCACTATCAAAAATATGAACCTCAGTTTGACGTATTCTCTCTGGTCTATGTCAAGTAATGTAAAAATGGGAGATTGAGGAGATGAGATACATTCCAACAAAAGAACAACTGTAGTCAGCAGCTCCAACATCAGATGACCACTTTGAGTCATCCCACTGTTAAAGTAGTGACTGCAACTGTATCGCTCCTGGTCATATGAGAGCAAATGGACTCAGGTGATGTGGAAGTGCATCACGTGCAGATTTTCACTGTGCGGAGGTGGAAGTGAGAGAACTGACAGAAAAATCAGATGAGTCAAGCTCCATTCACATGACAGACACCACATCTGCCTTTGGCTGAGTTTACGATGACAGCATCACAAACTCAACAATCGACGGAAACTAAAAAAACACAGCAAAAAAAAAAAAGGGGTAGATTAAGCTCTCATCCATTACAAAAAGAGTTAACACTGAAGGCATGTTGACATAAAACAGCAGACGGTTGTGATTGAGACAGCAGCTGGTGTTTAGCATTGAGAGCCTAAACTTAGTTTACTGTAATAAAGCTCTCTGAGGGAAGGAATACAATCCTTATCCATGCTGCTTGACTTGGCTTGTTAACACATTCACACCTGAAATGAATTTCAGTGACAAACACGAGCTCTCCCTGGATGTGTTCGCACAGCTTGATAAAGCTGCATTACAGGAATGATTGAAGACGCCAACGTGCATGAATCTGATAACGGAGCTATCCAATTTTTGAATTGCCAAACTGTCTGGGGATGGATATCTATTATTTTGACAAACTCAGTTGCAAAACCTTTGGATGTTCATTTATAGCATTTTTCCAAGGAAGGATTCTTGTTTCTGAGCAATACAGAATCTGTTCCAAGGTGTTAGTGCTTTAATGACCAGCTCACAGTTCTACAATAACCTAATCCAACTTCCAACATGCTTTGCCATCTCAGCGTAACTGTTGACATCACATACATTTTAATACTGCTCTGTTTCACATCTATTTTATCACACACTCCTTCACAGAAACTTAAGCCAAGTCTCATTTGGTGGAAGTCCTGCTGGTCTGTCAAAACATGCTTCTTAAAGCCAGAGTGAACATCAGTCTGACGAAAGTATCATTTACAGCTGCTGTCTTCAACTTTTTTTTTGCTACAGTTTTAAGCAAGACAATTTTTTTTTCTAGACGGCCCCATCTGGGGATGACAGGTGAAAGTGAAACCCTTGAGTGCAGGCTATTCATAATCTTCTTTGGGTCACCGTCACTTCAGAAAATCCAGCCTCACACTGATAGGATGTTGGAAGTCCAAGTAGGGTTTTTAGTACTTTTGTGGCCTTTTTAAAGAAACTCTCCAGTTTCCCTGGTTTTTGCTCATTATTGTTAAATTAAATTTAAGGGTTTTCTGGTGGAATAAAATACCATGCAGACTCAAGGACATTAAAATCAAACCTTTTATTTTTTTATGTGCATCCAAGTACCAAATAATTCATGGCCTGGACAAAAATAAAAGAATCCAGACCTATTATTTTAATACTGGCTGATCCAAGATCAGCATCAAAGAGCCTGCCTTTGAACTATTGGCTGCCTCAGGCAATGCACCTAAATGTGTATCCTTACACTTAGTATATGATCTGAGAAAAAAAAAATTAAATGTGACAAAGGTAGAGAAAATAATATGTTAGTTCTTAACTTTGTCAAAATAAAATCTGCTTTGCTTTGGAACTGTTAATCCACATCATGCAAGCAGGGAACTAAAGAATGGACCCAACAACAACAAAAAAAAACTATTGTCAAAAGTAGGAGAACATCAGAACACTATTCAAACCCATATTATTCAATTTGAAAAAAAAAAATTTTTTTATTTTTTTTATTAAACCTCATAAGTCAATGAGGCATAAACACTCCTTCTCAAGAGAGACCCAGCCAAGAAACACAGAAATAAGAGCTAACTATGGAAAACCATACGAGGTAAAAGAAAAGGTTTACAAAATGTGGACAAGATAATTAAAAGTGACTTCAATATCCCTAAGAGATCATTTTTGTCATTTTCTAAATCATTCCAGGCAAATTGAATAACAAAGCTAAAAACAGAATCCACAGACTGCAGCACATCCAGAGTACAAGAACACAGGGTCCAATCTTATTGTAGCGTCGAGTTACAACAGACTCTTATTGCAAGCTCTGTATGTGGAAGTTACTTCAAAGTCTGATTTTAAAAAAGTGACATGGTATTAGAACAAGGTTGTTTAGAACTTCAGAGTCTCCTCTGATGCAGCGCTTACTCCTGCGATGCAGTGCGTAAAGGTAATCAAACTTTCCAACGTTCGGTTCAATGAAGAATAGACCAGCGTGAAATAATTAATTGAAAAAACTGCCCACCCTGTTGGTTCTCCTTCCATCCTGCTGGTCTGCGGTGACAAACTCCTTGATTAATTTCTGGAGTGCAGGCAGCATTAATTGGCTAAGAGTTAATTGACTTGTCTTCTGACTGTGCAGCTATTTTCAGAACTTTACAGCACTAACGTAGAGATGTTGCCGTCTGATAGGAAACAGTTGGAAAAAACAATTATTACAGGTTACAAATGATCACATTAGACACTCACTTCTGCTGTGGCGTCGTGTTATTTGTTCCTCTATTTAAGAACATGGTTCCCAAAGGCCTTAGGTACTGGTCTACCGAGACTTATCTATCCCTGTGCATATTAACTTTACTACTTTACTTCAATAGTACAAACAGTACAAACAAAGTCATTTAGCACAGGAGAGTAAATAGGTAATTAAAGTTTCATTACACCTGGAAAAAACTACAGTCGCTGGCCTTGGAGAGACGGAGAAACGTCTGTGATAGTTTCCAAAAGTGAAGCTCAGAGGGCAGTTAAGTTTGATATACTCTTCTCCATACGTAATTTACTTTCTGGTACTTCCCCGAATGCCTCACACCTATGCACAGCTATACTTGTTGAGATACTCGAGTGCAAGTGCCTGTGAATATCAGGACAATATACAGTACACACACTGAATATTTACATTAATAAACAGTCTGCTGTTGTATGAACACTTCTGAATGCAGTGTTTTAAAATGTATTCATTTTTCTATACCGCAGATTTTGCCTCCCATAAAGTACAGTACATATGTGTTTTTAACAGGTAGATAGTCAAGAAGTATCAGTCCTGTATGTTTGATCCATATTCTGTCGAGTGGTAAGCTGAGTTATTTGACAAGGTTTTTAAAGCAAAAACCTAATATTTAACCAAGCATGAATGAAACCACTGAGAGAACATTTGACACCTTAGTTGGTCTAAATGAAGCAAATGTTGGGAAGCAGCTTTCTTATTCTCATAAATATGTTTTTTTAATACTTGTCAAAGAACAGCTTTTTTTTTAATTTAACCTTTATTTTACCAGGTCATTCTTTGAGAACTAGTTGTCATTAGCAGACATGATTGATTTTCTCTAATAAAGAAACTCCTCTGTCGTTTGGAGATTTGGTCTGACTGTCTGTCTGAGTGTGAGTTTCAATTATTGTAATATAAAAGAAAACCTCAAATGGAGTGTAAAAGTAAAGTAAGGAAAATATCTTGAATATACCAAGTTTATATTTTTATGATGGTCAAACTTTCAGCTTGATCCTTTGTCAGGGGTCGTCACATCGGTTATAAGCAGAGTGATTCGGAATTTCTACAGTGGATGCAGTGGATTGGTATTGAACCAGGAGCCTTCTGGTGCCACACTACAGTCCAACAGATATCTAAAGCTGAATAACGGTATATTTTCAGCTGATGAAATACTTGCACTACATCTTTATGCAACAAATTAACTTTCTTTATCTTTTTCCTTCTGCCTGCTGGGCATTTTCACACATAATTAGAGTAAAACGGGTCCAAAGCAATAAAGATTTCCATGCATTAGGGCACATCTATTTCCTGGAGCCAACTTCATCTCTTCGTTCTTTCCCCACCATCTCACCATGACTCTAACCCTTGATAAATGCACGTACATCAAGTGTAATGTAATGTTTTTCATCAACAACACGCCTCTGCCCCTGGGGGCTGCTGCGGCTGGATGATGGCCATGTGGTGCCTGATTATCCACACGACATAGGAAATTCAATCTGCTGAGAGCACAGTGTATTCTCCTCCATGCCTTCTACCTACTGTACCTCTCCCTCCCTTCTACCTCCCATCCTGTGTTCCTTCTCCTCACCTGGCAAACTTTCTTCAGTATATCTATAAATACACAATGACTGTCTTTACATTTGTCTGAATGGCACATCCTATAACTAATACAAAAGTAGGATGAATTTAATCCTCATTATATTTTTTGCTACTCTCACATCCGTGCAACTAAAAAAGGCCAGAAATGAGGAGTTCAGATCATCTCACATTGCTCTCCTCTCCGAAACTGGCGAGAAAAAGAGAATGTTTTTGTGCTCAGTGTTTTTAACAATGAGCTTAATTCAATTGGTTACACAAAGGCAAAAACGAAGGCAAAAGTGATGGATATTTGAGGATCTTAAAGTAGCAGAGTAACTAGATTAGGTAACAATATTGGGTTAAAAAGGAGTATCCAGTAAGGATGGCTCAATACGATACTCAGGCTAAATCGTG
>NC_024318.1:9001949-9042041 GCF_000523025.1 Cynoglossus semilaevis | reverse complement strand
ACACACACACACACACACTGTATGTGGTTCTTTGCAACCCACACAGGCTGCCATAGGAGGCGCTATAAAGTATGAGGTGGCTGAGAAGTCCACCCATTTGAACCATGCTTTATTATCTGTGTGTTCCAGATTGCAAATGTAAACCATTCTTATAAATCAAAGGATAAATTATATTAGTTTTCTCTCCGGACCTTAAACACACTTAATTTAATAATCTGTGCCGGTGCAATTGAAAAGGTTATTTTAAAAACCTGTGGACTGTCAATGGTCTAACCATAGAAGATAGAAACCTCAATACCACCCAGACTATTGGGAATTTCATCAAATCACAAAGTCTGGCTTCTCCCAATTGGGAACCTTAATCTGCTTTGTTTGTGTGTGCACGAGTGTTGGGGGGGTTGAGATTCTATTAAAGAGATTAAATTGTTTCTATAGCAAACTGAAGCATCAAAGGCCAACTAAATTGCAGGCCCTTACTTGAGTGGGTTTCACTAAAGTCACTTATTTGTCCATTTCATCATGCTAATGGCAGAAGCCATCATCCCATTACAGCGCCACAGCTGAGCGAGGTTAAACAAATGCAGTTTGTCTTGGGTCACACAGTCGCCGAGTCAGGTCGCACCGCTCTCCCCTGCACATCACAACAAATCATCAACTTGTCTATAACTACCCTCCGTAGACGACCCTCTGATCCCGACTGCATTAACCACCTCTTCACTCTCCACCACTCAGGCCAAGTGCTCTTTTTTTCCCTTCTCTAATCAAAAAGTCTTTTATTTAAAGAAACACATTTTAACAATGTCACTGGACAAAAAAAACTCTATGTTCTTTTAAGTGACTTTGTAACGCAGTAGGAAATGTCAAACATCTGACATCAGGAGACTTTTAATGTCCAAGGTCTGTCTGCTGTGAAAGCTGCTGTAATGTACTGAACTGTTTTTACCATAAATGAGCCCAAAGATTTTGGTTTTTAAACCTTTTTGAATTCTTTTTACATTGTAGTTTTACTACACTACTTCCATCAAACACTGAGTTATGTGCTGTATTGGCCTGTCAAAATAATAAGTCCATGATGTCTAATGGAGACATAAATCTAGGACGTTTTACGCGCACGTTTCAAGAGAACCCAGTCTTGTTTCTATTACCACTCTGCTGAAGCAGGGAAGGTCTCTGTAATGAATCTGTATTCCACAAGGCCTAAAGTAACCACACCATCATTGTGTTAACAGAAGGGAAATCCATTCCATCAGGATATTGAGTCAGGGCTTCATTTCCATACACCAGAGCAGTGACTGTGCAGCCATGTAGCCTCAAAGAGAACATTTCTCACTAAGTACATTTGCCCAGAGTTCTATACAACAGATACAGCATGCTCAATTAAAACACCATCACAGGTCATTACATCACACTGACAGACTGAATCAGAGCAGATTTTTACGACAGGCTCAAAAGAGCTGTGGAACTGTCATGAATACAAACGTACTGTGAAGATGTACAAAGATGGACTCCAAGTACAACTGAGGAAAAAAGAAAATATACAGAAGGCAGTACCTAGTAAAGAAGCGTCATATCCACGGAAAAAAACTCTTCCTACCTTAAGAAAATTAACATTATAAACCATGTCTGAAACCTATTTCCAAAAAAAAACCTCTCTACACTTGGAAAATGTGCAAAGAAACCCGTGGAAACATTTACAAGTTCTAGAAAACGTGTTATAAATTCAAAATATGTTAAGGTTAATAGTATCACATTTTTAACCATATTCTAAAAAAAAACTGATCAGATTATTGGACCCTTTCAAAACATTTTGATTTAGCTCCCATGTTAATGTATTTTTTTTCCCACAATAATGAAAGAACTTTGGAAAGGAAGTAGATTCTTAGTTCAATATGCAGGTTGTGACCTGGTGTGAAAGACATCCTAGTTTTGGATTGGATGATATATACATTTTTTTTAAAAAAGAAAAACTTCAATTCATGCAAAATATTTTTGACCTAACCTGTTGGGTAGAAAGGGGGGAAATGACAAATATAGATAGTCAAATAAAAAAATAAATAAATAAAAAACACACATTTTCTTTTAAGCACTTGGAAACAGAGGATTCTTGTTGTTGCACTTTTGCCACTTGAATATTTGCCTATTGTAACTCTCTGTCCCTGGTCTCAGATTTTTCTTCCTCCCTTTGCTTCTTTGTGAAAATAATCCTGAACACATTTTTCCAAAGAAAACAGATCTGTGCTGCAGGCAGCGCAGTCCAACTCAAGCTCTTTGTGTCCACGAAGCTCTCTCCCTCACTGTGTCTTTGTGGGATCATTGTTCTGTCTTCATGCCTTGATGGTCATGCCTGAAGTTCTACTTGTTCCTTGTTCCTGCATCCCAGTGAGTTTTGTGATTTTGCACTTTGTAAATAAATCTACGGCACCTGAAGAAAGTCTCCCTCCTGCTGCTTTTGGGACTTGCCTGCTTCCTCACCTGGCAAAACGTGGCATGTTACTAACATGTTGAAAATGCAAAATAAAACCAGATATTCAAAGCAACATTTATCTTAAAAGAATTTTTCTTTAAAAAACAAAACTGTTAATTAAATGTCAGAGCTGTGAACTTTAAAAAACAAACAAAAAAAACTGTTTATTCCTGTGTAGTTAAAAGTGAAGGGATTAAAACATGTGGTTATTAATATTCCCTACTACTGTATTACAGTATCTCAATTTCAAAAGTAATGGAATTTACAAATTAAATCACTCATTGGGGGAAAAATTTAAAAGCAGTACTGCGCTGAAGGAAAGTAAGTGACTGGATGTGTTGTGTAAAATGAATCAATTAACTTGTTTCAACAATCTTAAAACATATTAATTAACATTAACAATATTAAAACTAATATATTCATAGAAGTCACTTCAAGCCTTCTTTTTTGAGTCAGTTCTCGTGCACAGAAAACGCAGGAAGGCAGATAAGTTCCAGGACACAGACTTAGTCACAGTGATGCCTCCGACATTATTATAACTCTGCTTGTACAGGTTTTATACCAACCGCCGCTGCACTGTTAAGACACACAACAGAACGAAACCATAAAATGATCAAACCGAGCGTCTGGTGGAATAAAAATCTCATCCCTCCAGGAAAATGACCTTGCCAAAAATATGTGCTCCACATTCCTGTATTCACTTGTAACATTATGTTGTTCATTACTTGCACCATTACCATTACCTATAGCCATTATACATAGGAAGCCATTATAGAAACCCCTGCCACTGCAGGCCAATAACGGAGTAGCTCATCAGTATTTCTGCTAAGGTGTACACTTTTTCGAGCTCTCTGTGTACAGTACATGGCTCGCATTTGTTTCTTGTTGCTGCACTACTCTGCATTATGTTTTTAAAGCAATAGAGATAAACCTGGGATTAAGAGGAAGAAAATGGAAATCTAACGAGAAGAGAAGGAGAAAGAAAAACATTAGGTAAACAGAGACAAACAAGCTGTTTTTTAAAGCAGGGGGATAATGAAGACCATCGTATGTGCTGCTGATGTCTATGCACGGCCCACTGACTATTGTGCAGGGACACAGTCAGCAGTCAGGGATTGGTTTCAACAACCTTCTCTCACTACTGATGCTCCACTGTCATTAGACAACAAGTCTCGACCTGCATTTTCCCATAAAAACTCACTTCCTTTTCTCGTACACATAATGTTAAAGCTCCGCGTTCCCAGCTTTAAATAAATAAATAAAGCACACCTCCACACGTTTGCTTCCTGTATACTAATATAACTGCAACATCTGAAACTGTCTACTTAGCTCAAACTGCAGCATCCTCCCTTTTTTAAAATATTTTTGTTTAGGGGATTTCCAGTTGTCAGTGCAAACACTCTTGAGAAGAGTCTGTAGAGAGAAACTAGAAATAAGGATGTATCCATCCGAATCCCAGCTCAGTCATCCTACTTTTCAAACTTTAAAACGTCAGCAATGGTTTGGTAGAGCCACAGTGCCCCCTGCTGTCCACGCACACAGCTGCCTCAGGAGGATTTTAACTGCAGCTCTGATCGTTCTGCCAGTTTAGTGAAAGCGTTTTTCTGCTGCAAACTGCCTCGAAAACAGACAGGTTCTGTATTTCTTTTTACTGGCGCTTAAACACTATTGTTGTTTTAACTAAAGTCCAAATAAAACTTTTCACACAACTTCTCAACATCAAGTCTACGAGTCCAGACCTCATGTTGTAAGAATAAAAATTTAAATTAAATAATTTTAGATATTACAAAAAATATGACTAAATATATACTGTACATATAAATAAAAAACATTCTTTTATTCTGGCAAAAATGTTTGTTTTCGTAACAAAAACAATTTTGCACAGAAAAACATTATTCACATTAGTCGTCTGTTTTGTCTGTCAGTCAACAAAAAAAAAATATCCTCGTATCTCTTTTCATTATTCTTACTTTATTACCTTTTCAATTACCTCTGCCAACGTAAAATCCTCCACCTCCAGAGAATAAATAAAAGAAACGCTGGTCAGACAATCTTTCCGCTCTGCCTTTAAATACCCTCTTAATTCTCCAGGCCTGATATGGGATCTGGCATTTGCAGCGGTGGGTAGAATGTTTAGAAGTTATTGTTTCAAGGTCGGTGGGAGTGGGTGCGGAGGGGGTGCTGACACAGAGGTAAGAGCAAGAAGACAAACACGGATGCAAACAGCCTCGTTCTGACCTTGATAACAATAAAGTCCTCCGTCGACGGCGTAGACGGAGGAAGACCTGACCTGAATGAAGAATATCTGCATGAGACGCACGGTGAGATTCTTAGTGTAAACACGGCTCTGATTGGCTGAGGGTGGTTGTGTTTTACATGGGTGCAACACAGAGAACCACGGGGGGTTGAGCTGGGTCAGAGTGCATGCCGCTCGTTGGCATTAACAAGCTCACGCAGGCTTAGACAAATAGATGTCCTAGCAAATGGAGTTCAAGTCCTGTCACTGACATGAGGGGGTCTAAAGATGGCTTTCATTTAGTTACACTTTGTGAATATTATTTCAACCTGGTCATGCTGCCATGATGGTCACTACAGCAGTTAGAGTAAATGACACCGAGTGCACAGTGAGGAAGCTGCAAGTGGGCTGCACGAGTGGAGGAGAGACGTCAGGCTAGAGTACAGTTGTCTGGAGAGATTGTTCTTCAGTGAGTGTGTTAATTCACCTCACATTTACGTCCTGGTGGCCGGGTCAAAAACCTCTGCGTTACAGCTTGGTTGTTTGTTTTTAACCTCACAGTTACTAGGATTAAGTGGAGCTCTTAGTGCAGAACTATTCACTGGAGTCATTTCACTGTTCAGCAGAGCAGCACGTTCACTCTGGCAAGTGCATTGATTTTTATTCTTGGTGTGACAGTGCAACAATCACAAGTTTGCTCAAGAAGTTACAGCTCCTTGTTATGGTTTATAATGTACTGGTGTGCACATTTCTATGACCGCCTGGACAAATGCTTATGGCCACATGGGTAAAGGCCAAACAGTACAGTGTGTGTGTGTGTGTGTGTGTGGGTGGGTGCTTGTGTTCATTGTGTGTAAAAAAGTGTGCATTTGGACACAAGTGGGAGCAAAGTGAAGGAGAACGCAGATGTGAGAGGTCCTGAATTGCAGTCATATTGCCGGGAGCGTGGCCGTATCACTCAGGGAGGTTAGCACAGGGTGTGAATCTGCCGAGAGACAAATAGACCCGTCTAGCCAGACTCTCCAGAGGCTGTGTGTTGTTGTGCAGCACATCCATGGACTGACAGAAAATCTAATGAAGAACCGTGGCTGAAATAAAATCCCCAAACACCAGGAAATAACAAAAAAAGTCTTTATCAAATCACTACGGAAAAAGGTTAACCGTGGTGTTAACGTCGTCTTTTTCACCTGAATGTCAGCCAAACTACAGTAATTAGTAGAGTTGGGTAACTCTGAATAACCGACAACTTCATTTTTATCATGAGTATAATACTATTTAAAAATGATAATAAATTAACGATGAATGTAACTGTCCTTGTGGCCCTGGTTCTAGATCAGTTGATAAATAATTATATCGATCAGTATTGATATTGAAAGATACAAGTTTAACACTATAGATATGTTGATGCTCTCATCTTAATTCATTAAAGTATCAGTATCTCTGATACCACTACTTTACATGCGATTATTTTATTAACACCCACTTTGTTTCATGAATTACAGAATTGGTTTTTGGATCTATATGAAATCACACCAACTGATTGGTTCAACCCTGCCTGTTGTTGAGATTATGGACAGCAAAGATTTTTCCTGATCAATGTACTTGTTCAAAAGACACTCATTGGGAAAAACGATTTTTTTCTCCAACCGCTAGTGCTTAGCAATAACTTAAATTATTCAAGAATGACCCAACAAATGTCAGAATGATGCAGAACTGAGTCCTGGCATTTAGAAATAGGAACATTCTAAAGTTAGACAGAGAGACCATCAAAAACCTGACAATCACAGGTCTATCTGACGCATAAAATTCTCCTATTTATTTTTCATTCTGGAAAGCCTCATGCTTTGCAGGCTAAATTATTACCAGAGCACTCAGAGACTTGTTTCATAAAAAAAAAAAAAAAATAAGAAATACAGCAGCACTTTCTATTAAGACCTGTGAGTCAGAATACAACATGATATTAATTCCTCACTGCTAGGAGAAAAACCCTGAGGAGAACTTACGGGTGTTGGTGTTTTTAGTACGACTGAATATTTTGTACTCTGCACACTTAAAATGTTTGTTTGTTTGTTGTTTCAAAAACAAAAGGTTGCAAAGATGTTAATTTTTACTTCTTTGCTACCAAAGTGACATCACAAATGAGAAAAGTTCAGTCAGTCATTAACACCCTACTATGTAGATATACAGTATGACCAGTGCAATACTGCATTGACAAATACAAAAGGTAAACACGGCTGCCTGCACCACTGATTTAAATAATGGTCTGATTCCACTGAATTTTACTGAAGAGCTCGTAGAAGTCAATCTCCATCAGATTATATTATTCTGCTGGTCTGAGTCTTACCATTCTCATCAAATCAATGCTGACTGCAGCACAAGTGACTCAACACAACTGAATACCAATTGCCTTCCTCACCCTCCTCTCACCCACTATAGTCTTCATAACAGATTCCTCATACACACTGAATTGGCTGGCGTAAAATTGATGTAATACAGACAAAATGAGAATGAGGTTTACAGTGGGCAGTGGAGGGAAGCGTCAGGTTGTGTGTAAAATCACCTCTGTCGTCGTGATAAGAGCAGTCCTATCTACCTAATACTGCTGTCTTTACGACCTCATTCACAGCGGAGAGCGACAGTAACTCTGGTCACCATGCAACAAATACATTTTTTTATTTTTAAATCAACGCTACTTCTAGGCCTCTCCATGTAAAAAACAAATTATGATGTAAATTAAATCTGAAGATGGCATCTTTTATCTAACGTAAAACTGCAATTTCTATTGACTAACATAATAAAACTGTTGAGGATTTCTAGAAAAAATGATGCAAATTGGTTAAATTAGAAACATTGGAATACATACAGTGTCTGAATTTGTAGATTCTGTACAATCTTTAACAATAGTTAAAAAAACAAAAACTAAAATTAGTCTTAGTGAAAATTCAGACTGAAACTGTTAAAAAGTCCAAGGTTTGAGGTGATTCTGGTAATAACTATTTTGTGTCCACATGTAAATCTCCTCCCTTGCAGCAGAGAGTGCTATAAACTCAGTTGCAACAACCTGTTTCGTATATTTAGAGTACTAGAACAACGTTGTAGCAGTAGAAGTACAGCTGCGGCTTTACTCCCGTTAAATGTGTTTTTTGCCACCTGAATTTGTCTCCCGATAAAGGCAGCACCATCTTGTGGCTCACATGCTTATTAAGGAATACAATAAAATATAAAGGCTGACCTAAACTCACTTCTTTCTTCAGCTGACTCCAACCATCTGCTTGAGGTGGTACAATCAAATCCTCACTATGATACACCACCCCCACGCACCCTCTGCCTCCCCCCACTGTCCCTGCAGGTCGTCGACCGCCATTACAAACCTCTGTCCTGCTCTCTTCAGGCTCCACCTGGGTGACAGTTCGAGCACCTCCTGTCCAACCTCCAGTCAAACAGAATTAAAGAAGAATTAAAAACTCAATGAGCCCAATAATTAAACTTTAATGGAGGACATAAAACAACTTGACAGCCCCTAAACGCTATAGGCAGCCACCACAAAAGCTGTACCAATCTGTTCTGTGTTTCACCCTAAAAAAAAAAAAAAAGGAAATAGATTTCTCCTAACCTGCATACAATAGCTGTCACTAACAAACTGTGATGTACTAATTAGAACTAGTGTAGTGCTTTGGGCTTTTGGGCAGAAAGACAGTAAACCGAAATTAAATATTTGTCATAATGACAGAAACTAAAGTATCAGTTTCTGCAGTATAACACCAATTTGTTGCTCTTCAGAACTTAAGTACCTACGCTACAGGCCACTTCAGTGAAGTACTAGTTAATAGCCTGGGCAACAGTTTTGCCTTTTGTACACAAGATTTTAAAAAGTAACTAAAAATGTAAAGATTTCAAGGGTGTGCAAAGGATAGGCAACAATTTAAAACTGTCTACTTCAGAAAAATTGGATGGAAGATAAAAGCCTACACTTATTGAAATATGTCATGTGATTTAAATACTGTACATAAAAAAGTTGCATAGAGCTTTTACAAAAATCACAGATGAGAAATCAACATATTCCTAAGAGCAGCAGGCAGACCACAAATTCATACTTTTGAATGAATGGAGAAACAGGAGCGAGGAACAATAATATAGAGAACGTCATTTTTTGTTTTGTTTTTTCTTTCTGCATTTCCAACAAACTCAAACACTCTGATTCAAACAGAATGAAGAATGAGGGGGGGATTTTTTTTACTACTCAGCACCTGGTTAGGATCCTATTTTGTTAAGTATTCATGTTCCTGTATAGCATGTGATGTTTTTGTTTAAAAAAAAAAAAACAGAACTTGTGCTGTGAACTAATTACCAAGACCACCTTCAGCAGAGAGTTCAGGTTTCCTTAACAGAACAAATTGCCTTGCGGTTAATTTTGTAGCTGGTGGATTGGCAGCATTAAGAGCTGAAATAAGGCTCCTGCCTAGACCACAGTGGTATTGAACAGTAAAAAGAAACTCCTGAGCCTCATTTCCATTTTTATATGCTTACTTAAAAGAAACACTGTCCGCCTCACCGACCGCCCTAAAGATGTAATATGTAGCTTTAAAACATAAAGGGATGTCTGTTATATTAAAACTGCTTTCAAATCAGTTCACACAATGCTGACTAAGCCTTTCTGCTCTGCATCACCTCTCTCTGACTCCGCCGGATGAACTATTTTGGAAGTGTTTCCTGAATACATTCAGACAGGGAGAGGAATTTTTACCCCGGCATTGTTCTCACACTGACCTTTCTTACGACTTCTTGCATTAATTTACACACAACTCAAAATAGTACCAAGTACCTAAAAAAGACAAAATATTCAATTATCCATGTCTCTCTATAATGAGACTGTTGTCACTTAACAGTATACTTCAAATACCTCGGAGTATACCAACGTATTCTTCAAAGTCAAATCTGGCTTCGGCTCGTTGCCCTGACGATGGTTGACACGGTTTTTTATTGTCTAAGACAATAACTTGTTTGTGCAACGGTTCAATAAATATGTCACATCTTCAGGGGGCTGTTAGTTCTGACCTCCATATTGTGAAGAGTTTAGTAAAGTAATTTGTTTCTCTGTGCACAAAAAAACAGCATAAGCTTTCTGAGGAAGGCTGCAATCCTTTTAAAAAAAATTGCACTGCCTTTGGCAAAAAGGCACTTGAGAAATTAAACGCAATTTTCTTAAGGGATTTATCACTGTGTCATCAACTCCATTCCCCAGAATATAATATATTACATATTTCCTTGAACTTTTGCGCACTCTGCAGAAGAAGTGATTTGTTTCGGTTCATGACCTGACAGGAACACAGAGGATGAAAAAGACGTGTCAAGAATTGAAAAAGTGAGACGGCTGCAAACATGTGGTGCAATAATGAAAACAAATAACCTCAGAATAAAATAAAATAAAGCAAAATAATTCACCTAGTGTGGGGAAAAAACACAGCATAGAAATAATTAGTATTCTAGAATTTTAAGGTAATAAAATACATTTTTTTAAATGTGAAGAATATGTAATCATTAAAGTGATTGTAAACAAGAGAAAAAAAGTTTAAATATGGAGATAGTTCTAATACAGACTCATCAGACCAGACTTTCCCATGACATTTGTGATTAAATCCATATTGAAAATGATTTAATATATCAGTCCACCATATTCTCAGCAGGCTGAGTATTTACATAATAGATTTAGTTTAATGGCAGTTTTCCCACATCGCCTATGATCCTGCATTCATTTCACTTCCTGAGTTTCATACTATATACACAGTGGGCAGCAGCCTGCACTTAATTTGTATGCATTCAGTGTGCATGTTAATGCAGCGACACTAATCTTGATGATGTGAGGCACTGAACTCTACACAGCAGCTGCAGAACAGTTCACAGCGTCATCCACATGAACAGCAGGTAAAGCAAACGTCACATTTCTGACTCAGATTTGTGCGTGTGTGTGTGTGTGTGTGTGTGTAGGTTTTGATTCAACTGCAGAAAATTATATAACACCAGGTCACATCACATTTAGATATATCGGCATTAAAGCTCCTATTATATACAGTTATAACATTCTGTCCCCTGTAGGAATTTGCATATGCAACCAGCAATTATTCAGGTAACGACTGATAACACCTATAAATGTGAATTAAATCTATGTTGACTATTGAACCATAGCACGTGGTTAAGTCATTAGCATTTTACAAGTGAGCTTCGAAACAAAGACGCATTTAAATATCGTAAAAACACCGAACGTGTGGCTAAACCGTGTCCACTGCTTCATAAAGCAGCACTCCAAACTTCAAACAGCAGAGGGCAGCAAAAAACAATTTAACTGCTGCCTTGAAGCAGCAAAGTTACGAGTTTTAAATTAAAAAAAAAAAAACTCCTTACCGGCGTTGACTATAGCATCCACCTCCAACACTGTGATGTCTCCTTTGTAGAGAGATACTTTGTCACTCAGTCCTCCTCTTCCTGGAACTTCCTTTCCTTCTTCTTTTCTATTGGCTGGAGCAACAATAAATATTATGAGTTGGTGCAATTCATATTTGCCTTTAAATTAGAAGACACTGGACATTAGGAAGTGATTAGACATACCTGAAAATTATGTAAGTTGTGTCATTTACAGTAGTAGGGCAGTGTTTGCACAAATAGGGTTAGATAGATATTTAACCTTTAAAATTACATTTAATTACATTGTTTCCTTCCCTCAGATAATACAAATACTTTCAAGTACGTGTTTATGACACTCTCCTTCCTCTGAGTTCACTCACTAAAATCACTGTGTTGATTTTAGCACGAAATAACATCAGACCTAAAATTTAAATTATCCTAATTTTTCAACTACACAACTCATTACATAACAGAACCTAATTGGGTGAGATAAAAAAAACTAAAAGCACAAAGAGGGAAACATGAAAATGTAATTGTTTTGTTTGTACATTACACCTCTAATGTGTGTGTGTGTGTGTGTATATATATATATACATTTATATATATAAATAAATATATGAATTGTCCCGCTCACCTCTGTTCTCTTCTCTCCAGGTCGGAATCTTCTCCAGAGGTATGAAGTCTTGGCGCCGGTATTCCTTGCGTCTCTCCTCCCCATCTAGACGGAGCAGTCGCTCTACAGTTGATGACAGTCAAGACATTTCTTTTTTAATTACATCACAAATTATGGTGTCATATAAGTAATTTTAATGCACTTAAGATGAGCATTGACAATATACAGTTCAATGTTCGGTTGGGGATTTCTGACTGAACTGGGTTGAAGCCACTAAGCTAAAGGCCTGGGAGTAGGGGCTGGAAAGCAGAGGTGGCAAACAGCTTTACAACCAAGAAGTGGTAATACTGTTCATTCTCCTGATATGCTCTGTCATTAACTGCCATGTCTGGTTGCTCCTCAGTGTCGCAGTTCTTTGGGTATACTTCATAAAAAAAAAATAAAATTATGTCCCCAGTGTGAACCTACAAATTTGCGGATTAGCAAGATTTGGCTAATAGTGTTTATCGGCTTGACACAGACACATGTCGTATAGCAACTACATCAGGCTCTAACCCGACAGATCCTGCTGATTTCACTGTTGCTCTCTCTCTGTTGCCACAGGGACAAGCTGATGTTTAGACTGGCTGGAATGGGTTTGTGCGTATTTGTGTACATACTCCATCAGTGTCTACTGATAAGCACTGTGTAATGTGGTCATGTTGTTTATGCTTCACTGCACTGTGATTCCTACCTTTTACAGCTCTTTACTGAACCCTGCCACAACATGAGCCATATGTGACTTAACACTTGCTAATGAAGCTACACGTGTTGCTCTTGAACTGGTACATTGACCCACAATAACTTGTCTGCACACGGGAAAACTTAGCAGCTCACAGATTCAAGTTCATTTCTCTTTAAGTGCAGCAGCTCATCTGCTCCCTCTCTGCTTCTCTCCAGACGCTGCACTGCCATTCTGCAAAACAAGCTCCATCCTAATTATGTCCTCTCTTTGCTACATAACACCCCAGTGCAAACAGCACAGACATCCACTCTGCGGAACAGTCACTATGTGCTGGTTATGACACGACACAGGAGCAAAATAATAGTTTACCAAAGTACAAGAGAGGTTCTGTTCCTAAATACTCAGCATTTAACAATGTTACAGCGCAGGAACACAGATCTGCAGTTTCACTGCATAAATGATGGAACTCAGCTCAAAAGAACATTTAGGCACATCCCACTCAGTATGTCAAACTTAGGCCAGTCGTAAGTCTGCAGCGTGTACTAATTTCAATCCTGAGGTACAATCTCTCCTTCTTGCCCACTCCTGTCACCTATGAGGCTGCATGTAAGTCAAAATGAATGTTAGGTTGACCATAAAAAAGCTGTCGCGGACACGCTCACTTACTGTTTGAGCCAATGAAAAATCCAAATTCCAGATTTGTTTTTCTGAGAATAAGACATGCTCAAACTTTGTGCACAAGGTTTTGTTATGATGCTTCCACACAATGAAAACCAGATCCCATATGATTTTACTTTGCAAAATGTGTTATACACAGCAAGGACAGTCCATGCAGTAGACAGAATCCATAAGATGTCTGTTACATAAAATCATTAGACCCTTGCATAAAGTCTATAACAAAACTTTTTAAATACTTTATACTATACACAATCTTATATGAATTTGACCTGTTATAAATCATGAAAATAATAATTTATACAACATACTAAAAATCCTGAATATCTAAATATGCCTGTAAATATGTACCTCAGTTTCACTTCCACTTCAGACAAAACTTAAACTTTGGCATATTTTAAAAAGCCACAAAATCAAAAACCATATGTGCAGATTCTCATCCAATCTTTATTTATGATTTATTTATTTGGAGAAATATATCTTAGTAGACAATGTCCTCCTACGTCTGACTGTGGGGACGTTTTGTGTGAACCATGTTGTACTTTGCCACAGTACTACCCACTGTGCTTTAAGGCAAGTCTCAAAGACATAAGCGCTGATAACTATCTGTTATGGTAACTTTTTTAAAATTCACCACAGAATATCTAGGTGGGAATCTGTCTGAGTCAGAGAGCAACCACAGCAAAGAAGAAACCACAATACACAATTCTGAAAAAGAAAACGCAAATTAAATGGACTGTCTCTTTAATAAGTCAGTCTGCTACCATAATTGCATTCCAGGTTGTTACCTACGTTGAAGGCCTTTTACTGTAACACTCAATGAGTTTCATAACTGGATAAAATGACTTTAGTGGAATGGAATGAAATGAAAGTCATTACTAATCAATGCGATTAAATGCACCTGCGTTGTGTCTGCAACAACGAGAAGAGTCCTGTGACGCCGGTATCTGTAAGAGCTACTCTAAGAATGTAATAGTAAACCTAAGTAAACCTAACCACGTTTAAATGTGCTACACACTGCGCTCCTTTGTTGCACTGGTCTGAGAGCTCAGTGAAGGTTGTTTGCAACTGAAGTGAGCCGCTTTTGTTGTTGTAGTATCAGACAGGTGGGCAGTGAAAATGTTGATTAGTAGCATCTTTGTCTCGGAGGTAGCATGATGTTAGCATGGAGGGGAAAGAAAATAGGGAGAGCATCTTATATACATACTAATAGGCAGGTGAGGTTTCTGTGAGTACAAGTGTTGCAAACGTGAAGCATACATCACGACAGCTAACTGTGTCAACATCTGCACAACCACAGTGTGGCATTAGCGAACTATCTGGACAGAAAGTATTGTGACAGTGAATGCAGATGCAGAGGAGCAGAGAGTGGGTGTCAGTGTTCTGGCATGGTTAGGATTCATGCTGTCTGCCATGAATGAGATTGGTGAGAGCTTCATTCAACCCTAAAACAAGCCTTACCTTTTTCAGTCTTCCAGTCCTTTTTCTTTTTGCTCATGCTGCCGGAATGAATAGACTTCGAAAGGTTGTTTTTTGACTGTGGCAACCCCAGGCTCACAGTGAACAGTGTTCCGGGAAGTAGCTGAAATGTGAAAGTGGAATAAGCACTGGACGCTCGTCTCACCTGTGAAGCTGTCAGATTTCTATGAAGCTCAGTGGCCTCAACCTACCGTGACTCTGCCGTAAATTCTGTGTATACAGCACCACCAGCTGATTGGATAGGCAAACGGAACATCTGGTATGTGATTGGTTTATATTTCTGTCAGTTACGCATACCCCGCAGACTGCTGAGCACCTATTGGTTGATTTAGGTGCGTTGTCTTCCTGGCGTGCGGTAGTTTTAAGTGCAGTCTAGTTAACACTGTCACTGCTTCAAGACCAACAGGGAACTTGTGTTGTGAATATACTTTCCAAAAACTCGAGTGCAAGTCATTTGTAGACTTAAAATATAAATATATATTATTTATATAAATATTTTAACATGAAAAAGTACCACACTAGTTCAGACAATTATAGTAGGGACTCGGGCACATTGATGAACCCTCCTAATAAAGTGGAACATCAACATGGTCTTAAGAAATTTCACATCATCACATAAATTTACAGGATTAATAAAATAAAAAGTGATCATCAAAGTGATTTTGCTTATTATTGCCCACAGGTTTCTCCCTTGATGAATATTTAAAAACTTTAAATTATGACGCTCAAAGAAGAATTATGGCAGACCTTTAGATAAGAAAGCAATCAGTACATTTTGAGATTCTGAAGTAAGAAGAAACTCTGCAGAGAGATGGTAGAATTCTTGACAGTGGCAGCCCCTATTAAAAAGCTGCAGTCCCAAATTAGAAATAGAATTTGACATGTAGATGGAGGCAGTAGAATCAAGAATATGTCACATGCAATTGTGGCAGTGAAAGGCTTAATGCAATGAAGCTGACTTTGCAAAAACAACTTAAAATACACAGGGAACGTTGCAGGGATGTTTGGCTCACATATATATTATACTTTTAAGCATCTTTTTGGGTCCCTAACCCAGAAGCTCGTTCTCAACAAAATTAGAATTGTTAATTTGTTTTTTTATTTTGATATAATGTCTAAGTTGCGAACAAAGGCAGAGCAATGTCAAAACCAGGGTCTTAGACCCGTTTAATCAGGGCACAGGGCTTGTTTTCCAGCCACAGACAGACAGCCATACAATTGCTTCCAAGGACGTGGGCTACAAAACGACACTTGTAACAGAATATCATGCTATTATATCAAAAATCAAATAAAAACACTCTCACTAAAGCGTGTTGTGGCGGGTAAATGTTTAATGTTTAATTATCTGGTTCTCTACATTTGTTTAAACTTTTTTTTAATTAAAAAGTCTGCTACATATTAAATATATACATTGTATACATGTACATATACTGCACATGTTTACTACCTTGGATCTGGAGCGCTGTATGCAAAAACTGTGTAAAAATACGTGCATGAATATAGTGCATTTATTCATGGTTGATGTAGAGAGAAGCTGCTGTGTGGAGGTCAGTGTTATGTGGGCTGGTTCTGATAGCAATAATACAATTTTTGTTGCATTTATCCTATTCATTCAAGCACTAATTTATTCATAATTTTCATACACACGGAAACATTTTAAAACCTGTCCTTGTCCACAGTGCAAAGGATCATATTTCAGGAAGTCAAGCTGTCATATGTGAGAGCCCAGTTCCAGAGACCACGGTCTGTCATCTGCTGTGTTAGAGCTGCCCTGGTCCAGACCCATCTGCTCCTAAAACTGATGACATTATCTGTGAGCGGAAAACGTTCTTCATCCAGGTCTGAACCAAGTCCAGATATTCAATGAGATCGGATTTCTCCAGGACAACCAGGCGAAAATGTTGCCATTAACTTCTTCTAAAATCTGTCAGCGCAGATGGAGCAAGCTTCATATGAAGCTTGCTCCATCTGATGCTTCGTTTTAACTATAACACATGCTGCAGTTCTCACTAGTCATCCAAAATTATGCTCTAATTAAAGATTGCTATCACACTAGGGAAATTGAAACTGAGTAATTAGTCGCTTGTATCTTGTATAGGAAAATCATCATTTGTCCTTGTTAAATACCAGTTTTTATTCCAGAAGTGGCCAATGGCTAAACTGAAATACAATCAAGATTTAAAGCTCGAGAAAACAATTACATTTTTTTACTAGCATTTGTGCAAGAAAAAAGAATATTGAATAAAACTGCCAATGTCGTCATGCAATAACTCTTGAAACAAAACCGACAAACGCAATTTTTACCTGCACTTAGCAAATCTAACCACTAGATGTCAATGTTGCAACAAAATAAGCATTACTTTTAAAGCTACGACAATTTTTTTATCAAGAATAAATTAAAGAAATAAATTAAATAATAAATAATACATATCTTAAAAATGTAAACATTGCATAGATTAGATAGAATTGTTGAGCTGTGTAATGTTTATTATTTGGTTTATCAACCCTTCAAAACTGGGCAATTGTCATATCTGAGCAAACGTCAATATTTTTAACAAAATGTTGACGTAAACTGCTACATTATCTTGCTTCCACAAAACATGATTTATTTTCACAAACTGAAAAAAAAAACATTTAAAAATAACTAAATTTAGTGCTTAGACAAATAGAGAAATAAGTTGTGACCTGAAATTCTACAGAGAAGGAATTTCTGATGGAACCACCGCTTGCAAGTGTCTTCACCTAAATGGAGAACTGTCTGGCTGCTCATACTTAATGCATACATTTTTTTCATATCCAACTTTTGATGAACACATGTAGGACAGTTAGATATAATTAGATGTGAATGGACATATTCATCTCAAACTTTAAGTGTGTCCACAAGCTCCAGGAATCATAATTATAAAAGATTATTGTTTACACACCATTTACTCCGAGGGCCTGTGATGTGTGTATGTGACAATTTGGCAAAGCTTTCAATCAGTACCAGTTTCAACTTGTCTCTATTGTCTTCAAGTGGTTTTAAAATATTCACTTTTTGTATTGCTCTGGTATCTTGTCAAAGTAGTTGAAATCAGGGGTGTTAATTTTATTTACATAAATCCATAAACACAAAAATAAATCAAATCACATTCACCAACAGAGGAAACTCCTGTCAAGAGGACAGCTTAAAGCTCAAGTACGACACGGCGACTTCCCCAACCATATGAAAACACTGGGTGCTACGTTGGTTTGTGTGGGCTCTTTTTAACCTTCTCAATCAAACATTTGTCTGCCCAGATTATTAACTGTGTCCTGCCATATATTATGCCCATCTGTTTAGCAGATGTGTGTTCACAGTGACTCACTGCCTTGATCAAAAAGGAGTCAAGAACTTTCATCAAGTGGCGGCATCTTCATATGCACAGACTTAATACTGACCTGCCTGAAAACATGTCAATCTTTTATTATTTTCTACCCATTGACACGACACCACTAATATGTTCACTATGGTACTTTGCTTTAGTTTAAAGCAAATTAAACGTTTGTCTTAGAAAACCCTTTGGGGAGACACTTCATGAAAGGACACCTGTTCTTAGTTCATATAAAAACATATGTTGAATAAACATCAATCTTAGTATGAATGAATGCCACTACACAGAGAATTCAATGACAAATTAGATTTTATTCTACACTATTGAATTATTACCTCCTAATCTATATTAATTAGGGCTGACAAATGGCAACAAATATTAAATTATAAAAAAATATATTAAATTATTCACATCTAGGTGTGTATTGCTTGTGATTGTTCGTGATTAATCATAATCAATACATATTAATCATGATTAATCATTAATCAAATATTGTGAGAACATAGGATTAAACAACAGCAGGCAGCTGTATGTGTTTCACATGTGTTTTGATTTATGACTAAACCAAATAATGGAACTATTAATATGGATGAAATATAAAAAAAATATAACCAAAAATGTCATACTTTCATAGTTGATAGTTGTTGTTTAGTCATAACTGTTGCTTTCAACACTCAAGTGAAGCTGTTGTCCTCAATGATATTAATCAGTTTACAGTCAGACATGATCGATAACTTCTGCAACATTTCCAAATTTTCCAATTTTCACACCAGCCTTATCTGATTTTTTGACTGTCATTTTTCAGTCATAATTACACGCAATCCTTGTCTCACAGTAGGTCATGATCACCACTAGAGTATGGTCTGCCTGATGTCAGATCAGCTGGTGATGAAATGCATTGTGATGTACCATATACTGTATATGTGAATACTGTGGTCTGCTGAGCCTTAATTTGTTTAGGCGGTTTTCTCAGAACATTGAATTGTGCTTATTCTTTTCCACTAGATTCCTGTGGGTCATAGCTTTGACAAAATATGTGGCAGCAGCTCCTTGTGTTTATTTTACTTCATTCAGCCTTTTAGATCGTCCTCTTATTCTTGACAATGTCTGGTTTCTGCTTGCTCAAACCAGTAGGGTTTCTCTGTGATTTCTGGCTGAACTGGAGTTAAATAGATTATGCACAAAGGTGTGTTCATAATAAGTTGAAAGTGTTTTTCTTTATTTCTTTATTTAGCCAGTGTTTACAGTGTAACTCTTTAAAATAACGTGCACAATAAGTATTTGACCTCTTACTTACAGAACATTAATGTTTGTGTAAAAAAGTCATGTACGTGTCATCTTAAATTCACTTATGTCGTTATTAATATCATTTCATGGATGTTCTCTGTGAACATAGCGTCTTTCGGCCTAACTTTAACGATCATGTGCTTGAATCACGTCTGCTGACTCCATGGTCACAACAGACAAGACATCTGTTAAAACTGCACTAAGGCACTATTCCTTCTCACACCATTAGCAGCGGCAAGAAGTTGTTTCCACAGTGATATGATGGTATGCGATACTAAAGCCACCCCAAAGGCTTGCTGGCCCCTCAGGGTGCACTCTGCGCCCTGGCCCCAGCTCCCTCTCTCTCTCCCTTTCTCCTTTAATTGCTCCCAACACTCTTTGATCTCTTTTGACTCGATCCAAAGCAAATATCATTATGGTTCACATTATGATTAAAGAATGTGTTTGTTTTGGTCGGCCCATACAACTTCTGCTTGCACCATAAATATAGGAGGGCCTGTTTCAGATTTATTTCAAATTTACAAAACTGCAGTTTTAAGAGGTTTAGCTGAATGGTATGCACATTTATATCGCTTTGTTGTATTTTGTAGCTGCATAGCTCAACACCATTTTGTCAACATCGGTCATAAAGATGTTTTTTTTTTTATGATGTAAAAGACCGTAGTCTGTGAAAAATGATGCAGGAGCTCTGTTTTTCTCAACCATTTAGAATGCCTTATCACCTGCTTTATCACCTTCAAAAAGACACAAAACACTAACAAAAGAGTTGAAAACAGCCCAACAGTTCTATAGAATACAAAGATACATATAATTCAAACATGTATGTCTTTAAAACAAGTTTCCTTTTACTCTCTTCTAAATTCTAAAATAACAAAATAATTATTTATTTTACTTTAATTATTAATACTTTTTTTATTCGTTTTTATCCTATTGGTAGCCGCTTGACTAAATATATAAAATATATTGCAGGTGTTTGTGTGTATTTTTATATTAGATGCATATGTTAGAATTAGCGTCGTTTCGGAGGTTGTACTTTTATTTTGGTCAGCCCTATCCACGTGTTGCAAATGTTTCCTGGGAGCGCACTTCCTTAGCAACGCGTGTCTCCACCCGGAAGTATTTCTGAATTCTGCTGCTAACCAGGAATGTATAGTAGCACAGGAGGAGAGGAAAAGTGTGTCATTAAACGTTTGTCTTTATAAACAGACAAAAGTCCGTATAATTACAGTGTTCATGAAGCTAATGTTTAGTTATGTATAGGTTAGCAGTTTAGTAGCTGTTTCGTGTAGAGGTGAAGAATAAGAACAGTGTAAGTGCACTCTGTTTTTGTCAGCTAGCTTTCAGCTAACATGCTAACGACAACAGACCTTTATTGGCTTGACTTTTACTGTTGTAACTAAGGTTACCGTTGCCTGTTTCTTGTTAGAGTTAACGTAACACAAACTAAAACGTGTGTTAAATAGTCCTCACATGAAATGACAAACAGTGTATTACACCGTAATGAAATACTATATTAAAATCAGAACTGTGTAGCGTACCGTTAAATGTCATTTGATCTATAATTGCAGTCATTTACATGCAAATAAACTCGTTTTAAGATTATTATTTTTTAATTATTTTAATCTGGTTATCATGTTTATTGTCCATGTATGTTGAAGTAAACAATTTATTCACATTATTGTTAGGAAAAAGCAGTAATCTTAGTGTTTTATTATTATTTTTTATTTTGTCCCAGGTTTGCCAACATGTCCCGGGTGTCCCTGCTGTCTGATAGGTCATGATAGGCTTGTCCAGTTATGTGGGGGTTATGGAAAGTGAAATAAATTTTGCTGAAGAGCAGCAACCCCTGTCTCCTCAGGCCAACTCGTGGACCAACAAACAGGATCAAAAGCCTAAAGTTTTTGGTGGATTTGTGTTAGTCCATGCAGGTAAGTCAATGTGTTTTGTCATGTGTTTTGTTGAAATAGAAAAAAAACATCAGATTAGTTTTTAAAACCAACATACATACAAATGCATAATTGATTTAAAAAAAGTAATGCTAATATTGTTAGCGCAGCATTGTTAATTTACATTTTACCATGTAGTAAAGTATTTCTTCACACTTTCAGGAGCAGGATACCATTCTGAATCTAAGGCCAAAGAGTACAAGCATGTTTGTAAAAGGGCATGTCAGCGAGTAAGTTATGTGTTTTTTTTTATTTATTTATTGCAGTCTCATAGTGTATGTAAGAAAAGAAGGAGACAAAAGGGTACTCTACTTTCATTCTTAGCAATGCATTAAGTCAGTACTTGTGTTGAACTTGATTTTGCATTAAAAAAAAGTATTTTCTGCAGTACTTTATTGCATTAGGTATTATTTGTAGCCAATTAATGAATTAACAGTGAAATTGAAAAATAATAGTTGTATTAGAGCTAAATTCCAGTGTCCATATCTCATTTTCTTAGATTTGCTACTTTCCAGTTTGGACTGAAAATCTACTTGTGTCTTTCTTTGACAAGTGTTTCTGTCAATTCCAGGCTGTGGAGCAGCTCAAAGCTGGCGTACTGGCAGTGGAAGCAGTGGCTGCAGCACTGGTGGAACTTGAAGTGAGTTATGTCTTAATTGTTTTAAAGATATCATACCTTTCATAACCTGTATGATTTTGTTGTTTAACTACATTTGTACATGGTTAAAAAAATCTATGGGCAGCACAAACAGACTGTACAACCAGGGCTACCTCATGTAAAAACCAAAAATATGTGCAATATCATCTTATTATTATCTCCATTAGTTAATTTATTATTTAGTTTTTTTATTTTTTGACCTTCAATATTTTCAATATAAACTTTTGTCTGAAAACAGTATAAAAGTGGTAAACTGCAAGCTGATATCTCTATTACAGTAACACTAAATTTTACTATAGTTCCTTGTACTGTACTCGGCTGCTGTTAACATTTTTACTATAGTTCCTTGTACTGTACTCAGCTGCTGTTAATGTTGTGAATTCCCCCATTGTGGGACAAATAAAGTACTTCTAATCTTTCTTATCTTGAAATGACTTTGTAGTGTCTGTAAGAATCCAGCTACCTCAAGACATGAAACAGAGCTAACATTTGTCCATTATATAACTGTGTTCAAACATTTTCCTTTTGTTCATTATATTAGCCCTAAAAATGGCTTGCTGTACCGATGACACTTTTACTCTTTTGATTCTACATGTTTAACTTTTATCCCTTAGGATTCTCCCTTTACAAACGCAGGCATGGGCTCCAACCTCAATTTGTCAGGGGAAATTGAGTGCGATGCGAGTATCATGGATGGAAAATCGCTCCATTATGGAGCTGTAGGTGCTATTAGTGGTGAGTTATATCTTTTGTATCAATATTTACGTAAAGTTACTTTGTGATGGTCATACTGGGGGCTCAGTCATGTGGTAGTAATTTTAACAAGTCGTGCCTTTGTGTCAGATGTTTAGCAGATGTACAGTCTGATGCGTGATATTTAAGATAATTGGTATTTATCTGTGCATAAGCAGTATCCATAGACTGTATGTATTTATATGTTGTGGTTTTTCTTTTTCAATTTTAGAAAAATAGTGATTACCACATGGAAACAACTGTGAAATTACACATTTGTAAAATGATATGAATATGTGATTACTAATTTTTTCGTGTTCTTTCTCAGGTATTAAGAACCCAGTCTTAGTCGCAAACCGTCTCCTGAGTGAAGCACAGAAAGGGAAACTATCAGCTGGAAGAATCCCACCCTGGTGACAATAAAAATGACACCTTTTCTTTAGTGTTGGATAGATTTTTCGAAAATTTGTTAATTTTTTTTTCTCCCCCCAGCTTTTTAGTTGGGCGAGGAGCACATGACTGGGCTCTCAGCCATGGCATACCATCATGGCCTTCAGAAAAAATGGCAACGAGTAAGAACTGTTCCACTGATAGTGGAACCATTAGTTATAGTTTTTGCAGCGAAGAGATGAAGTCAGATAAGTGTTTGTGTTTGAAGTTAACAGGCAACATTTTGTCACACACAGAATTCAGTTTATCTGCATATCGAAGAAACAAGCGAAAGATGGAGCTGGCAGAGAAAATGGAGCCAGGACAGACAAAGAGAAGACGACAATCAAGCGAAAATGTGAGTTTTGTGATTAATGAATCAAGGTAATTTCTCTTTCATCATGGAATACACTGACAGCACAATTCTGGATTCATTGTAGTATTCTGCACACCTACTTGCAGTTGTACATTTAGGTGTTTTAATGACTATTGATTTTTCTAATGATAATGAATACATAACAATTTATTCTCTTCTGCCTTTGCTGTGATTGTCTTCTGCTCAAAGCTAGGTACATTTTTTACTTTTCTAGTAAAAGTCCTTTTGCAAAACTCCAAACAATATGCAGTAAAATGAAGAATTGCAGTAAGGAGTGTAATGAGTTGTTTAGGTAACATTGCCTGGTGTAAAAGCAGAAACCCAGCAGTTTGACAGTTATGATCCTACATTTTTCTAGGAAAATGGTTCCAAGAAATGCTTGAAAGTGTTGACACAAAAAAGAAAGTTGCTAAGCCTGTGGAGTGATCAACTCTGGCAGCAACCCAAAAACAGGGTGGGAGAGTTTATTTTAGTTCAAACGTTCTGATGTACATGTTAAAACGTGATTGGCCTCAACCTACAATGAATCACAGGATACGTTTATGAACAGCACTGTGGTTTTTCAGGGTCAGTGACATTATTCCACAATATTAATGATGCGTCTCAAAGAAAGACTAACAGCTAAGATGAACCATCTGTTGACTTTGGCATGTTCTAATAAAAATGATTGAGCTTTGTGTCAAATGTCGGGTTTGTTTCATTTTTCTCCCAAGTGTCTCTGACCAGATTCATACGTATGTGACCTTTGTGCAGTAAAATGACAGAGATTGAACCAATCAGACGGTGACTGATTTTCGTGCTTCATGCTTCCACTCGTTCATGTAATTTTACAGGACTTCAACTTTCACCTTTTAATATTTAGAAGTATATTTTAGAGCAGTGATCATCAACCGGCGGCTCATGGGTCAAATCAGGGACCAAACCGTCCAGTCTGACCCAGGGCTGGATTCCAAAATAAACATTAATGTTAGACAAAAAATTGATTTTTTTTTTCCAAAAATGTCCCTCTCCCAAGGTGTCTGTCCAGAAACATTGTGGCCAGGCAACAAATATAGCTGGTGACCCCTGTTTTAGAGGGATCACTTTTGCCTCAAGAATTGTAATTTAAGACATTTGTTTTTAACCAAGATCTGATTACTGCAGACGAGCTGTATGATGGTTCCACTTTGCAGATTATTTCTCCGTGTTTGTGTCTGCATTCACACAGAGAAATGTTTTCTTTCAACCATGTGGATTTATAGACTCTTGTCCTTATGTGCTCCAGGAAAACGGCTCTGGGTGTCTGGACACAGTGGGAGCTGTTGTGGTAGACCTTGAAGGGAACGTAGCTGCAGCCGTGTCCAGTGGAGGCCTGGCCATGAAACACTCCGGCAGGGTTGGTCAGGTAGTAAATTAAACGTATCTAATTTTTTCAGGCTGTGTTTTCTAAATAAATACTTGTCTGGTGTTAAAGCAGATTAAACAGCCATGAATCAGATGGACACCACATAATCTTATTGTCATTAGTATTTCATTTGTTTAATACACGTTAGACATGCTGTTTGGTTGGACTTATTTAAAAAGAACTTGCCCTTAAATAATACAATGTCTTCACTCCAAGATGCCTTCAGAGGTTTGCACCTTCATTGTCTTTTGAACTAATTCAATTATAATATTTCTTTTTTCTTGTCACTCCAAAGGACACTGTTAGAAACCTTGCAGCTTGTCGACTCATGTTTTATCAGATACCAGTCTGGTGTTTTTGTGTTTGTTACTGAAAAGTTTGGGATGGTGAAGTCACACAGACAGACACCTTGACCTTGAAGCTTGAAATGTTTTTCTTGGCTTCCTGTCAACCACCTACAGTTCTCTTCAAACTGATGTTGCATTTCTTCCTCAATAATCAAGGTTGAAACTTCAAAAAAAGTAAAGAATGCACAAATAACAATCATTGGAAAATGTGATAATGCTGAAAGAACCTTTAAAGTACTTTTTAGGTGTTTAAATCAGTTAATTTTATTTATCTCTCTTATTTTTTCCTTTATTTTCCAGACTGTGTTTATTCTCAACCATGATTTCATGCTTCATTTTTTCTCAGGCTGCTCATTACGGATGCGGCTGCTGGGCTGAAAATGGCTGTAATCTGAATACTTACTCTACGGCAGTGAGTACCTCAGGTATACCTCACTGAAACCTTCACAATCCACTACGTAGCTGAATACATGAGTATATTTTCCATCATGCTGTTACTGTTTACTACTAGTCTGCCTTTTGTTTTGGAGATGATATGAGTCAGATGCTGATATTTGAGGTGAGTCCCAGATTTTCCGTCAGTGAATCAAGCAAGCCACTTTCCAAAGACAACGTAACCCTTTCTGCTCTGTGATTCTCTTCAGTTATTTCCTCAGCAGACTGACTCCCTGCTCTCTGTTAGTCAGCTGTAAACCAGGTGCATTGTCAAGCTCATTTGCAGCTACACAGAGAAACTGCTAAAGATACGATGACACATAAACCGCACATTAGAAACATTTTGTCTCAAGTCAATTGAAACCCCATCGTCACTGTTACACCCACAGCCTGCACTATTTCTAAAATGTGTTCATTTGCAAAAAACAAAAAGGGAAAAATACAAACAGAGGGCAACTTCCTGGCAGAAAAACATTTCAATATATCATTTTTTTTTCTTTTTGTCTTTCTGCCATCCTTCCTTTCTGTCTGTCCCTTTCCTTTTTTTTTCTGTTTCTTCCTCCACTGTTTGCAAGAAACTTTTTCTCGTTTAATCCAGTCACTTCCACTCATCACAGTGGGGTTTTATGAATTTTGTATTGCTGTTTACGACATGAACACTAACTTTAAGGGAGTGTAAAGGACATGTCATGTAGTACTCGAAGACAGTTTGCATTTATCTCCCAACATATTTATGTCATCAACTCAGCTGATAATGGAGTCAGAAGCACGTTTGTTGATTTTCATCCACACTGTTTGGTACGTAGCAGACAGCGAGGCCACGGTACAGTTTAAGTCATACAGTAAGACCCACTTCCTTAATACGTGACATCTGCTATGTTGCTTCTGGGGAAAGTTAAAACCCTTTGAAGCGGATCTGAACCATAATGCATGTCAGTACAAATGAGCTGATTTGGTCAGACGAGTTTTTGTTGGATCCGCTCGGTCCACTAATATAGACACTGCTTTGGACCAAACCATGTCTTTCTGTCCAGCGAGCTAATTGTGAGTTATTCCTGAATATGAAGATTTTAAGTATTTACATTTTGGGGTTGTGAACATTGCCCTTTCTGTCTATATAATGGCCTTTGATCTTACTAAAAAAGATTTCCTCATGGGTATGAGGATCATAGTGTGTGTTCCAGAACAACACCTGCTTTTAATTTCCTAACATGAAAGGCATCCCCATCAAAAGGAAGAGGAAAAAACAATAATTTTCGCTCTGACAGAAGGAGGATCATCGCCCTATATGTCCTTTCTTCTTTTTGTCTGACCGCCGCTGCGTCCGTCCGCCTGCCTCCCCCTCTCCCTCACCCCCACAAAGTCTGATCTCTAACATTCAGCTCGTGTGCATCTTTGTGTGACATGTGTTGACTGCCTCATATGGCTGTCTTTGCTGTGGCCTGTGAATGAAGAGCTCATTAACGTCACAGTTTATTCCCAGTTCTTCTGGCTGCATACCATTCCACTTTTCTGTTTGTTGCTTTCATTATTTACTATACATTTTTCCACAACTGCCTCGCTGTTCTAGTCTTCTTGGCTTCTCGCTGCAATTCCACCCCAGCTTACCCTCGTGTTGCCGTAATGTCCGCTTCCCCTGGGACGCAGTGAGATATGGTTAACAGTACAAATGACTCAGTACCTGACCGACTCCAACATTCTAATCTCATTAAACAAGAACTCTGGAACGCTCCAGGCATCTGGTCCCCACAGTTACCAACCTGCATTGGGTTCTGTTGTAGTTACCTGATATTTTATAGGGCCTTTGGTTGTGTTTACAGAAACAACAAGGCCATATACTAAAGTCTTAATGGGTTTTCACAGGAACACTTGCCAGATGTGTTGTGTTTTCACTTTTAGATTTCCTTTTTGCCAAGTATGGGCAGAGCTTATGTTTTTAGAATCACAGCAGGCACACAGCATGTTTCTGATGTAGAATTCTCAGTAACAATAAAGTCATGTTTTTGTGATTTAGTATTTGAGCAGTACTACTTTTTTCACAGGATTTCTTTTTGCTGAATGCATCTGTGTTGTTGCTATGAATAAAAGACTGGATTAACTTCAGCAAGTTCTCATCTGATGTAAATAGTTGGTTTGGTTTAGTGTAAACACAATGCACATTTGTTTGAAGCACAGCTACACTGCCTCTTCTTTGCTGTGCCAGTTTATTTATAGTGTTGATTGTTTTACTCATACAGTCACTCTTAATAACCTCACATTGTTTCGTGTCTAGACAGTGTTTGTATCATTGTAATTTCCTTTTTTTTGCCCTTTAAGTAGATCACATACCTGGAGTTTGGCCATTTAGGTGTTAACTCAGACAACATTTTTATGGTCCCGCATTTAAACGCTGTGTTTTTGATGGTGATGCATGTTGCATGCATACGACCCAGTACAGTCTGCCAGCACAAGTACACAGTTTACAGAAGTGGAAATAATACTGACTGGTTTCAAATTTCCAGACCAGCTGGGAATCTTGGCATGGAATCTGAAAGGGAAACTCAAACCTTCCTTCAGTGCAAACTTTCAGAGTGCCCTTGAGCAAAGCAGCTGTAGTTAGCAGCCCTTGGGGACTGCCAATAGCACCTGCAATAATGAAGCACAGTAGCACAAAGGCTTTGTCAAAGTGGGAAAAAACAATTAAAAACATCCATTGTTAAACATCAGGCATCTCAAATACGAACGTTTGATTATTAAATAGCAAATTCATACCATTATTTACCGATGTTGTATGCTATATTATATGATATATGGTGATGGACCGGTGAACCGTCCAACTGTACCACACAGCACTATGCAAAATTAGGATGTGATTTTTTGTCTTTTTTCATGTGCCTTAAGTGTAACACCTGTACCTACTCTCTAGATATTTGTTCACTTCTACCTGGGACAGTTTTTATGTCAGAAAAGTATGAGTTTTAATGTAAGTCACTGTCAAAAGGGTCATGTGTACTTGTTTTTTTCCAGGTTGTGGAGAGCATCTGATCCGCACCATGCTGGCACGAGAATGCTCCTCTGCCATGCAGACTGAAGATGCCCACCGTGCACTGCTGGAGACTATGCAAAACAAATTCATCAGTGAGTGTCCCACAGTACATGAGACAATTGCCAGGCCTTTGCTTAAACACAATTGTGTCAGCCAAGAGCATGTATGCACAAGCAGTTGTGCACGAGGAGAATAAAAGTCGACAAACAGATGTCGCCACTGGAAACACTGAATATCTGGTCTTTGATTCATGGCTGATTTTCACTGTTTAAACTATGTCTTAGATGTCCACACATCATAGCTGTCAGCTACAGAGGATTTTGGAAGATGTGACTGTCTTGCTAAAAAATTCATTTGTTCATAGGAGTTCATAACCGTGTTCCCAGAAGCGGTCAGTTTAAGTTTTTTTATTTTATTTTATTTGCCGTGCCTTTGACTGGTCACGGGGATCGCTGGGCGAGGACAGCAGAGGGTGAAACATGTGGAAACATGTGGTGGTTTCCTCCTTCTCCTGGCCCCCTTTAGAAGTCGGTCCCAGTTTGGCTTTGTCATGGACATATGTTTCACCGAGACATTTGGACATGCTGCACAGAGTCATTTGGAAGTTGCCTCTTTTGTCGTGTCCTTTCAAGGTGCACATTAAGTTAAACAAAGCGTCATAAATCCAGTGTTAGTAGGAACAAGAATAAGAACTTCTCTGATGTAAACTTTATTTGAAAAGGTAGTACTCATGGTTAAGTACCTATTAGAAAAAAAGTGTTTTATCTGTGTGTTACAGGGATTTATTTTTTATTTGTGACTAATTCAAATGATGGAATTATTAAAAATGATAAGAAAAGTTTGTCAAAGTCTTAACACTAAATGTAGCTTCATAGATTAGGTGGATTTCAATCATTGCTGTGTATCTGGACTGACTTAAGCTTTACAATTGACCTGAAGTTGAAGCCTCTACAAACACATGCTGGGTGTTTAGATGGTATTGTGTATCAACAGGAGACAGACAGACCTGACACAACGTGTGTATCCACTGTTTGTTAGAGTATCGATAAAGAGAATGAAGTTTGAAATCTTCCGGAAATTTAAAACTATACACTGTTAATGATAAATAATGGAGATAATTAGAACATCAGTTATACTTTAAATGATGCCATGCAGTCTGCAGGTCACGTGACAGCAGTGCTACATAATGCATTTTCCAAAAGGATGCACAGACACGGAGAGTTAGTGTGACTGTATTTTCTTTTCTTTTTCATTTTTGCGTCATTCTGTTTTGTTTGTGTCTACAGGCTCCCCCTTTCTGGCGAGTGAAGATCGTGTACTGGGCGGAGTAATCGTCTTACGGTGCTGCAGATGTGTAGAAACTCAGCCATCTCAAAATATTCAGGGTATCCTGGGTAAGACAGTACTCACTTCACTTCCTCATCTAATCACTGGCACACCCTCGCCATAGCTCATAGACAGAGAGTAGCTGTTAATATTTGAACATCCATCCTCAGATAGTCATGAGGAAGGGGATGAGGAGGAGGAGGAGGAGGGGGGAGACTGCCACTTTCCTGGCTGGTGGTCTGTGTTTTTACTTGCACAATCAGGCTCTGGTTTCACGCCCTTCATCTCAGATTCAAACACAGACCTCCCACTGTGAAAATCAGCCACTAATCTACAGATAAGTGGAGGCCTTCTGAATACTGCTCACTTTGGCTGATTGTGTTGGTGGATCTTGTTGCTTTACCTGGAACTCCACCAGCATTATGGAACTGAAAACCCTGCGCCATTAGATTAATTAAATTTGATTTTACCCCTAGGTTACCACAATATATTAACTCTTATTCCCCAAAAATAAAGTAGATTAAATATTTGTCCCACAAAAAAGATTACAAGTTGATTCCAAACCTGATGTCTTGGCAAATGCAAACTCAAGGTCTTTGTGGTCGCATGGAATTAGCTGGCGTCATAAAATGAGCCTAAAATTGAATTTTTTTCTGACCAATATATCTTCTTCAATTGTGCTTGAGGATTGTACTGTCGGCCAAACTAAATTACTGCAGGCTGCAAATATTTATTTAATAGCAAAGACATTCAATAACATCCTTTTGCAGCTGAGTTTCCAAGACAGTTTACAGATTTAGCTTTTCTCTGCTTTTTCACTTTTTGGATGAGTCACTGCTGCATACTTCATACTGTATTTTGCCCTAGTTTTACTACACTTTGAAAAATTGACTCATCTGTTGGATATTTGCTTACATTTTTGCTTATATTTTTACAGTGGAGTTCCTATGGAGCCACACCACAGAGAGCATGTGTGTTGGCTACATGTCTGCCCAGGATAGCAAAGCAAGGGTGAGTTTCCAGGTATCAAAATGTGTCTTAATGTCCTTTAAATTAATTGTGTCTGGTTTATAGCAGTAGAGACATAGAGTTGTCTCTCGAAAAAAGAAGGTTTAACATGATGTGTTTCTATTAATTCTATTAAGAGGAACAAAAAACAAAATAACAGAAACAGGGCCTGTCAAAAAAAGTATACTTACTAATTAAACCTTTTTTGTTGCTCCCTGCATCGTTCACTCTCTCTTGCTCTGCTTCATCAGCGTCAACTCGTTCTCTACCAGCAGGCGTTTGCTTGCCGTTGCTAGTGTAACAATGGGCGGCAAATTTATTTCCACTTTCACTTATTTAAACAACAAGGTTCCTCTGTTACTGGAAAGCACTACTGAGCCAAACTTCTGGTCCCTTTGGTCCAGGGCAGGGATTTTTTCCTCTCTACCCCCTGTGTCTGTCGTCTTCCTCTGCCATATTGTCTGTTGAGAGGCGCAGGTCGGCTACAAATGTCAATTGCAGATGCTGGGATTTGAAAACGATGTTAAATCACTGAGGTGATTGGAAGTGCCTTTTATGACCTCTCAAGAACGGAGGCTTATTGGACCTAGCCCCTGGTTCTTGGTGCAGTAACTTCATAGACTGTTTGGCTAATGGCACTGTTGTTTAAGCCTGGTTCACATTTCAAAGCCTTCGCCCACTGCCCCACTGCCCCACCACCCTGACTGCTTACCCATTCAGCATGACCCTCTCTGCTCCTACCTGCTCCAAAAGTACCCTAAAGTGAACTGAGTCATGAACCACCGGGGATATCGGTATCAATCTGCATACTTGTCACATTGCTTGTGTGTATTGGCCTTTGAGGAGGAATGTGAGCGAGGAAGCTCACTTTTCACACCTTTGTCTTTGTAAAGTCGTGAGCACAACCCAGTTTGATGTTGTAAGAAGGCATTTTGAAATCACTGTACTGAAATATGCTGTAGTTTGTTGGTTAACTTTCTTAAAAAAATTCATGTGGTACCAAATGGGATTTGGGCCACACAATAGCATTAAAGTAATCATCTTTCAAGTTCTCCCCAAGCGTTTCTTTGTTAAGCTCCATCTGTGATGTTTTTGAAATTAATGTGCCCAGTGGGTGCAGCTCCATGAATATCATCTGTCAGTATTGGTTACTTGATCTCCTGGGAGAGGGTGTCAACTTCCTCCTGGGTAGGGGCGGGGGGGGCACTGATGACGTAGTGAGTTTTGAAGTGCGCAGTCAAGAACACAGCTGCTCCACCAAACCTCACAATGAGCTATCAAAGACCCAACAGCTCGTTGTGCGGCTGAGGCTGTGATGCCTGCATGTGTGTCTCTGCAGATCTCACCATCTGCATACCAGAGAATCTGCCTCTTCTGTCCTTCATGCCTTCACACTCAGTGCACAACAAGGTTTCCATTTCCCCCCAGACGGGCCCAGAGCTGGCCACCAAAAAGTCAAAAGAGAGCAGACGTTTGAACCCAATCTGGTAAAGTTTATCAAATCAGGGATCTCCACTCTGGTTGACCATCATCTACAAACGCTGCAGCACACACTGTAACCCACAGCAGTGGGTTGTACCAACTGTTCTTTTTAAAAAACAGATCTTTCAATATACCCTCTGAAGGATTTCCAAGATTAGATGCAATTATGAATCGCAGAGCGTGATCAGACCATTTGGATCTTCTTGTTGATATTATGCCTCCAGCCTCCAGTAGGCAAAAAACATCTTCAAACACTACCAGACAACAGAAGTACCCAACACTCACAAAACAAACCAATATAATTAAACAACAATAACCAATAATAAATCAACATTTACAGAAGTTCTTCTTCAGGTTCTGTTTGAACATTTGAAAAGTCCTGACTGCCCCCAAAATATGAGCGATACAATACTGTGTCAAACTGTATAATACAATAGCCAATATGATATGAAAGTATCAATTATGAAAGTTAAAAATAAAAGAATATTTATAATGCTTTTCTTGGTTGCAAAATAATATTAGAATTTATTTATTTATTTTTTTACTATTGCAGAATTAGAAATTTAGAAGAATATTTAGCATGCAGTACCTGCCCTCCAGGGGACGCCCTCTTGTTTTCACCCATAGTATCTGTTATGTATGTTATGTAACAACAGTCATTTTCATCGGTGATTAGTCAGAGATAACAAGCAGTGTTTCAGAAGAAAAGGGGAAAAGTTAATCATTGATTTTGAATTTTTCAGCCCAAACAAACAAGATGTGCAAGTGTACAATAAAACAATAAAACTCGTTGGTTGTTGTCCTAAGGACATCCTCCACATCAGACTGTTCAGTGCAGTGTTACGGCGACTGTCAAACATTCACAGTTGGAGCTCTTCATCTCTTCAGCTGCTCCTTCACAGACATTCTTCACATACCTATACTCTAAGCATCCTGTGGGTGATTCTCATCAACCAGTGAAAGTCTGTCTGTTGGTGTTTTTCTCTGATAAGTATGAATTATACAGTAGCAGGGGGAAAGTGGGCCAAAGGCCGGAGTGGATTTTTATTCAAGCACTTCTCTCTCTTTCATGGTTTTACACTGTTTTCACTGTGAGATAGCTGTGTTTGTTTTGCCTGATTATAGTTCAATACCAGACAACAGTGAAATGCACTATGGCCCAGTTCAAAGTGTGGTGGACATTCATGCAGTTCTCCAGACTCTGTACTGACAGCTCTTTCATCAGATGTTTCTAGGAGTACTTACCTGATCTTAGTTTTTGACAGACTACCTTTTCTTCGTTAGTTTGATCAGCAGAACAGATTTGTGGCGATTATTTTGGACTATGTTTTTGTTGTTCGTGGAGACTGGACAGATAAAAGAGAATCACAGAACTCTACGCTCCGTCACCACGGCCCATTTCCCGCCTGCTGGGCATAATTACCTCTGTATGAACATTGTGCAGCTAAAATGGTGTATTGCAAAATCAAATAGCATGCAATGTAGTCATTCACATTGCCTGCCTTGTATATTGCATGATAAATGATTTTCATTATGGTACATTTTGTTTCTATTATCCATCTCGTGTGGAGAATAACTAGCATATGATTTTTTTTTCATTTTTATTGTGTTCAAAGAACAGAATGTTTAAACCGCAGCACAAAGGCAGCAGCAGAGTCAATGAGCTAAAATGATTCCTCAGCCTACATTGTGGTGTTAATGTGTGGCTTCTTGAGCTCCTAAACACATTCGTATCACCAAAGAATGTTGTTTTGCTCTGCATGATACAATGGAATTGTGTTTTTCACGTCATGTTTGGATCTTGTCAGTTAAGTTAGAAGCTGACGACAGGCCTACTTTGGGTTGGCAGGAATTTTTTTTCCCTCCGGCTGTCATACTATATTTTTGTTATATTTAACCGTCTTTAAAGGCACTGCACTTATTATTGGTTCTTTGACATGATTTTGACAATAAGGATGAAAAGACTAATTTTAATTTTGGGGTTTATTCCAAAATTGTTTAACACTGAATTGATTGAGATAACACATGAATATCACTTTTCTACAAAAGGGAAATCTTCTGTGGTGATCTGTTTGCCTGCAGTAAGATAAGAGGTCAATAGATCCTCGAATTGTACCAAGTACTTTGAATAACAATCTTAACCAGACTGGGTCATTTTGTGACCCCAGAGGTCAACAGGTGTCCGCAGTGTGGAGCACATTATGAGGATTAAACCAGTGCATGTTTTTAGAGTGCACATGACATCTTCAGGGCTGTAATGGTGTTAATGGTTTCTGGGTTAGTTAGTAACCATTTACCTCTTCCTGCAAAACTTTTACACTGACACCAAAATAATGGTAGGTATATGCAACAGTGATGTGTTATGTAGGGATCAGTTCAAGGTCACTTGGGTGTCACTGCGTGACATGGTTTCTTACAAAGTACATGAAGTCATACTGATGGCTTAATGGTGTCTGTATTTTCAGCTGTGTATTCAGTGTCCTTGGAATTTGGAAAGAGCTTTTGCGTCGATCTGCACTGCAGACATCAAAAGAAAAACAATTAGCGTGTCACCATTAGTCAATTATGTCCCAGCTACGGAGCTTCAATCAGAACTATTCAGAGGAGGCTTCTCTTTAACCTCATCCCCAGAAGATGAAGGGTAAGAAGAGGAAGGCAGAGAGGGGTTCTGGAGGCATAATAGCCCCCAGAGTGTTGCCATGTGTGCTGTGCCTTGTCTGGCTGTTGTCCTGCTGCAGTGACAGCCGTTGCCCTTGGGCTGCCAGGGGCCATCGCTTAGGACTCTGTGAAAAACAGTCCAGTCCAGTCGAAGGCTTTTTCAACTGAAAGAGTGATGTCAGGCCAATTCATTACTCTGATGAATAAGTGGAAGGACTCTTCCCTGTAGGCTGGAGCCTCTAAGGAGCAAGACAGAGAGGAAGGAGGTTGACAGCCATTACTGGCACAGAGATAGTGTCACCTTTGATCCTCCAGTGGAAGTTATACTCGAGCCTCCGCAGCTGCGTTTTCCCCTTCCCTTCACCTCTTAATCTTCAGTGTCTCTGGTCAAATAAAGAACATTTGCAGTGCATGCCATCTCAGTTCAAAAGCTCTGAAGGTACTAGGTTAAAGCAATGACCTGCATATAATAGCGCAGTTAGGACAGAAGTGGTGCAACATGCTAACGTGGAAAATGGAGTTTGTATTTTAAAAGACACAAAGACAATAAATGAACTTCAACAACAACAACAACATAGAAGACATCAAAAAGAATATCAGTCAACATTAGACACATGACGTTTTGTATTCGTGACTGATGACTAGTCCAACTTTAGGTTAAAGTCGGTGTTTGGTATTATAATAATAGATATGTTGATAAATGTAACATTATTTGAAATTTTATGCACATATTTTAGCTTTAGAATTAACTAAAAAATATATTTAGAACCCTGGGGAACACCTGCTGTATTGATGTGTGTGTTTTAAATATATAAATATAAGTTGGACTATTAAAAATAAATTTAAATGTCACACAATTAAGGGTTATTAGAATCTGGCTAGTAAGACTTAGCTTAGCGTACCAATTTCCATAAAACCTGTCAAATTATTTGGATGTTTTTCTCATTGTGTCTTCTGTGGGTTTTTTTTTCTAGACACACATATCCCGACTTCCACCAGGTACTGTTCCTGGACAATCTTTGGCCATCGAGGGAGGTGTGTGTCGACTGATGAGTGTAGCGGAGTAAGCCACATTCGCCTTCCTTTTAATCTTCTTCAGCAATATTCTAGTTTACACACACTCTCACTCGCACTCCGTACTCACCCACTCACAACTTTATTGCTACGAATAATAAGCTTCAGCTGATTGAAGTAGGCTATGGTCGCAGTACCGATGTCTTGGTTTAAGAAATTAATATCCATTTTTGAGGCAATATTTATATAAATTTATTAAAATACATTTAATCAATTTGAACGACTGTATAGGTAACTAATATATTTGTAAAGGTGGAGCACATGCTCCCTGATGGACAAAGATGGTCTTCAAAGATGTTTTAGACTATTTTTAGTAACATTGTGCTGCATATTAAACATATAGATGTCCGTGTATGTGTGATGAGCCAATATAAACTGATACAGTTGATGGACTGGGTCATGAGTTGGGCTTTAATTGTCCAGAAAGGATGGAGGAAGCTGAGCTTATTCACAATGCACTTACAGGGCTTCCCTCCCACCTTTTGCCTCCAGCATGTACTCTCTGCCTATGAACCACGTGCTCCCCAGTGTGGACTGGATTAGACTTGACGCACCCCTGTCTTTATCAGTTAGACCTTGACTGACTAACAGCAGTGTCTTTCCTTTTGTATTAAAGCTATGGTTTAGGAACACAGGGTGGACGTTCAATTTATTTTAGTGATGACTTTTAAATCCCCCAGGCCTTATTTTTTTTTTTTTGAAAATAACTTTACTGATTAAATGATGTCAGATTGCACCTTGTGGGACGCATACAGCTCAGAACAGTAGCTTTTACAGCAGATGTTTTTTTAAAAATTGTATTAGCATTAGCATGTACAGTCCAACATCCATATACATAACCGTATTATGCAAAGTGGTATTTATACATCATCACACTTAATGAAGCATATTGTTGGTCACAGCTGTAGAGCATGATACAGTTGATCATAGTTTTGCCAACTACGCTTTGGTTTTGATTATCTCTCATGTGAACGTGTTAGCATCGCATGTACGATATCTACAGTGACTCTGTTACTTTTATCTAACATGCATATAGTTGATCAAGATTTCATGTTTGTGCGTGTGTGTATGTGTGTGTGTGTCTAGCGCTCAGGTAGCAGCATTTAATCCTCCATCAGACATGACTGTTAGCCATCAGTTAAATAACAGTTTATATACAGTATATTTGTATAGTCACACTGACAGAGTCGTGTATTTTCTTGCCAAAAAAAAAAAGCTAAGAACTAATATATGCATCAAGCCCATGAAATGGTGCTGTGGAGAATTGTACTTGAAATGACAAACAGCCTAAATTAACGTTTATGTTACGATAATCAGATTCTGTGTCTGCGCAGTTAAACTCACTTACTGCTAAATTACCTGTCTTAACCAATATTCTTAACTTGAAAATGCAGCTAATATTAAATTGTATAAGCTATGGAGAAAAAGGTAATATGTGCACAGCTGTCTACAGTGCTCAAAACAATAATAAAAGTTATGTTGCTACATTTCTGCCTGGATCATTTTACCTTCATTTTTCAGACTTTACCTCATTTGGAAAAAGTCATATCGTTGTTACTGTTTTAAGAGTAGTTGATGTGAGCGTTAAACACTCAACATAAATGTCATCATCTGGGTATGTGGTTGCCAAAAATGGAAAGTCTTGGTGTATATTACGTGCTGTGTAGTAACAGGAGTACAGGAGTTCTGCTTTGAGGCTTATGCTCGCTCAGCTTGAGAGGAAATATTTACGCCCGTTTTATTTTGCTGTCATAACACTGCTTAAGGTGGAGTATACAGAAATGTTCAATACCATAAAACGTAGAGAAGTATTTCTTACAGTCACAGAAAGTATATTTTCCTTCATTAGTAGCATTGACGCTACACTCTGGCAATACTGTCTTCTTATCCGTTGCTGTCTCTGTTGCCCAGTGGGAAGTGGAGCCGTTCTTTAACATGGCAGGAAAGAAGTTAGTCGTCCTCAATTATGTATGATGCAAATTGAGCTGTGAATTTTTTTTATTGTGATTTCTGTATCAAAGGGTGGTGATTCCATTGTGGGAGGGCAACAACTTCACTGAAGTTTTGAAAGAAACTCTTGACGCATTCAACAACCCACCGTCAAGATTCAGAAAAATGAGTAGAATCCACCAACTGTATGAAGCAAACTGTCAGTTATATTTTTGCATATTTTACCATTTCATTTCATCGTTAGGGTTAGTCACAATAAAATAGTTTTATCATATTTAGGAATATTGATTGATCTAGATTAATCATGATTAATTGTGACCTAATTAATAATGATGTATGCTGATTTATCCACAGTTCCACTATGATTAATCAGACAGCCCTGATGTAAATGATGACACTCTGAACTTGGCAGGCTCAGCATTGGAACTGCATTTATAGGACCACAGCAGAGGACAGCCGGTATTTTGTGTTTGTAAACAACGGGCTTGAATTGTTGCATACTGATCGTATGAACGTTTATATGACATGAAGCAGTTATTTATAACAAATGCATCTCCGAAGAGATAGTTTGTTCAGCTGCTGTCTTTGACCACGGCAGAGTCAGGAGAGGAATGTGCAACAGAGATGTTGAGGGCAGATAAATATATTTGCTGTTTGAAGACAGGAGTATTTTCCTGTCAGTGCATCACGTTCTTGTTGTGATGATATCCAGCTGCTCTCAGTCTCAGGTGTTAGATGTCAGAGTCTTTTGACATCACTAATGTGCAAAATATATTTCGGTGGTCGGCCGGAGCAGGAGAAGGTTACTTGGGAGGTACTATTTGTTTTTGTTGTTTGATCCTCATCACCCCTGACCTGGGATTGATCCAGAGGGTCCATCTAGAACGGGGACGTGTATTACCTTACCCCTCACCCACACTCACACCATCCTCCATTAACTTGATTATGTGTTATTACAGGGCACTCTCCTTTCTGTTCAGAGCTAATCTGTGTTGCTGGGAGACCCTGGGTCTTATTCAGCGCAGCACTTTCCCCTTCAAACATCGGGCCCTCTCTGTCCTGGATCCTCTTAGCTTTGAAAAAGAATCCCAGGTCTTTAAAAAGTGGACGAGGTCCTGAGCCATTCAAGGTGTATCCAATGCCCTGCTCTCAGCAAGGCTCTTAAATGCAAAACAGACGGTGGAGCAAATAAAGATCAAAGGCAGCGAGCTTGCCTGTCTGCCTGCTGTCCTCACATGCCAAGCGCTGCTGTCACTGTGAATCACGGCCATGCGGCTTCCGTGCTCACGCTGACACTCATACCACCCCCCCATTCCTGAGCCACTAACCCCTTAGCACAGTTACAGCCCCTCTGTGCCAGCGTCTAACATCATACAAGGGGCTGGCTCCTTCATTTGCACCAAGGCTGCACTGACCCAACAGGGATTTGAAGATCCAGTCCTGGCTCACCTCAGCGCTTATCAGGATCTGCACTTATCGCATCAGAGCGCTGAGCCGGGCTCTTGAGTTTCAGTGTGTGAGCTTCAGTGTGTGTTCAGTTAGTTATTCTTTCCCTTGGGCCTCTCAAGACATGGTGAAAAGTCACAGCGGCTGCAAGAAGGCTGTCAAACTCCATGCGTTAATCTCGTAAACTCCTTTGTGAAATAATCAGATTAAAATTTTAAAGTGAACAGAATGATGTGGCCTGTTCACTTATTCCACCCTTCATCCCCATTGGTTTACTCAGTACAGCCTCAATTCGAGATTGTTGATTTATCTTGAGTAATCAGGATTAATTAATTAATTAATAAAGTACAATCATGATTAATTCTGATTAATCACAGCTAATCCAATTAGATTCAAATTGTAACTCTTGTGACAGCCCTAATAAAGCTGTTATCTTAGACGTGGTACGTCTGAGTGGATCAGAGGTTTCAGTTATGTGCCGTGTCCCTGCAGCATGTCAACACTGGTGGCAGAGGTAAGGCAGTCTGGCCTCTCAGATGCTTCGCAGCTACTTGACCTGTTTGTTCAGCTGCACTCCCAGGCACAT
>NC_024318.1:8988358-9001840 GCF_000523025.1 Cynoglossus semilaevis | reverse complement strand
GACCCTTCCTTTCCTTTCCTTCCCCACACACCCCTAATTTCTTCGCCTCTGACTTTCTGCGCCAAAGACTCAAGCTAACGGTGAGAGAGTGCCAGCGGCCCAGCCTCTGTTTTGCTCGTAAGACGTTGGGGGTGAAGGTTGTGAGGGAGGGACAGCGTGGCTACCAGATAAGCGGGTCCAGGTCAGCCATTGCAGCTTAGAAGACCAAAGAAAGAAAAACCTTTTAATTAGGTTTGCCGTGCAGTAAGGGCCCTGTGGTCTTGTGGCCCAGACACTTCCTGCATTGTGCTCCACCACCCATAAAGTAGCAGCGAGCGGGAGCAAGTGAAAGAAAGTGAGGGCGTGAGGCTAAAAATGTCTCTGCCACATGTGCACCCTACTGACCGCAAAACAAAGAGATGCCCCACAGCCAGCGTGCGCTCTTGTTGTTTACGTACAAAAAGTCCTTACACCGAGTGCCTGTGTAGACAACTGTCTGGTCCTTAGTACGATGTCAAACATTCCTGCAGCAAGAAACGGGAACGGCTAAGGCCGCTCTTAATTTACTACAACAGCCAGTCCAAGTTTCCACCACCTTCGTCCTCTTTTATACTCTTCTTGTTTTCATATTCCTACTGTTAGCTCTTGAGCGTGGATGTGAAGCCCAGAGTCAGGCCCGTCAGACTGGGTCTACAACAGTGTACGTTGGACATATTTTCCGTCTCATAACAAAAATAGTAGCAAAATACCAACAATCATATCTTGGTGATGCTTAATGAGCCCTTTCGGATCCTTGACAATATACCACTAATATGGTGCTTTGCATCCCTTGAAACATACCAGAGTGGAGTCCTGGAAATAGTAACACAAAAGCGAGGCCTCATAGGCGTCCCACAGCCAATGTAAAGTTTTCTCTGTACTCCCTGCTCTCAGTGCAGTACACTACGTAGGCCTCATTCAATGTTCATGTATAAAATCCTACCTGGATTCTTTCCTGTACCTTTACTCGGGAATCGTATTGCAAATTGCCCTCATACAAAGGGAGGGGGGAGATGAAAAGTGAGGTGAGTATGGGAGTAAGTGCCTGCACTCCAGACACGTGGAGCCTGTCTGGGGAAGAGATACTGTGCTGAGAGGAGGGGGTGGATGTATGTCATCAATTTGAGCTCTGGCCTTAATGTTTTACAATAAAGAGCAACACCTTGCTTTGATCTTCCTGTTCTGTTCTGCAGACGGTCGGCTGAGACAACCATCCACGCCAGTTACTGTAATCCTAGCCTGAAACCATGCTTTTAATGAAGAGATGGACAGATGACTTAAAACACACGAGGTCAACGGCGCTCAGGCTGGAGGCGTACACTGACTTTTTTAAGAGACACTTGCCGTCAGGCCGCCAGGACGGATTGCTGATAAAAGGCTGTTTTTGGAACAAATGGGTCGAAAAACACGCCGATGGAATTTTGTATGACTAGTAAGGAAACTCTATTGCATTTATCGCCTCGGGGTGTGGAACGTGCTGAGGCCTGCTTCATTGCAGAGACAAGCGCGGCGCCGGGCAGCTGTATCGCGCACAAGACTACAGGAATGAGGGCACGAAGAATGGTTTTCTCTGTTTAACAATAAGTGTGGCGCTCAGTGGAGAGGGAACGATCTGAGGTCCCCGTGAAGAACCCTGTTGTGTGTGTGTGAGTGTGTGTGTGTGTGTGTGTGTGTGTGTGTGTGTGTGTGAGAGAGAGAGAGGATGCAGAGATATTACCCAGGAATGTGGCGATGTGGCCAAAGACATGATTTGAGTCATCATAAGGGGAATCTTACCCTCCTCACCCATATGAAGAAATATCACAATCCCATCAACAGGGCCTACACTGAGAGACCCAGTGGATTGTACTGATGGGGTTTCTGTGTGCTGGTATAAGAGAATGGCTTTTTATTTGTAAAGATCTTTTTTTACAGTAGTGGGAGAATCTCATTACAACTGGTAATCTTTAATGTAAATTATTAATGATCGTATCAACTGTGGTTATAAACGTACAGCTAATAATTTATCTTCCATGTCCTACAGGGGGCACTAAACATTTGTTTGAATGGGTTGATATGTACATTATTAAATGAATGTGTACCTCCACTATGTTCTTACAATGTTTAATTCATAAAGTATAAACCCAAAACCTGCAACAACTCGACTAGAAATATTTTTTAAGGTTTTATCAGTCCCCTCCTCGGCCATGATAAGCTAACCCTTTACCCACCCACAAACATATGCACATCAACATGTACTGTACTTTATTTTCCTGAGTGCATTCCTTGTGATTTATCTCTGCGACCTTCTACTTTCCAATATTTTTACCCAGAAGCATCGTGAACAATTGCAAAAGAAATAGAAAAATAGGAAATACAAAGAGAGGGCAAAATCCTTGCTATGAAAAATTACTTGGCAGATCATACATTTTTATTCTCTATGGTTTATTTTTTTAAGGAAACTACCTTAAACCATGAGCACCATACATACTCATCATACATACATATTCTTTTAGCAAAACACTTGTTGGCATTTTCAAATTTTAATTATACACTTATATTTGGAAAACCCTCCCGTACAGTTGAGTTCACACATTCATCACTGTCTATTACGACCAACTTGAGACGTAGAAATATGCACAATAACGGCAAAAACAAAGTTTGAGCCAGTTAGGAATCTCAAGTTAGCATTCAGTCCCACAGTACAGTATGTGAATCAGAAACCACAGTCGTAATCACCCAACGCAGACACAGCTACAGCTTAATAAATACTTTACAAAAATATTGCAGGCTTTTTACAATGTTCAGCTTCAGAGGCACACGTTTGGTAACGATTTTCACGCGAAATAAACAAACTCTTGTTTTCAATCTCATGACAGCATGGATATTTACAATATGCAGGATGTCGTGAGATTGACACAATCTAAAAAGTAGGGGGGGAAAAAAAGAGAGAAGATTCGTACCCTGTCCTCTGACCCAACCCCAACCCCCTCCCCCTCCTCACCCACTCAAGGGAAGATCTCACTGTTCTAAAATCACAGGCCTCTAACATTTATTCAGTACAAGAAATCTAATGGGTCAAACACACTGTCAGAACAGAGATTTCCCTTTTAAGAATAGAAAGTTGATTTTCCCTTTGGTGACCAAATCTAAATTGTTAACACATTGCTGGCATTTTTTTGTAAAAACAAACAAAAAACATGCTTAAAAATCCAAATAAAGCAATGTTGAGTGTTCTTTTTTTTTACTTAAGTCAATAAAAGTTCATTGTTGGCAAGCTGAGGGGTTCCACTGTGTAGAGATTTGTTCCTCATGGTTGAGAAGAGCAAGTTCCCCAGAGACGTACAGTTGTTTTGTTACTTTACCATAAACATGAAAAAAAGAATGGTTTCAGCTCCGTTTTTGAGGTTTAGCTGAAAATGTAAGCAGTGCGTTGTTTTTCGTCTCACGCTACACTGAGCTAGAATTCCCTTGCTTCTTCGAACTGTTTGTAATAGTCCTCATCCTGAGGGTTGTCCGGACATTTCTGCCCGTTGTTTGGTGGCCGGGCCTGGTTGTAGCGGCTCCAGTCCCCTTTGCAGATGATCCAGGGCAGGATGTCCACTTTATAGTGCAGGTCCGCAGAGAACTCTGTGCTAATCAGGTTGGGCGTTCCGGCCCCTTTGCCGCGAGTTATTAGCTTCATGTTGTCATCGTAGCAGCAGTGCTGCGCAGCCAATGTGGTGGATTGCAGCGTTAGCATGGAGCGGATGCAATAGCGGGCGGTGGGCTTGTAGATCTCCAGCTTCTCTTTGGGGCCACTGGCATCTTTCCAGCGGAAGTCTCTGCGTGTGAGAGGGTCATGTACGTCTGCCGTGCTGTACGCCACCTCAGTGGGGTAAGAGCAGGGGCAGCTGGGAAGATCGTTGGCTACCTTGGTCATGTACTTCTTGAGGAAGTCGCTCTTACAATTCATCCATCTCTCACAACTGTCCGTGTCTGGAGGAAACAAGACATTGTTGAATAAGATTCTCCACTGACACAGACAAACACAGCAGACTTGTAAGAAGGTGCTAGGATTAACACGAAGGTTTATTTTTACTGCACTGATGAAGAACAGGGGGTGAAGATACAATCATACTGAGCACTTCCTGGCAAAGAAGTGGGTTTAAAAAAAAAACCAAAACAGTTACTTATGTCCAGGAACGTTTGTCTACGATCTGTGTTAGGGAACATTTACATAATGATACAAAAGGCAAAACTCTTACCAACACCAAAGAGTTCAGTCGCATTGAACTCGTCAGTTCCAGCAAGCAGGCTAACCTCAGTAGCTGCTGTCTTGAAGGCATCCTCGATACCTTTAACACAAAATGACTTATCAATCAAACATGGTCACAGAAAGAATTCCTTAAATTCTATGAAGGTTTTAAAAGATGCACATATAAATGCAGGACCTTACCTGGACAGTTGGGCATATCACAAGTCCTGGACTCTGTAGCCGTGCAAGCGTAACCGCATGACCTGGTCCTCTTCTGATTCCCGTTCCCACAGGTCACACTGCACGCTGACCAGCTACTCCAGTCCCCCTCTCCATCCATGTAGTCTGGAAGGAGCAAGAAAGAGCCTTAGCTCTGATGCAGGCCACATGCTGAACTCACTGAGGCCTATTAGCATGCCTCACTAATATCAGCGGGGGGAGAGCAGCGGAAGTGGGGGATCTCAAAGTTCTTTCTCACTTTGCTACTTCAAGTAGTACCACAAACCCATGTATTAGAAAAACATGCAAATGTTTTGCAAAAACCCACAGCTTAAAGGGACAGTTTTCTGTTTTTATGTGACTGCAGGATCTGTAGGGAACTAGCATTATATGCACGACTTTAGATTTGGGACAGAGAATGTTCGAAACACATTTGACTTACTCTGACTAACAAAGAGTAGTTTGTGAAAAGGGCGATTTACTTTAGCCCTAGTCTGCAGCTACTAACTGACATTTTCCAAGGACTCTTCACAGTCTGCAAATAAGAAATGGAAATTCCAGACAAAGATCAGAAGTGCTGTATGTGTGAAAGTCTCTTGGAAATGTAGGTACTTCACACTGGATTATGTTTTATAAAAGGACAAAGGTTTTGGTCTCATTTGTTGGTAAAATGTAGTCTTCAATCTCAGTTTCATATATTATGAACCTGTTTAAGCTAAATAATATGATAAAGCAGCTGTCCCCCAGGAAGCCTGTTTACAGCAGGTATTGTCGTCTAACATTGTCAGGCTGTTGTTGAATGGTTTCTCTCATCAATCATATCAGCATTCTTTATTAGCTGTAGCATCTGTTATTCTCCAAATGTAATGTCACATTATTTGAAAGAACAATGACGGACTGTTGGACATAGGTGTGAATGTGAGCGTGTATGGCTATTTGTCTCTATATGTGGATGAATTGGAGAACACTCCCCACCTCCCACCACCCTGCTAAGGACTAAGTGAAAAGATGAATGAATAATACAATCCATCATGAATGGGCCACCACTGCTGTCCCTCTGTGCTTGTCCAAAAAGGTTTGAAAAGGAAGACGGTAATGATGACAAAATATTTCCTGAGTCCTTTGTGCGGTAAGTATATGATCTGACCACGGTAATAGTCCGGAACATTACCCGTGGTCTACGGTTTGACTAAAAAGATTAAGAAGTGGCCTTTCTAACCACAGTGGGGCAAATACAAGTGGATTAAATGATATTTTCCACAGAGCACACATTCCTGTTCAACCATGTTGGTTTGGGCAAGCTGTAACACGGGCCGGACACATAGTGAATGACAGTGAGTGTAAATTCTTCTGCGGCAGATTTACTGTATCTGTGGCCCTACGTTTGGAGAGTGTTGTGAAAATAGTGTGGCAACCTAACGGTTCTTCTGGCCTCATTCCTGCCGCTCCACTTTGATGTTGCGATGCATTTAAACTGTGAGCTCCGCACCGCAGAGGAATCCATCTCATAAAAGAGTGTTAAAGGCTTCAATCAGGGGCGCTCAGAGGCTCACCCAGGATGAGTGCACTTATTATGGTGACAGCTTAAATCAGCAAATCTGCAAATTACAGATTCCACATCAGACTATGACCATCTGTGGAAACGACCGGCGCTCAAATAAGAGCATATGGATCCTGCTAAATATTCTGGCATGTGCATCACGCACTCGCAAACACACAACACACCCTCCTGTCGCTCTCACCGTATTCGGCTTGAGCTTTGCTTCCCGTGTCTGTTCGTCCCCTCCTGTCCCAGTCAGAAGGTGGGCGCAGGAAGTTGCTATCCTCGCCGTTGCCCTGGTATGTGCGATCACGCTCCTCTGTGTGGTGAGTGGGCGACGACGTGCGATGCCACCAGTTCCTCCAGTTGGTAGAAGCCCAGTTGGGTTTGGTTTCCTTGCGGAGACCTTTGTCCTGTTCATGGACGTCTATTCCATCCACCACCTCGATCGTCACCTGTGGTTAGTTGACAAAATTTACACTTAGGTTTAAATTAAACCCACAAAACAAATGGTTATTACTAGGACCTAATAATCTTATGATTATAGGTGTAAATATACATAATATATATTGATTATTTGCTATTTATAGCTTCTATTAATTACATATTTGTTAATTCTTGCGTTCCTGGTGTAAGACGATTTGACCTGATTCCCATTTTTCAGGGCAGCACAACAATTATTTATTTTTTAATCTACAATTTATGTGCATATCATTCTCTATATTTTCAATATAAGGCTCTGAGTGTACCCACAGTATGAACTGATGAGCTCATACATACCACCAGTTCACGACCAGTGCTTACCTATTTCCTAATCACAGGCAACAGTTCCAATGGTCTTTTTGATTTTGCTTCTCAAACCTGATCTTCTTGTCCTCCATCTTGCGTCAAATTTGTTGATTTTTTTTTTTATTTTTGCTGTGCCACTCTAATGTTTGCAGCTTCAGCCTTAACCTGTGCGTACATGGATATAACCTGATCATAGAAATCTGTTGACAATATCACTACCTCTGGATTCAGGCAGGCCTCAGTTATTTGATACGGGTTCTGATGAATCTGATGGAGCAACAAGTGTGAGCAGAGACCCATCTTAGCAGGACAGACGCTGCTCTGAGACCTGGTTTATGTTGACAAACCCGTAACCAGATTTCCTGGTGATACAGAAACTTCTCGGAATGTTACTCATTTGTTTATGTAGCGCTAACTAAAAAAAAGCGCCCTTTGAAAAAAAATAATTCTGTAAACTGAAGCCATTTTTCTGTGGCTTGTTATTGCGATTTTTAAAAGAAAATATTTGAATAATCCTAAACACTAACCGCCAATCACATTGATCACCGAACTGATGGATCAACATTTAGTTGGCCCCATACACAATATTAAACCTGGTCCCACTTTTGTCCTAATACATGTGCCTCACAGATGGGGGGTGGGGGACAGAACCCCTGCCCCACAGCCACCCTCCCATCTCTCAGGCCCTCTCCACCTAAATACAAAGTTCAAAGGGCTACTCTGCCTCCTCCAGACCATGAAAGCCAGATGAATCCTGGGATCAAAGACATCCCCCCTCCCCTTCCACAGACTCACGCCCTTGCTCAATTGGTTGCTCTGCTCTCTTCCCACATCTTGAGATGTTAATACACTTTGTTCGTGCGGGGATTTAGCAGAGATGCTCTCAGAAATGGTAAGGCCCCCTTTGCTGGATTAGACAGGAGAATGATTTAAACATGGCAGCGGTTTCTCAGCCATCTGCACCTTTGAGGGTCTTGTGGGCAGGGGTTTGCCACACATTAATACAAGCTGCCGTCTGAGTGTCTCCCCGCACATGGGTTAGCAGTGAGGCATCAGTTAATGTGGTGTCATGGCGATGAACACGAGACCGCAGTATGGATGTGATGCTCCTCTGCGAGCCAGGAGGTGTGAAATGATGGGGGAGAAGGAAGGAGGAAGGAGAAAAGGAGGTGGTGATGTGCACCCAACTATCCTCCCTTTTCCTGTTTGCTCTTCCTGTGCTGTGTGCTTGAGTAGCCATGTCTCACTAGCCACTGAAAAGAAAAAAAGCAGAGAGCGGCAGGTGCACAGACGCACGCAGTCACCTGGATGTTGGGATTCTGTCCGTTGATATCGGCCTTGGAGAGGTCCGGGAAGTTGTGCAGATCCAAGATGAAGGTGCCGGGGCCGTCCCTGTGTACGTTGCCGCCTTTTGCCCAGGGTAAGGCCAAACGGTGTTCTGGACCAGACCTCCTGTCCTCAGGGGCCAGCTGGACAGAGGAGCTGCTCTTTACATTTATGTTGTTCTGAGGAGAGAAAAAGCGTGTTAGTTGATACAAGATTTTGAAACTTTTTTTGAAATTCCCTGTTCTTCTGCTCCCTGAGGGGGCCTGCCCCTCATTTTGGGAACCACTGTCATAAAAATCTTAGTTACATTAACTACAGTCATTAACTTAGCAAGATAAACAGTGTCTAGTTAAAAACCATTCGTTTTTAAATGGTGCCTACAATTCATTTGTCACTTCACCTGTTTAGTTTGTTGTTAGAATTCTTGCTAACTTTTATTTATGGTTTGTATATGAAAGACCACGTAGTCGGACTAATCAATCTCTACACCTGTTTATTCACCCAACCCAGGTTATTGGTGTTATCTAACAAACAGAGTGTGGTCTTAACCAAGTGAACACAGCACTCACTGATTACAGAGAACAAATAGTCTGGTTTGCACAGACAGCCACTGATCCTCTGTCAACATGCGAGCTCCATCTACACTCCACTGTGACCTTGGTCTTGGTTCTGCTCAATGTGCTGCGGGCTCAGAAAACAGACACTGAAGCAGCGGTTCTGTCTGCCTCTGACAAAATATAAAGTGTGGAGACTCCCACACTTAGACTGTATATTTATATTTCTCCTTCTTTTAGCTGAGCTGACTGTGCTGCTGCTGTTACTGCTTCAGCGTGGCAGTCCGATGAAGGCATATATAGCATGGTCTGGTGGCGGCTGAAAGGAAAGCACCGTGTGACTGATGGTTTTCATGCACAGAGGTTATTCAGAGAAACCTAAGCAAACGTTGCAAAAATAATTACATCTGCCTGCTTGTAGATTCGAAAACATTTGATTCCTTTGACCGGAGAGAGAGGGCTTTTAAATCTGTACCAAAAGAACAGTTTGACCATATGTGCCCTGTCAGGTGTGCATGGAAGAAACAATTACATCTCAGTTGGACACAAAGACACAAGTAGCCGGCGAACATCCATTCAGGGGTGGCAGAAATTAAGATCAAAGAGAGCCATCAATCATGTTCCTTGTTTTCTTTCTCCGTGTCCCCCTTTTTCCTCCCTAGTGTTTTTGTGGCTGCACTGAGGCCTGAGAATATGGCAGCAGGGCTGTACAGTTGTGGTGGCCAGTGTCAGCTCAGCCACATTGTGGAGGGCATAAAGGCCCCCCAGCAGAGCTGTTTGTGTCCAGCCAAGGTGCACTCTGGGACAATATAGGCGTTGTAAATGGGGAGCACAGCACGGGAGGAAGGATTATAAATGTGCACTGTAACATGAATTCAGCCGCAGAGGGGGCAGCGGCGGCGGCGGTTGGCGGCACAGTAAATACTTCCCCATCCATTGAGGTTTATACATTTTTACTGCCTTTGAGACCAGATGCAGCCAACTTGATAACACGGCGTGGTTTTACCAATTGGAAAACGTCACATTTCTTAATGTGAGCAACCGCCATAATTACAATGATTATGCGATTGCCCATAATTTTGAGGAGGAAGAGTGGATGCGCTGTACTTGTCTGCAGCCGCCAAATAAAAATAGCAGGAAGTCACTGAAGATAAATGACCGGTTTAGTGAGAATGACGTTTCAAATCATAAAAATGTGAGGAAAACAATATTACGATTCAAACCAGATCGGCCTTTTACCATAATTAAAAGAACACAGGCCTCAGTTACTGAGCTATCAGCCCCTGAGTTTGAACATCACAGGAGCCTCTTGGTTTCTATCACAAGTGCTTGGGCTTTAAGATGACCATGAGATAACCCTGCCTTTTATGTTCCCCGGCTTCAGAAGTCACCCAGCGGCTGTGACTGTGCTCTGCCGAGGGAGGGGGGCGGACCTCCCACAACAGGTTCAGATACCATGTAAACATACAGTATGTATATACTCGACATGCATTAGTATTTATTTCCCACACACTGCACTCAGTCACAGGTTCTCTCTTCAGTTCAACAAGTTCTTAGTGACTTTCTGACAATTAAAAGCTTGGTCAGTAGATCTACTCATTCTCTATCTACTGAACGTGGCACAACATGACTTCACCGGTAAAGCTATGTCTGAAACAAGCAGTTGTCGTGTTCTTGGTGCCAGATTATGTTGGACATTTTCAAATGAATTTGTGTGGCTCCCACTACGCTAACTTTGCTATTACACATATTGCTAATAGTGAGCTCGCAGCTTCCCTGGCTCACTGTGAAGTACTTCCAAGCTAACAAGGCATGTGAAAAATATGTGCACTGACCGGATGGGCGCTGGTCATCAGCCGGTTCTGGTCACTGGCTGGTCGATGGGTACATATGTAGTTGTTAAAGGTTATAGATTTTATTTCTTGGATTCATCTCAGTTACAGGCTTCACGGGTGGTTCTCATGTCCACATTTATGTCTTGATATCAATATGACTAATAGTCGTTGTCATTCAGGCACCAGAACAGCCAACCACGACACATTTCACAGACACTTCCACTTGTTGTAGCATCAAAGAGCAGCTTCGACTGAACGGAAATCATTCAAAGATGGCAGGCGTCAGAGCATAAAAGACAAAACTAACTGTTTTGATCAACTCTTTCCTATTTTCCACCACAATTTAAACTCTTTCTACAGCTCCGATTTGACCACAGATATTTCACCACGCACGCTGTTGTCATGAACTCATTCGTGGTACTTCCAGATTACTTCTCCGTGATCCGCTCTAATCCTGTCTGTTTCTTCTGCTGTGTCACATTGTGCTGCGTTACACATGGAAGGCAGATCGGTCTAATCCCGACATAAATTTGGTTTATTTAAAGTCAAACTTCAAAGTTTTGTGATCAGTCTCACAGCTGCATATGTGATGAGATTTAAACCAGTGTTGAAGTAAAAGCCTGCCTTAAAACACTGATGAATTCCAGACACAAATATGATTTTAATTTATCTTCCTGCAGATAATCCTGCAGATTGCGGTCGAGGAGTGCAGTTTTTACATCCGTATTTTATATTGAAGTTTGTTTTGTAGAGAGTTGGAAACTCGTGATCATGTACTAAACAGGTTCATGTACATTTGGCTGGTGCGTGAATCAGGGGTCACCATAGCGAGGGTCTGCATGTTGAGCCAGCAGAGCGTTAACACTAGACACTCTTCCTGATGCATCCCAACCTGGGAATTAGGGGATGAAGTGGTATCAAACCTGTAGCCATCTGGTGGCAAACATGCGACCTGCTAACGTGCTAATGAAGCACCCCAAATTATTGACAATATGAAATTGTCAAACTCAAAATCAGATGTGGTCCGGACCTGTTGCAAAGGTTTGATTTTAATGTCAATTTAAACAGGTTTCCATTAAAATGAGACATTTGATTAGACTTTTTGATGTACCCACCTTAAACTCACATGTTAACTGACATTCATGACCAAAAATGGAAACCCAAGGAGCAAATATAGCCAAGCTTTTTGTTTTGATCAGCACTTTCTTTTAAAACTTAGAACCACTTTGTTCAACTGAAGACCAAACACCGTTTGGCGATATGTTTTTGAAGTGAAGTCGAGGATAAAGGAAAGACTGCAGAAGGGACGTAGCGGTGAGTCATCAGAGAGGAATGACAGATGTATTCCTTGTGTAAAGCCTGTCAATTCCCGGTAATGTCGATGTAAACAGATCTTTTCCAACATCCCTCTCTGTGGAGACGGCGTTCGCGGCACGCTGCGTTCTCATTTTCTCTAACACAGCTCAGACTGCAGCGGTGCACGGGAGCAAATCACTGAAACGTGGAGGAAATCAGTGGCGTTCCTCTTTGATGGCCGACTGCCTTACTGCGGCCATCACTCATCGGAGACGCTCCTCAGTGTGGAACATGCCTTAATTTGGAGATCAAAAGTGACAAATCAATCCTCTGTTCATCTGAGGGCCTCCCAGGATGTCACCCACCCCCCCCCCCACCCCCCTTCCCCCCCCTCCTCTACCTCCTCACAGTTCTTTTCCCGCTTTTCCCTTTCTCACTTTGTGAGAGCTGCTTAAAGGGGCATGACTCCATTTTCAATTGAGAGCAACTCAGCTCCGGGGGCCCCCCCCCCCCCCAGGAGGACGCTTGCAGGAAATGAAGGCAGCGCACATTGTCCCTGATCCTTTTCAAGGCTACGCTCCTGTAGGTGAAGAGGAAAACTATCCTCCCTCTGTCACACACCACAGACTGTGTGTCCGTGTGTTTGTTTATGCCGGAAAAGCTCCGAAGTTACAGGAGAGAAAAACAACAATGAGCTCAAATGTATGAGAGCCACACAGTGGAACCGTGGTTAGTGCTTTTGCCTTACAGTAAGAAGATCAACAGTTTGATGTTCTGTCCTGGATCTTTGTGTATGGAAGTTGAATGTTCTCTTTGCATGTTCTCCGGGGGGGGGGGGGGGGGGGGGGGGGGGGGGGGGGGGAGAGTAGTGGGTTCTCCAGGTTCTCCTGTTTCTTCCCAGTCCAAAAAGGATCTGGTTGTTCACTCTAAACTGACTAATGGTATAAGAAGAGTGAAAGAAAATGTTTGTTTCTTGCAGGATAACAGTTAAAAAAAAATTTCTTCCTGAAAACAATTTTGATAACAATATATTGGTGTTTGTCTTTGCTGCTCCATTTACAAAAACAAAAGTTAATGCTACAAAATCGCTATCAAAAATAGTGTTATTTAATAGTAGGTTTGAAATATAATGTTGACCTGTGTGTCAATAACGATTTCATGGTTTGTTGACCTTGAGAACTGAACATGCGCCTAAAATTAATCATTTCAATAAAAATGATTTCATATTCATTATGGTTGGCCTCATATTTGGTGGGATTTGCTTTAGCTCCACCTGCAACCTGAATACGATGTGTGGAAGCTGAAGATAAAACTTGATAAAAAAAAAATGTTGTGCAGCAATACATCAACTAAACAACAGAAGACAAATCTCTGTCTTCAGATGAACGGTGGCAGCATTCCTCAGACCAAAGAACTACAGGTGCACGGAGCTGCATCCTGTCGTTTGTGACTCTTTGAATGAGTAAGAGTGAGTTAAACTGACACCCTGGGATGACAATGCACCCCCTGGGGAGTGACAGGCCTGGCTGAAAGATGACATCACCGTCTTCAGTGGAGGACCAGTCAAGCATGTCTGCACAGAGTCAAAGCATCCGTGGGTGAAGAACACGCTCAGTGCCTGCCTCGACTTGGGGCACGGACGTCGACGTCGGGATCTTTCAACGCCAGCCAAGATTTCTATGTAAATGT
>NC_024318.1:8987154-8988327 GCF_000523025.1 Cynoglossus semilaevis | reverse complement strand
GGGTGGAATGTGTTCAGTATTTGTTACTGTGGAAGAACACAGTCCAGGTTCTCAGACCGCTGCCGTCTGATCCAGCTTTTGGCTGTGAGACAAACATTCGATGAATTCCTGAAATATTTCCTGGGCTTTTCATGTCCTGATACCCAGCTGGACGCAGGCTCGCTGCTGCTGCTGCTGCTGCTGCTGCTGCTGCACAGACAGGTCAGTCCAGTGATGGACTCTAAGTGGACTTGGGAGAAATTACCCACATCACCTTCTGTTGGAGTAAAAATTCTTTCCACTCATTTCCCCCTGAGCCCCAATAAAGCATTTATGAAGGGACACACCATTCCAGGTGATATAAATACCCGTTTATCACCGGGACGTGAAGACAGCACTAAATATACTTCAAAAAGCAGCTGTAGGATGGTGTTTAAAAGCCTAAAAAGGCCGGCTGATCCCAGAACCATCTTAACCTTGGGGTCAGGATTTGGAACTCTGCTGGAGCTTGTGTTTCATGCTGATGTCAGAACAGACAGACAGACAGTTGGTGTATTAGACCTGTCTCTAGATGGTGTCACGCTGACTGAATTCTCCCTCGGTTTTATTTGAATTGGTGATCTCTGGGTGAATACAGAGGGAACGCGTTGAGAAATTCTAGTATTTTATATTTTCATTACGGCATGGAATATTACATGTTAATTGCAGTAATTAATTAATATTTATAGTCAGATGACATTTTTAGGGTATTTCAAAAGTCTCTGACCCACTGTTACTGAAATGTGTCAATTTTGTCAGATCTAAAGTCTAACCTAATCTTAATTTAAAACGTAAAAATGTAAATAAATGCTTAATCTGTTGAAGGTAGAAAAATAACTTCCAGTGACAGTTTTATATGGTTGTAATATTATGTACACTGTCAGCATTGTGACTGACTTATGGCATGGAGGGATGGGGGCCTGTGTGTGTGTGAATCTGTCCGTTGTATGACAGTGATGAACCAGTGATGACAGAGAAGAGCCAGCAGCTATCATTTAACCCCCAGCATAGAGAGGTGTGTGTCGGGTGTAGGGGGCTGATCTCTGACCCTGCTGCTCCACTGACTCCCTGCCATTGCCGAGTGGAGCGGGGGTGAGGAAGGGAGGCGGGGGGGGGGGGGGCCCCCTAGGGCCACCACATCCGTATGGAGGTCCG
>NC_024318.1:8941749-8973450 GCF_000523025.1 Cynoglossus semilaevis | reverse complement strand
ACCCCCACCCCATCCCCAACCCCAAAGGACCCCCGGTCACTTAGTCCTGACTCACCTCTGTAAGTGCCGTATCCTGGTCCTGGTCCAGGCTCAGGCTGACGTTGCCCTGCGGCAGCGGAGTGCTCCGCAGAACCGTGATGTGCAAGGTGAGGAGAAGGAGTCCCAGGAGGAGCAGCACTTCTGCTGTCAGCCGCACCATCCTCCTGACGCGGCCGCTCTTGCGAGCTTGCGCTGTGACCGGAGCTCCGACTCCGCCTCCTCCCGGTGCAGAGACTCCGATCTCCGGATCCGCCGGGGATGAGGAGCCGTAACACCACTTCGGAGCCACTTCGGGAATCAGAATTGCAAAAAGTGAAGGGAAAAGGGGCGAATGAGGGGGGGCAGGGGGGTGAAGCTTCAGCCTGGATTAATTTAGATCCAGCCGATTATCTTTGTGGATGAAACGTCCAATAAATGCTGGGTTATTATTGTATTTAAACCGGTGACAGTAAAAGTTCTTGCGCACTTCTTCCAAGTACTTCCGAGTACATCGAACTCTGCGGGACGTCAGCGCGCAGCCGGAACACTTTCCGCTCTTGTTGCGCACTCGCCAAACTCTCGGAGCTCAGGAAAGTTGCAGCCGAGTTGTCCCGTGTTGACCCCACCGCATTCCCAGCCTCACACTCCGCTTTTCCCCGCTGGTACTTCAGGCGCTTTGCGCACTTCTTGTATTGTCCACATTCTGCAACGAGCCACGCGTTCAGAGTAAAGTTTACTGCAGAAAACACAGGTAGTTAAAAGGTCTGCTCCTGCTCCTGCTCCTGGTCCTGGTCCTGGTCCTGGTCCTGGTCCTGGTCCTGGTCCTGGTCCTGGTCCTGGTCCTCGGGGGTAAGTGCATTCAAAGGTTTGCATCCATCAGTCTGCTGCTTGTTAGCGCAACCAGAGCCTCTCCTGCTGCAGGGAAGAAGTCAAACAGCACCGGCCAACTTCTGTGAAGACACACGCCGCTCTTGTTGTGCGCTCCGGAGGGGCTTTTATACCATACGCCCCCCGTGACAGCGCCCTCCCCCTGGTTAACTCTTTCATCCCTCTGAACCGTCATCACCAGAACTGGACACAATGTTTAGCAAACTACGGTATCAATTCATCTCAAATGTATATGTGTGTGCGAGTATGCATAGATTATTTAGACAAATAAATAAATTAACTAACTAAAGTCGTAAAAACTATTTATGTGTATACTCAATATAAGACATATATTGGATATATATAAGTGTATATTTTCAATTTTATGTATATACATATTTATATATTTTATATATAAACAATATTTTTATTGTTTTATTTTTATTTTATTCATCCTTATATCTCTTATAACTAGGACTTTTACATTTATTAAAGTAAAAGTATCGAGGTTTTACTCCATAATATAAGGTGCAGTATTTGATGACTGAATGTTTTGTCTTTGGTATTTCACGAGTGCTGCGTTTATTATTGCAGTATCAACAGATTCTCCGTGTTTTTAAACATCGATCAGTATCAGTTGTGTTTACGTGTCTCGATAATATTGACTGAGGTGTTGGAAGACCGGTGATCCGCGCAGGCGCACTGGTGACACAGGTCACCCTCAGAGTTACAGACACCGGAGGCGCTTTCCAGGAGGTCCGCTGCTCCTGCTGCTCCTGCTGCTCCTGCGGCCTCGTGTCCAGCAGCCTCAATAAAAACACCAGACGACGGAAGACGCTTTGACACTTCACTTCAGCAAAACAAATGGTCCCCAATGTGATCAGCCCCCGTGATGCTTTTATTGTCCCCTTCAAAGGACACCTAGCCCTGTGTGTCAAATTGTTCACCCAGGAAGGATGCTGCTCCTTCAGCCAAGGCTGCTGCACCAAAACCTCCGGGGGCACAGTAACACCCCCGACCCCTCCCCACCCCTCATGCATCTGAAGGCGGTGAATTTGAATCAATGATGGTCTTACACTGACTGCACTACGTGGTAACGAACAAAATTTAGACCAGAAAGTAACTTATGAGAAAATATAAATGGAATATATTTCAATAATGGTATATAAAAAAATGTAATTTAAAAAAAATTAAAGCCAGGTTAAAATTGATCTGGCTTTCGTTTTAAAATTGTTCAATGTTGATGGTTGAAATAATCGACTAAAATTTAGCCTGATAAGATAACACTTGGTAAGGCGTAACATGTTCCAGTGATCACATTTGGACACTTTTTGAAGAATCACAACATCTGTCTTAGTACCTTTTGACTTCATCCCTTATTAATCTACATTATGTCAAAGGATTTTTAAGATGAAGTGAGGCTTAAATAAAAGTGGAAGACATGGACATGGGGACATGTTTGGTGTTAACAGTAAGAGACTGTTGTGGTGACAGCAGATGAAGAAGAAGGACTACGGCAATGACCAGGCTGAAAATACCACAAATAAAAACCATTTATTCAGAATTCTTCTGATTAATTCGATTCCTGGATCGGGCCAACATTCTAACAATAATGAATGCAGAAATTCCATCTCTATCAGTTAAAGTAGCTTGATGTTTGACCCCACCAAACAGGCCTCAGTCCAGCCGTACTGCGGGCCCAGTGTAGCTGTCTAAACCATGTAAATCTGTCTTTTGTCTAACCCACTTCAAAAATCACTTTCCAAATGGGAGAATCGAGGTCTAAATGGGAAACAGAGCAACGAAAAAGGCTTGTCCGCTTGGACAACGTGGCGGACTTCAAAGGCGAAGCAGAGGATCCCCCTTCTGAGTAACAGCTACATGCCATTCCAATAAGTGCAGTGTATTTGGATCTGCAGTTCAAAAGAGCCTGGTGCAGGCAGGCAGGTCTCTGGGGCCTTGCCACCAGTAGTCCGGCTGCACAGATGTTTTGAATGCCAGCACCGACCATTTGCCACTTCTGCTGAAACTGGGGGCAGTTAGAAGTGACTGCAGGGAAGTTTGGCAGGACATGTGCTTCCCACCTTGCCTGACAGTCGGTGTGTATCAGCCTTACTTCCTGACGTACTCTATGTTTCAGAAGAATAATGTGATCTGAATGCAGGCATGATTTTGATTATACACAATCTTAGGTATATGTCCCCTTTATGGGCATCATTAATCATTTCCATATGCAATATACTGTACCTAAAGGTCAAACACAATTTCACTTCGTGTTTAGTTTGTGGGAATGTATGAGTGTGAATGTATTTTATATATATTTTATAACACCACTTTGAGGTATTTTTTTCTCTCTTTTTACCATTTCTATATCAAATGGAGAAATGCCAGCTACAGTATGCTAACCTATTTTTTTTAAAACAAGTCATTGAAATTTCCTGGTCAGAAAAACACCTACAAATAGTTAAATATGTTCCTTTAAAATACTGATATGCAACAACAGTGTGTATAGAAAGTGCTGCGATTGCTTAGACTTTAGAGGATGGAGTTGATGGCTGTCGTACCTGATCATAGCTCAGCACTTGACAAGCATATGATAAAAATTTGTCCAACTGTTGGATACTCTTGATAGACATGTGTTGACATGTTTTTAAAATTGTCTCAGAACTTTTTGACTCTACCTGCTATGCTTAGGCTCTGAAAAAGAATGATTGATCTTATTTTATTGCATATTTTATTTTTTAACAAACTTACTGTGTATACTACCTTTACTTTTATTTTGAAAAACCCTTCCTGTCCTGTAGGGATTCCATTTAAGGAGTGTTACATTCCCTGCTCGATCTCTTCAAGATATGACCCTGCCCTTCCGTACGTTCACACTGGATCTCAGATTTTAAACACTGCCTAGGTGGCACGTCGAGCTCCGTCCCAGGTTCCTGTTTCACACATCCGTCCTCTCTCGTGAACCTGTTAAAAAATAATATTGTTCATAGCCAGAGTAAAGATGACATATATAGAAATGAATACCAGACATCCTGAGGGCAGTGGGGGGAAACCAGTACTGCATCTGAGGCCACCTTTCTTAATCTTCTCCAAATCTATGTGGAACAGTACACTGCCGTGACATCACCCAGTTGAGGATTAAAGAAACAGTTTTGTATTGTTTCTGGTGATGGGAGCCAGATGTGTGTCTTCACTGACAAAACAAAATCGATTTACCATTGAACATAGATTCAATACGTGTCTTTTCTTTAGGGTTTTTTTCCCTCCAAACGTTTTTTGTTCTGCACTTGTGTCTGTTAGTTCTTCTAACATATTTTCCTAAGGTTGTACCTCACATTTTTAATTCTACCATGAAAAAATGTCATTTTGCTGAGTTATTTATAGGGCAGAAGCACAAACATGTCAGAGTCCTGGGGGAGACAGAGCAAGTGTGGACTAGACCCAGAGTCACACACCGCCACAGCATTATTCACATATAATCCCGTCTGTGTTAATCAAATGATTACTCCACGCCACAGGAATTCAGATTTCACTGCTAATTGCTAGGTAAGTCTGTGGGCTCAGGTGCTGCCTCTGCCGCAGCTCAGATATCGGCCACTGCAACGCAGTACGTGTGTGAAAGAGAACATCACGTCTACAGAACAGCAACAACTAAGTGAATGTCGGCGGTCTTGCCGCTGAAACACGCCATACTGTATGACCTTTTCTTCATTCTCCAAGTTGTTAGATTTTATCTGCTCCTCAGAGGTAATTGCCGCCCGATCTATTGCTGAGAGAAAGGTTATCATTTCTGTGGAAGATTAAAAGTCATGTCGAACAGAGTGGAACTTGTCACTTCAGAGGGTAGTGATAGTAAACGAGGGGCAGGAAAGGTGTGTTTAAGCAGGGGAAGTAAATAAGATATGCACTCCTTTTTTTCCATTTTTACAATGAAAATTTGAATTTTTATTTGTTTGACAGCCCTAGTAAAAAAGTAATCTGGAATTCCACAGTCAGTTAACATTTTAATCATCATATTTACAAATAGATCCAGAAATAAGGTGATAAAAACAAATAATTAAAAAGCAGCTTCCAAACATTTGGTTTCACTGAAGATTAGTAGACAGTAGTAGTTTTTGCTGCTGAACATGAATACATTGACATTAAAGTTTTGTAAAATTTTGTCTGTAAAAAAAAACAATTTCCAAACTGTATATGATAAGAAAAATAAATATGTAAAAATTTGTCAGTAATTCAGTGACGCCTGAGCAAAAATAAACATATCTATTAACAAATGTGTGCAGATGAAGTGTAAATATGTTTTGCTATTAAATCACAATATTTTACAAAATTTAAAAAAGAAGCAGCTGCCAAACATTTGGCTCATTTTCTGAGGCATGGGTACTGTGAGGTGTGTGTATGTGTGTGTAATGGTGTTGCCTAGACCCTAAAGCCTTGGTTTGGCCTGTGAATGAAGGTGTTAATGGTCATATTCACAGTCCAGCTCACAGTCTGTCTCGTCGCAGAGGTCACGCCTAGAGGAGCATTTTCGCCGTGAGAACTTGAGACGCAGGAGGTCTCCCACCTCGTCCAGATGGTGCAGCACCTGAGGACAGGAGAAGAGTATATTTAACTCAGGGATATAAAATACCTGGGGTTGGGGGGTGGTTCATAAGAATTTTCTGTTTTGATTGTGCGTGCGTGTGTTTGTGCACCTCGTTCAGCATATCTCTGGTATGTCCTGCTGACATGCAGAAGCGAGCTCTGGCCTCTGTGATCGGTGTGGCTGGGAAGCCCACCACCACCACGCCAACTTTTCTCTCTAACATTTCTCGAGCAAACGCCCTGACGAAGTGTAAGAAGAGACAGAAGGTTGTAATCAACTTTAATAAAATAAAGTTTTCAAAACAATCTGTTATTTTCATCTCATCTAGTAAGTGCAAAGTGCAGCTGAATGGGATCAGAACGGATATTGATAAACAGAGGGAACACAGTGTGAATGAAGGGACACACTGCATAAAGAATGCTGCTTTTTCGAATTCTTTCAAATTTCTAATCGTGCCGTTATGCTGTGTGGTCTGAATATCTTGCGTTCATTTCTGGAAATCACAATAAATTACCAAAAACACACATTAGTGTCAATTCTCCGAGGTTTGAGCAGCGTCATCCCTGGAACCCTTCTGCGTCACTGAGGCCAAATTGTGAATGAATCCTCATTTTGTGGTAAAGAGGACAGTTTAATGAGTTGAAACCCACAATTTAGCATAATTTAGATGACCGTTGACATCTGTGTGATGCTCTGTGTTGCTGTCCACATTCTCAGAGTCACTGACCGTGTTAGCCTCAGGTGGTTTTAATGATCAGATCTGAACTTGAACTCATTGTGGTCACTTTACACATTGATAGGTGAAAATGTGAGTCATAATTTCCAATAATTCATCCTATACATTCAACATCTGCTTCTAGTTGGTTCATGACTTTGTTTTATTATTGGCTGGACATAGTCTCAAAATATTTTATCTAGCAATTCAAATAAAACATTTAATCGGATAATTCCAGGGTAGCTGTGGTTAAATCAGAATTAATCAGAATTGATTGATGACAATCAAATATGTCACAAATAATCACAACTAATCATGGTACTTCAGATACACAGCTGTTTTTAATCTGTGACTAATTCTAACTGTGACGCCCAGCTCACTGTGTTTGTCTTTTAGATCTTTTAGTCCTACTCCTTTCACCGTGTGTCCATGCCTACCTCGTCTACCTGTGTATCTCTTCATGGTGATTATCTTAGCCACTGAAAATGTCTGCCCCAGCTGAAGTTCTAATTAGACCACTGATCTACATGATTCAGACGTAGGGACAGAACACCCGACTATTGGGATTTCTTCTAAGACCCAATATCAGAACATATCTGTTTCCCTTTGATTGGTTTGAAAAAAAAAAGAAAATTAAACAGAGAAGCCAAACAAGAGTGTTTTAGATTTGTTTCTGCCAACAGTTGGAAAGTAGAGGTAAAAGCAAATGCTACAAAATGAAACACAGTAAATATCCTCATTGTGCTGATTATAAATAGCTAAGTGGTTTCAGTGAGATCTTAAAAGTACTTACACCACTTTTCCTGGCATGTAGAGCAGGATTGGAACTACCGGTGAGTTATCCTGGCCGTAGATGATGAAGCCCATCTCCCTCAATCTGGCTCGGAAAAATCTGGTGTTCTCTGCCAGTTGGCGGATTCGCCTAATACCTCCAGTTAAAAAAGAGCAGAGCAGATGCATGAGTTAAGCATCACCTGCTGCTTCTCCTCTGTCCTACATGGAGGATGTCACCTGTCAGAGAAAGCTAATGTATGTACTGTGTGGTGTTCTGTGCGATGCCAGCTCATCCTGCTACTCGCTCCATCTGGGCCGTACCAACCTCCAGAATGAATTTGCTCAGGATTATAACTCAGCTGTGCGAGCAGATGGTTCAGTTTTGTCGGCCTGGTATATGCATATGCACGCTGCCAAATTGGATGCGATGGATTTAACATGAAATGATTGAACAAGGACTGTATCTGGAGCGCAGCCATGAGGGAAAGTGGAAAACAAATAACGCTTAAGTAGAGCACGCAGACTCCAGATACAAATCAGTGCACAAATAAGAATTAGTGCAGTCTGTCTGTTCTGCTAACTCCTTCATAATAAAAAAAAAATCGCTTGGGAATCCAGTTACGCTGAGTCGTCGACAGGGTTCGGCGAATTCTGGCATGTCTCTCTTTGTGATTACCTGGAAATAGATTGGCAGCTCCTTCAAAGGGATACAAGGGAGTTCTTTAAATCTCCTTATCTCAGCAGAGAGAGGGGCTCGAGTTGTTACGTTCTGCCAAAAAGCACAAGCTCCATTTTGTAAGTTATTTCTCTGCTAAGATTGAGGGCAGGGAGGCAAAAAGCCTGCTGTCAGGCAGGAATAATGTGAGTAAGAAAGACTCTGTGGGTGTTGGGACGAGGGTGTCTTCCTAATTTTGGAGCAGCTGCCATCAGATGTCTTCAGTGTGTGAAATTCAACATGAAAGGGAAAGATAGGGAGGACAAAGGAATACTATTTGGTATATATTTAAACAGCATGTGGCACCTCTGGTCGCAGTATGTGTTTTGATGGACACCGGAGCTGGTGTTTTGAAAGACTGCACTGTTTGCTGCGCTCCCTTCCTTCTGTCGGATGGGTCAAGAGTGAGTTTTCCACAACAGATATTTCACTGATCTATGTCAGGGCCAAAGCACGTCTGCTTGGGAGTTTCTTTGCGTGACAAGACAACATACTTGGCGGCTCACTTGAATTCAGTCCAAGCATAGTTTACGTGACCTGGACGTTTGTATGTCATACACAACAGTTGTACAAAAGATGAGTTTAGGCAGCTTTATTCTCTAAATCTCCCTCTACAACAGCTACTGCGGAAAATATAGCTGCAATAACTCTGTGAAGTACTGCTGTGGTGGTATCAGGACTAGTCCGATAATGACTACTTCCCTGCCCTGATGTCTGAAGTTATTAAAGGAGAAACTTTTCAGAGGTACAACGTTCCTTAAAACACACATATGAAAATGATTTCCTCCCCCAATGGGGTCACGTGTGCTCACGGACTGCATGTCCCCCCTTCTTTCTGCTGCCGCAGACCCCAGTAATTGCTACCACATTTTCTGAGCGAGCAGCTGTTTGTCTTTCCCCACAGGTCTGGACTTACTCCTAACATCGGTACTGTTACTCTGGATTTGGTTTGCTATTGTTTCATAAAATAACACTGAGGTGTAAAAATTTTTATGAGCCAGACATAATATTTGTCTGCGTGAGGAATATCAGACTGGACAAGTATGTGGCTAGAAGGATTCAGATTAATTGTGGCATCCACTAGTTGGAAAGAGACTGTACTGATTTACTCACCTTCTGTGGTCCCATCTTTTCCCATAATGCACCTGAGGGCACGTATGATCTGCTCAGTGACAGGAGGAGACATGGCTGTGGCATATATTGCGCTGTGGGAATGTTGTCGAAGGTAATCGACCAAATCCTGTATTAAACCAAAACACAGATAAAACGTATTATTAAAAAATCGACATCACATAAAGTTTGGGCTGAAATAACAACAATCACTAAGCTTCTTTTTATTTGGTTAACATATATATATATTTTATTATATATATATATTTTCCCCAAACAAGCTTTACGGCCATAACAGTAGCATGGTTGTTTACACTCTATTAACTTGACTTCCATGGCATTGACTGTAAAACAAAGTAGACTTTTGTTCACTCCATTCTGCAGCAGCCAAAGACCAATATGTGAAGGAAGTGAAATGAGCCAGAATTATGATTGTCGGACTCATTATTCCTAAATGTCAGCAGAAGATTTGTTCGGCTCATGGTTGTCAAGAATAGACAAGGATTTCAGGAAACAGATTCAGTCATGGGTTTTCTAGCATATGTGTAAGTGGTCTGAGGTTGGGAGCTGGCCTGGAGCTGTGACAGGTTGTGCATGGTGGCTGTGTGGTGGCCAGTGGGTGAAGGGTGATGACACATAGCCGGAGATGTTGTCTGGCCACCATTTCCACTCACTGCCATCTGTCCTCACTGGGCGGTGGCTGTGGCTTCCTTCACACACATTAGGGGAAGGGATTTTAGGGGAAATGCTTAAACATAAGATAAGAACTCTGAAACAACCAGACATCTGTTTTCGATTAGGGCGGAGGATTTTCACAGTTTCAGGACCCTGCAGGACTTTGGTGTGACAGAGGAAAAAGTAAAAAAAACATTTCCAAAATGCACTTCCACATCTCAGACAGTCCTATGTTTTCTCAGCCATGTAGTGGCCACCATACTACTGTGGAGATACAGTCCACAGTGACATGGAGGTGGAGCGGTGCCACAGCAGCACAAACACTTCTTCAAACTTAGTTCCTCAATGGAAGTATTCAATAACCTTTTCAGTGGAATCTTAAGTAAAGGGTGGATTAATTACATCTCTTTATTGTAAGGTTGCAGTGAATTAGAAGGAGCATATTTACTGGAGCCTTTATTTTGGGCAATCTCATAAAATAGCTACAACATGAACACATCTGCACAGTGATGTTTTTTTTTTTTTTTTTTTTTTTTTGTCGTTCAGCTCCAAACTGCTTAATGTAAGATTTAGGGGATTCACCACAACAACTATGTCAAATTTTAAGGATTTCTTGCTATTTTCCAGCCTGTTTCTAGGAGTTTACTACAGCCAGCTGTCAAACCGTACCCAGTGCTCATACTTCAAACATTATCATGCTTGTTAAAAGTCATCCTGTAAAATCTAGAGCGCAGTTCCGACGCCTGCCACAAGAAGGGGCTGGCCCTCTGCCAGCTTTACCTTCTGATTATGGCAGAGCAGGGCTGAGCCAACAAAAGTCAACAGCAGGAAGGGTCCCTCACTGAATAACTAATTGAAACAACATGGCCGTTTCCTCCGCTGCGTTCTAATCAACTGCTACAAAACCCATGCGGTTATGTACTGAAGTGTAGACTTTAATGGAGTAAAAATGGAACACAAAAGCACAGAGTCACAGCCTGGCCAACATTTGTTGGACACGTGAAAGCAACATAAGTGGCAAGATGTATGCCTGAGTCCTGAAAAACAGCGACGTGTGAAACGGTGTGTGAAGTGTTCTAACCTGCGTAGCGGCCAAATAGGTCAGCACTGTTGCCAGGTTAAACTGTTTAGAACCAGGGATTGACCCGGTATAATTTGGCTTTCTAGGAGACAGTGTTGTAAAAATGACAACTAATAAAAAGGGTTTGGATGCAGTTAAAATGACCAACAATTACCTTGGTGTTATTTTAAAGCAACATTGACACAGGGTGAACAAATGACCAGGTGTTAACATTTTAACAGTAAAAAATAAATAAATAAATAAACTTTGAATGCACCTTTTTCCCGGCTACGTAGCCTCCAGCAGCCCCAAAGCTCTTGGTGAAGGTGCCCATCATAATGTCCACGTCATTTGGGTTCACATTGAACAGCTCAGTCACTCCCCGACCTGATGGTCCTACAGCACCAATACTGTGGGCTTCATCAAGGTACAGAAAGGCTTTATACTTCTTCTTAAGAGCGATGATTTCTGGCAGTCGCACCACTGAACCTTCCATGCTAAAGACACAGAGCACACAGATGTATTTACTATGTATTAGCAAAACAAAAAACAAAAAAAAAAGAAAGAGAGTAAACTAAGTGTGTGGGTTGACAGCTGACCTATAGATCCCTTCCACCATGATCAGAATCTTCCTCCAAGGCCTGTGAGTGCGAGGCTGACCTGCGCAAACTGCCTCCCTCAGCATCTTTTCCAGACTGTGCATATCTGACAAACACAAAAGAGCCAGAACAATGCATAACATACACAGACACATGTTAGAGCTGAGGATCTATCTTATCAAGAGAAAACCAAAAAGAAGAGCATAAAAGTAATAATATTTATGCTACAAACATATTTAAATGTGCATGTATTATGTGCATTTAGTACTGGGTAAATCTATAAACATCTTAATTATATTAATAACTAAAAGAGAGGCGTCTCAGCAGAACCATTTAGACAGTGAACAGCGTCTACGCAATACCGGGGCTTTAAACCAGCAGATGGCAGTGTTGGATAGCTGTGGCCCATAAAGATAATCAGTCCTAGCTTGAGACTGCAAATCAACCATTTCCAGGTGAGAAGCAAGTAAATCTGCCTGGACTAATAATCTGTCATAACTGATTGATATCACTGCCTCCACACCAAAACAGATTTGATTTATAGGCAGCTATTGCTCCTCTGATACTTTCACTTCTTCCAGCTCTGCATCAGAATCCCTGTGTTACTGTCAGCACAGAGGAAACAAGTCCACAAAGTCAAGAACAAGGACAGACTGTCTGCGTAAGACAGGAAACCATCATGTGAATTTAGATGTTGCTTTTTACATTTGAGATTTGCTTCTGCATGCAGGTAAAAAGAGATTGTGCTATATAAGCTCTGATGTTGTGGTAGTGATAGAAGGCGACAGAACCATAGTTCTGTCTCATTTTAAAGTCCAAGAAAATAACATTGTCAAATTATTGAAAGAACAACTACATTAGCTTTACTGCTATGCAACTGCTTAAAGTGGAAGTAGTAAACAAAAAGTTAAAATATAAAACATAATTTATAAGTTTATAAGTCCAGGTGATCACCCTACTGTTTCTCTGTCACATTCAAAGGTTTAAGATCCTCTCATATGGTTATTTGTCAACAAAATCTGGACAAGTTAAAATCTGGATATTCGTGATAAACAAGAAGGCAGAAGACCTGAACAACAGGTTAAAAGAATAGGAAGGGTGCAACCCTTTAAGATTTTTCCTGTTACAAATATTTCAAAAATTTCAAAACAACCACAGATGCACGAAACAGAATTTAAAAACACAGAACACAAAAAAACAGAGAGTAGTTTAAATTCTACTAATTCTAGGCACATATTTCCACAATGTCCCAAACAATTCTTATCATAACCCAGAATGTGCATCGATAAACAGTGCTGCAAACACTCATTAAAAATTGATTATACTATTAGAGGTCATTATTGGAAGGTAATTGTGTTAAAGTTAATTGTCTTAAAGAAATGTCTGGATTACTAAAGGAGAGGGGACATGGATGGGTCAACTACTCAGGTGCCTCACAGCTCCTTGCCTTCAGTCAGACCCCTGGGATCTACTTTAAGGACCTACAACTGCCTCTGCTTGTATCTGTCAAGACACATTTGCTGCCAAAGGACTGCTCCATTTGTCCAGTCTGCTGTAACAGCAGACTGTGTTTCCATTCAGGGAACAATGCCTGTTTGGTCACTCATGACAAGTCAGTGTCTGTTCAGCCTATGCAATATATATATGTACAGTATACTGGGGTGTCAAAATTAACATTTTAACTATGATAAAAATCAGATTAAATTTTTATGCCTATGAGACACACTGTGTCCAATAATTCTGCTGTCTATCCACTTATCCTTGTTGTTATTTACACACTCTACAGGAAAGCATTTTTGTTTCACTTTATCTACTTGAATGAAAGAATGCCATCTCAACACGTAGCAGGTATTTCTGGAGACATAACTTCAGGTCAAACAACCAACTTGTGTCAGATCGGCGTCACAAAGTGCAGGGCAGTAAGAAAGACTACAGCTGATAAGCTGCCTGACTTCTACAAGTCACAATCTCAATGCATAACATCTTTAATAATACCATCACAATTAATGATAAATAATCTTGATTAATCCACAGCTATCCTGTGGTTAAGTAGATTTTAAAATGTAACTGTTTCACGGCTATGTGTGTGAATACAAATATGAATGATTTATTTCTCTAAAACAAGACATTGAGAACCAGCTCTTTTTTTCATAGATGAAATAAAACACTGAGTTGACTCTAAGCTGAACCTGTTTTGGTAAAGCTTTTACACCCCAGCGCAAAATTACCGAATGTTAGATAAGCTTTTCCTAAGGCAAATTCTGTAACCCACTGAAAGTATTCTGTTTCTCACATCACTGTTGTCAGAGATGGGGAACACACAAAAAAACAAACAGAGGCAGTTGATGCAGACTGAACACCACAATTATCTACAGCTAATTCCAGGTGAAATGTTGTTTGGTGTTTCAAAACAATCACTTGTGGGAGCTGAAAGTGTAGGAGAACAGTAGCACCATGGCAGCCACCTCTGTTTATAATCCAAACAATGCCTCGTGTCATGTGCTGTTGTTATCTACTGTAGAAGCACTATGACATATGTTCATGTTAAACAGATGGCAGACTCACCATTGTGTTTGAACACCCTGATAGTGGCTCCTGACAGCCTGGCCCCTAAGATGAGAGATGTGTGATTGAGCTCATCGCTCAATATCAAACAACCCTGAAAACCAGCAGAACCAAAAAGTTATTTAAATGCTAATAAAAATTCTATTCTTTACTATAGCAGAAATGTTTTTCTTCAACATTATTGTACTGGCTTCTCCATTTCTAAAAACACATCATGTATTTGGTAGTACTAATGGCAGTATAACTTGGTCATTGTCATTGACCAAGTGTACAGCATGAGTGTGAGTGTGAATGGTTGGTTGTCTACATGTGTATTTGGCCATGTGTTGTGATTTTATTACTGTCTTGCAAACTTCAAGACTGGTGTTTTTAACAGGACCTGACAGTGTTTGTGCTGTACATATGAAGATGCTAGTAACAAGCATTACTTGAAATGTGGAGAAACAATGGTTCTGTATAACTGACATGCATCTGATAAATCTGATGATGACGTCAGAGGCACTACAAAAAAACCCAGACAAGTATTTCTGGTGTCTAAAGAAAGTCCAACCCTTATATCAGTGGTTGTATGCAGCAAAAAAATGCTTGTGGCCTGTTGGTTAATTGTTCAGTCTGTGTCTGAAAAAGTTTAGTTTAGTCTTGTTTTAAAATGAGACAATTTTATCATAATAAAGAACATGAAACATTATATTCTCCACAAACAGCATGCAAATGGCTTCAGCTATTATTCAGGACATTAGCATATTTCGGCCTGATGCTCTGAGTTTTTTTTAATGTGAATTAGTTTTCAAAAACTGTTTCAGGCTGTTTTACTGCACCATCTCAGTGACAGATAGTTCCAGATTTTGCCTAAGGTGCAGCAGGCCTGGTTTCTGGACTTAAAGCTGTCACTTCAGGAAAAATCCTGTCCCTGAAGGACAGAGTTGGCAGCGTGGGTTGACCCAGGCTTACTCTGTAGCCTTGGCCTGGAGGAAGATGCTTCACTTTTTGTGCCGCATAAATGACCTCCAGTCTTATCACTTAAACCTTCAAACCTCCCCCTCCTTCTGTCTAGTCAAATCAAAAGATAATCAAGCCATGTGTTGCTCTGGTAACCTGCGGCCATCATTGAGTCAGGCTGGTGTGTCGTCAGACCAGAGTATGGTTAATCACCCCCCTGAGCTTTGCTCTTAACAAGTCCTGTCCTTTTCTACTGCTGTGTCTGAGAGCAGTTCTGTGTGCCCAGAGCCTCCTCCCCCAGGGTACTGTTTTGTTACATTATGATCTTCATTACTGTGTGCGGTCTGCAGAAGATGTCACTCTTTAATTTAGACCATGTATAAGAAATAAACCAAGTATTCTAGTACTACTTTTTTTTAAATGTACAAATATCCCACACAGTTCTTCCAATGGAATAAATGGGTATTGGTTATAAGTAAAAACTATACACACCTTGCCTACTAGTGCTGGAATGTTCATTGAGTTGGTGGCAAAGCCCATCCCAAAAACCATGGAGGATTCCACTGTAAGGAAACTGGCCACAAGTGTTTCCAAATCTTCATGTAGACTCAAGTTACCTAGAGAACAGAGATAATGAAGTGAGACATGTGGATTCATTCACTGCTGTATATCTGTAATGCACTCACGACAGTTAGAGGCTTGACAGCAATAAATGCTCCTTCATGAATGAAAAAAAAACCCAAAACAAAATCTTGAACTTTATGCACAGCATATAATCAGTGCCTCTAACTTTAGGACCATATACCTCAGCTGTGTATACTGTAGGTAAGAGTGAAGTAAATAGGTGTTTTAGTACAATTACTGTTTTTGATTAGCCAGGTCTGATTGGCCAGGTCTACAATGTTTCAAATGATTAAACGGCACATTACAGGAGAGTGAGATAAGTGGTAACCCAATCTGACAGGGAAATTGATCAGGGTATAACTGGTTCTGTTTGACAATGTGTTTTTGTCTTTTGCACAATGCAATTGAGAGATTAAGGTATCACTGGAGGCCTTCAATACTTCCCTCAGTGGCAAACCACTAAAACATGACGGCTCTAAAAGTGACCTTCAGTGAGTTAGGCAGCAAGGCGATCCTATAATGTCCATTTTTTCTTTTTGGTGGCTAATGATGTCCATACATTATATGATATTATATGATGTTTGTATGCAGATGATGATATCTTTAACATACCACTAAAAACATCATATATACTGTAGTACTGAAGTACTAATGACAATATTTACGTTAATGAGAGACTAAATTGTCATAAAATAGTTTTGACTTCACTTTGGTAATTTTCACTGTACATCTACCCTTTTCTTCTCAACACGTCTGTATACTAAACCTAAACCAACAGAAACAAAAAAAACTTGTTGGAAGGTGGGGACTGTGAACTTCCGTTTTATTGTAATTCATGAATGTTTGACTTGTATGTTTATACACAGGGTGAGCTCATAGTGCACTTTGTATCTATTTACTTTAGCAATAAAAAGGGAAGCATCTCAAATCACGTGGTAAGGAGGAAGTGGCTACACTCACACAACAAAAATATGTTTTAAATGTGGTTGACTCTTAAACTTTAATGCTTTCCACCAATACATACAGTACTGCTCCATGTGAAGTAGAACAACTGTTGTGATGATGTCATTGTAGCTACAGAGACAGTGGGTTGTTTAATAATTAATGCCTAATAGGGTCTCAGAGGAGAGTTGCTTTTTCTACCTTAACCCTGTCACTGAAGCCCAGATTGCAAATTAAACATTAAAACTGTGCTGATTGAATGATGTGCATAGAGAAATAGTCTGCGTGAGTGTGGTTCTGAGTGCGTGTGTCTGAGACCGACAGGTAAACGTACAGCTAACGATCACATGCCCTCTGATTCTCCTACTTTTCTGTGTTCTTGTCAAAGTTCTGTTATTATGCAACGCTGCGCAGTGACTCCACTCACACTGAGGCTGCATGTCAGCTCACCTTCTGCTGCTCTGCACTCAGTGTCAGAAACAGACAAGAGCTAAACAACATGCTGACAGTGAAAAAAGGAAACACTTTAACAAAATAAGCATCGCTCCTTGTGCAATTTTAATAATGCTCTTTAGTTTTCCACAAGCAAGTTTTGATTTAAAAACAAACAAACACACCTAATTTTAATCCTGTTTGTATCCTTAGAGAATGCAAATACAAAACCAGAGGAGGGTGGGCTGAAGCCTCACTAATGTAACTATTCAAAATGTATGTGAAGATATCAGTTCCTCTCATCATCCCACATTCCTATCACATCTTCTTTAATGTCCAGGGATTTTCATGATGTTATATTCTACTAAAATATGGTTTTCTGCTCTACTCAGCACAGACGGGTATTAAATGATCTCTGCTCATGCCCAAATTGTACATAATTTAACAAAGGTTGAATAATTCATATTACATCACAGGCACTGAAAGATAATTAAACATATGAGCGGTATAATTTTCCGGAAAGATAATAAATGATGACAGATGATATGACAGAAAAAGAGTCTGACTTCTACTTTGAGTCACAGCCTATCCTGGTGTTACTGCTGGAGATTTTTATATAGTGCAAATCCACAATATGTTAAATAAAATAACAGAGATTCTGGCATACTGCCACGACTTACATGAGACTTAGGCTAATGGTCCTCATTCAGGCTGGTTAGATGTATCATGTATAAATCTATGTTGTGGAACTCACCTGTTTCCTGCCTCGTGCTGCAAACTCCGACTCCGTAGTTTAGCGTTTTCTCTGCCACAGTTTTGAGAAAATCAGCATTGTTTTCTGCAAAACCGAGGTAGTTGTACGAGCCCATGTTAATCACGTTGTGTATCGTCTTGCCAGTTAACCTGCAAAACAGTTATAAATTAATAATTCACCATTATTTTTGTCACACATCTAAGGTATGAATTTGGATGGCAAAATTGATAATCAATGTGCAAACAGCAGGTGACTTTATTTAAAAAACCTGAATGTCCAGTTGTAGTCGTCAGACACTCTCTCCATCAGGTCAAAGACAGGTCCTGGGAGGCTGCACACTGGACGATTCCAGTTGTCCCGTACCCTCATGTACAGGTTTCTGGTGTAGAAGTTTTCAAAATCCTGATAAAGCGGCACAAATCTCTGTATAGGGGGGGCGTTTACAGTAGGTATTAAGATGTCATATAATAAGGAAAAATAAACTGTAATATGTCGGTGTGTAATCATGTTTCACACATTTAAAGCTGCTCAACAATGCAAAATAGTTTTTTCATAACATATTTATATATATTTTAAAATAGATAAGTGAATTATATTAACAAATGTTAAAGCATTAAAACAAAAATACAAGTCCTCACTTTGACTTTATATATATAGTGTCAGTGCCCACCATATACAGTATATAACAGGGGCCAACTATATTTTTCAGAGGGCCAGAATTTTTTTGGAAAATGAAAAAGAATCACATCTTTGTCTATCAAGTTTTCAATTAGAAGTCAAAACTGTTCAGTATATATGAATTTATGAAGATATCATAACACAGAGCAAACTTTTAAATATTATCTACTTTATGAAAATGTCTGGATGTTTCTTTTTTTTTTTTTGCATTTCTTTACCATATATGAAAACACCAACTAAATATAGACACCTTTTCTTGTTTTAGGGTTTGCAGCTTTTTATGGGAACTGAACAAAACAAGTTGTTAGCAAACCAGTAACTTTTTTGTATTTTTGACAGCAATTTTTAATTGACTACACAAGAAGTAAAATCCATGACAACTCAGTGGCTTTTCATGCGGCAGTGTCAGGCCTTATCTAGAATCTAAAGCACAGCAACAAAGAAAGAGCTGAAATCCTCTGAGATTTAATTAGTTCTTCTACAGATATTCTCTGTGGTGTCCTGTCCCTCGCATGGCAACATTTCAGTGCAGAACAACACGGGGAAAGAAGATGGAGGCAGTGTACAAAAGTGGAAATAATTATGTGGGAAAGAAAACGTGTTAACATTGACTATGCGCCGTGTCTGTTCTGTGTTGATTGCATATTTTACCTACCTTCTGCTCCTCTCTCTCCTGCGTGATGTGACACTTCTCTAAGCCCACAGCTCGGAGGAAGTCTCTGAGGTAGCCAAACAAGGTGACGATGGCAAAGCCCAGGTATGTCATGACAGCCACATACATTGGCGGTTGTTCAAAGGACTCCTGCCTGTGCTCCCTGGAGGAGGCACCACAGAGAGGACCATTTTTCTGTATGACATGAGGCCCACATGAGCTGTCTTACAATTCAAATGATACAAGTAGAAACAACACTGTTTGAATACAGGAAATGGGTTGTATCACACTTCAATAAACTGAATGGAAAATGAAGATAAGGAAAAAAGTGCCCTACTGGTGCACTTCTGTCAGGTAATAACAGATAATGTCCAACATTAGAGCAGGAGGAGAGGAGAACCCACAGGCCTTTTTTTTTTAAAAGGAGTAATTAGCAATGTGACTGTCCATAAGGAGTGTGGTTCAATGAAAACCTATCAATGACTATTGTCAATGACATGCAAACTCACACTCATTGCTGTAATTGTGCTCTTTTATGTTTTGAATATCAGATTGTAAATATATAAAATAAATAAAATAGAATTCCGTTGGTGTTGCCACCATTTCTCTCAAGTCTCTTTTGAAAAAAAAAAGTTTAATCACAATTAAAACTAACTAAATATATAGAGAGATATATGTATTTTTATTAGAGTATTTGTTATTATACATATTTGTATAGCACTTAGGTCAACTGAGGCTCTTCAACTTTTTGCAGATGAGTCACCTTTGCAGCTGTAATAGTATATATATTTCATGGCATTTTATTGTATAATTTATGGCATAATTTCCTCAAATCATAACAAAAACACACCAATCTTTCCACATTAACCATACATAACCCATGTAATAACGGATATAATGGCCTTGTACTTAACTGTATTCAATAATTAACTGGCAGACAATTAAAAAAGCTGTGTCATCAGTCAATAAACCTCATACTCACTGCTATAACCTATCTAGGCAAAACATACAGTGATGTTTGACTCTATAATGTTTGTTTTTCATAGACCTAACATACAGTATCTGTAGGAAGGTGTCAGAATAAAGCAGCAGCTGTTGACATTGTTTTTAAGATCTGTTATGACAATTCAGGCTGTACGACCATAAAAAATACAGGGATCGGGGCTGGCACTAATGTTGTTAGTAGGATTTAGCTGTCATGCATCTTTTATAACCAAGCAATCCCTGTCTATTGGTAAAAAAAAAATGCTCGCCCATAAAGAGGTAATAAACATTCCACAACATATTAACATACATTCTCAAAGTACATGATTTAAAGGAAACTTTTTTTGAAAAGTTTTTAAATTGCATCCATTCAGGTCTTTTTTGGTCAAATAACTGCTCTAGAAATTATACCAACGGTTGTTTGTTTTTTGTTTTTTTATTAGGCTCAAATTAAAATAATAAAGGTTTTCAGTAAAAAAAACTAAAACTAAATTCGACTGAAGGCATTATGCGCATTTGTATTGTATCATTTGTATGCGAAGCCCTCATTTTACATACACTTCTTTAATGTGACCGCACCTTTTAAACTCGCCCAAGGGTACAGAAAAAAAACCTGCTGTTGAGAAGGAATGTATGGGCGGGGTTATTGGCTTCATTTGTGGTTGTTTCTATTAGTTATTTTAACGTTTATATTTTTTACATATAGAAATCTAAAGAAAAAAATAAAGCATTGCATCATGAAAGTCCATGGGAACCTCTGGCAACTCTCTTAAGTTTCTCTTTAGCTGGAGATCTGACTAACTGTCAATACGAGAATCTCGTCTCGCTAACATTAAAGTGAATATTCTCCTTGTGTGACGTAAAAGCACAAAACAAACTATTTTAGGTGAAGGTTTCTTAAAAACGTGTATGAAAACCTTAGTCTCGGAAGCCATAGCGCACAGTGCAGACAGGTATTTGTAAACAAATGACGCACAGTTGGACACATACCTGTCCGTGGATGTGGAAGCCATTTTTCTTTGTAATGTGGTTTAGTCCATTATAGTTGATAAGGTTTTTGGAGCCGTTGACTGCAGCTGTGGCCATTCTTGCTCTGCCGCAGCGGGGTCTCCTGTCTGTCAGTCTGTGTGTGTCTGCGTGTGTGTGTGTCAGGTGAAACCGGTGTCTGCTCAACACTCAGAGGTTACTTCCTCCTTCTGCTGCTTCCTCAACACACTGCAAAAATGTCATTGTTTTTTTCCTACTTGACACTGTAATAACTTCTCTTTCTTAGGATTCTAAAAACGTGACACGAAAACGCGTCAAATGTTTTCACTGAAAAATGTCAGTTCAAGCTATAAAATTTATTATTTTTGTATTATAATTATAACGTACTTACGGTAACTGGCGTCACATGTCATTATATCACCGATTATGTCACACATTGAATCAAGTAGTTTCTATTTTAGTACAAGTGATATTATAGTTCTTATATCTATGCTGTTTTGAAGCATTCTGTAGTACTTTGTCATTGCCCGTTGTTCCCTTTGCATTAACGCATTTGTTTTCCTCTGAATTTGTTTTTCTCAATAGAAAAAAGGTCAAACTGATAAATAACGGACAAAAACACAATGGATGCGCACAAAGCCATTAGTAATTTCGACTTTTGTTTATGTCAGCTGCCGTGACAGAAAAAAAATACATTTTGTGACAAATAAAGATGCTTTTAATTGAAATGTTTTTCAAGTCCTTCCTGTTTTTCTCTCTTCTTCCACTTTCTTTTTTTCTTTTGACTCATGTCTTCTCTGTTTTTCCCCTGTCTTGTATCTTACTAGCTATATTTTGATGGNTATAGTGCTGGACAAATTTATTTTATTTATATATTCTCTTCCGTGTCTTTGTGTGTTGCGGAAGAAGTGTTCAGTCAGTTAGTGGTTTTCAGATGACTGGGCACAGTTGTTAAGATTGCCCTTTTTTTATTTTCACTTTTTGTGAAAGCTCTTTCTTATACTGTTAAGACCGAAATGAAACAGATTTTCTGTTAGTTCTCTATTAGCCAGCTACAATTTCATATTAGCCATACTAAGAAAGTGTACAACTTTACTGCCTGTATTCCACTATATCATCTTAGCCTTTGACCAATAAATGTATCCACACATGTGTACCCTTTGACAACCTTGAACACACCTAGAAACAAACAGCAGAGCAGGCTCACATGTTTTATAACAATCTAATACTACAATGCCAGTGACGTGACTGTTGTAAGTGGCCCTGGAACTAGTGGGACACTTTTTTGGCAGATCACGTAAATTCCAAAGCATTTATTTCCTTTAATTTGTCCCAAATTATCCACTTTGAAAAACCTAAGGTGAGCCTTTTGCTTATACAAAATGACAGTGATCCCAGGTATATTGTGCACTGGTTACATGTAAATAGAAATATCTATATACTTATAGTATATATTAAAAAAAATATTTTAAACCCTTTGTTTTTCTTCACTCAGAGACTCCATCTTTGGGAACAAGGAGACACACTTTGTGGTAGTTTTATAGTTGGTTATTAGCTCAATCCCCATAAATCAGACACACTAATAACAGCATTGTTCGAGTCAAACTAGACTTGTAAACCTCTGTACATTTCGTGACAGCATGTTGTCCACTGCATTTTATGCTTTGCCAAAACCCCCAACATGCTTCTTCCTAAAAGTTCACGCCTATGCAGTGGTCTGCTGGCACGCATGCAGTAGTTTGTGGGTGTTCAGTGAATTTGAATATGCAAGGTGTTACAGTTTAATGAGGGCTTTTGTTTGCCTCCTGTTGACAACAACGTATGGCTTTTTCAGGGAGATTCTCTCTGGTCTGTGGGTCTGGTCTGTGGTCTGTAGAAAAGTTAAAAGGAAGTTAGAGCTTGGAATGCATGTGTATGTCTGAACATTAACTCAGGAGACTAGACTATGTTTTGGCTTCCCCCCCCCCAGTTAATTTCTATGGCAAGTTTAAGATGTCAAAAAATATCACAATGCTATATTCAATGTACACTGTTGCAGGCACTATTTGTTTAACTTCCTAAAGCATATGTTACATAAAACGTCACAAATTCTACACTCTGTGTTTGTCGTTTCCCTGCAGGACAGAGAGGAAGAACCAGAAATGTAAGTGACTTTGTGTTATAACAGTGTCCTGTGACATGCACAAAACAATGTGACTCTACAAGTATGTAATGGACAAATTATATAGTCTGAAAAGCTCACAGAAGACAAAGAGGAGGATAGAACTGTAAACAAAGTATAATTTTTCCTGGTAATATATGTATAACATACATTCAAAAACTGGTAACTGAACCAGAATTTTACACATAAGCAGAGGTGATTTATAGGTGATTTTTGCATCTGGTAATAATAACAACACCCAAATGCAAACCATTATCCAGAACTTACTGATTTTTATTTTTATTTACTAATAGCAACAGCGGCAGCAACTGTGACGTAAACATTTCAACATTTCCCCATATCGTCTCCCGTCACTGCAAGAGATTGAAAGTACGAGATGTTCCTGAACGCACCGGAAATAGGCTGTCAGGTCTTAAACGTAAAACCTGTGTGGACGCGCAAATGCAAAACGTTACCACATCAAATAGTGAGTGCGCTCCTTTCAATGTTTCACACAAGCGTCGGGAAAACATCACGTGACGCTCTGACGCGCAAATACCGGAAACTGCTAGCTCACATCCAAAAGTTTGTTTTTGTAAGTATAAACTAACAGCGTTTTTACACTTTGCAATGCTATGTGACCTTCCAAAATAATTGTGTGCAAGCATTGAATTGCAAGTGTTGACTACTGGTTTACTTTGCAACTCTCGGGATGAGTAAATAAACGTATTACAAAATCTAGTATGCAAGCATGGTTACTATTGCAAATAGTGGTTTGTTTTTACGATTAATGAATAATGCATCCAACTGCAAAACCACTTCCTTATGATGAAGTTAATATGAAGCATAGTGACCTTCCTGACTGACAGCACTGCGAACCACTCAGTTGCTGCCTGGCCCCATATCCTTTTAACACATCTCATTCAAGATTATAAGTGTGAGTGTATACTTTACAGCTATTCAAAATTTGACAGACACCATTTCCTACATGTGCAACCCACCAGAATTGAAAACCAGGCTGTCTCTTTGACATGTGTCTAGAAGTCCTAAAGTCTTCATTTAAATTGCAGAGCTAGTAGAAACAGACCCTCTTTGAATGCATTGTGTGATGTTTTGGCTGAAAACACTTGGGCCCTGTGGGATGACACATGTCATCTGCCATCACTTCTAAGCTGCCTTTCACTTCACACTAACGGATGATGGTTGGTGGTGTCTAATAACTCAAAACTCTTGTCAGGGAGGGAGGGGATTCAGGGTGACATTTGCATGAGGGTAAACTAGGAGTGCTGACAGTGGGTGAGTGCTGGGAGATCATGTGAATTGGAGTTTGAGTGACGCTGGTGGAAAACAACATATCTTGAATCTAGATTAGTCGCCGTGCAGCTGGCCGCAACACAGAGGAGGATTGAGTGAAAGGGAGTATACCCACAGTCTTAGTTAATTTGGGTTTTTCTCAGCTTTCACTGCCTCTTAGTTCAACTTGAAGTTCTAAATGGAGCTGTCACAGTGGCTGGTGACTCCCTGCTTTCAGTAAAGGATTGCTTTCTGTCTATGGCACAAGATAACACAGCTCAGTATGGCCGCATCAATATGTTCTGGTAATGTTTCTTTAAAAGCTATAATGAACCCCAAGTATAACTATTTGATGTTTTCTGTGAGTCAGGAATGGTATAAACAAATGTGGTCAGTCTTAAAGGAGGATTAAGAAATTAAGTTGGTGTCTACCGGGAGATAGTCTGCTTTCCTCTTCAGCAGGCATCTTTGATGTTTTTAGTGTGACTAAAGATTGGATTCCATTTCTTCCCTTCTGTTTGATATTGATTGATGTTTTAATTTCCTTACAGAATCGATCGGCCTATTTCTCACTTTAGCTGCTGCAGCGCTACCTTTAAAATAATTAGGTGCAGTTTAGCCTTTCAAGATGTGATGGGGAAATTATTTTGAAGTTGCCATGAAAGAGATTTCCTACCTTGAATACAGATGAATGGTGAAATGGTGAGCACGGGAATATGTTGCCCACAGCTCCCAGAAGGACATCTCCATCTACATTGCTTTCATGTAAATGTCAAGTTAAATGAACTTTCCTCCCGTGCATAATGCATACTGATCCGAATATTATTCCCCTGTATGTTTTTGACATCTTTATATTCACATTTTGTTTGCCTGGATGGTGCTTATTTCTGTTTCATCAGTTAACTTTTATGTGGGGTTGTTTTTGATAAAGAATTCAGGATGTGTGAATTGAGGATATCTTTGCTACATGTGCACAAATTGATGGATTAGTATAAGTAGCCAACAAGAAATATGGGTTTCCTTCCACCTAGTGGCAACACCAGGAACAACATTTCAGCCTGCCAGCCATCTATTTCCCCTGTACTGTAATATTTAAATACGAGCAAATGTGTTTGCCTCACGAGAATGTCCTTATTGACTTGTAATATTTGACCACTATAATACTTACTCTAAGAACAAGACTCTTGCAGGATTCAGTGTTTCCAGATGAAGCCAGTGTCACGCTGTGCTGTAGCAGACCAGTGGTAGTGCAGAGCTATATTTAAATTTCCCCCTGGGGTGCCATTAAATCGTGTAATTTCTTCGTCAGGCCTGGCTGACCTCATTTTGATAACTACACCAGACAGTTGTTAGACATATTAAACAGAATTGTTGAATTTCACATCTCCAGTATTATCTTTTTTTCCATTTCATTTAAAAATGAAATGTCTTTTTATTTCAGTTTGTAAAATAGAAAAAAAAGCCCATTTTGACATATTGTGATAAATTCAAACATGTTTTAGGTTTATCTCTACCATTTAAGAGCCATGTTCAACAGTAGGTGTTTGGCTAGAGCCTTCAACGATGTTTAGTTAAACCCTGACACTAACAAGAAAGTACTCAAGCAATATGTACTGCTTGGTGTGCTAGTTTTTGATGGTATACAAACGTCTCTTAAATGTGATGTTAAAAAATACATTTTTATAGTCATTAAAATAACCTTTTTTTCTAAATGGGGGAAAACTACACTGGATATTAAACTTTAATTTTGTTTTACTCTGCTGTTTTGGAGCATGAAAGAACACGCTGAAGCACCACTTTGTTATAGAACCCTATAGACCATAAAATTCAATTAGGCTTTAGGTTTTCCTTGCTGATAAGTAGGTTTGAATACTCCTAACCTTGAGTGGGTGTTCACATCCACAGGGGACGCAAGATTTCCCCGTTCCTTTTCTGGACGATCAGTAGAAGGCAGGAATACACACTGTGGCAGATATTTATAGAGAGAGAGTGGGAGAAAGTGAGAGTGTGGCTTCAAAGGTTAGGGTAAGAGCGCATGGCAGAGTGACAGAGAAGGAGAGTGACAGAGTTGTCGTGTGAGACATGGAGCTGGTGGAGAATAAAGATGAAGATTTAGAAATGGATGATGTTGCAGACATCACCAGAGGCTCCGTGGAGCCTGCCATAAATTCCTGTGTCTCTGTAGGTCAGCTCTGCACTTTATTGTCTTTGCTGACCCTAATTGTTCTGCAGATATTGTGAAGTAGTCACTGAAGGGCTGAAGAAAAACAAGTCTTCACAGTTTGGCCTTCATTTATATCTCCCTTGTTTTCTTTCTCTGTTACCCTCCTTGCTGCTTCCACATGCATTAATGGCATATTAACATTACTATGAGTATGTTTGAAAAATGTATGTGCTGCAGCAATATAATGAACTTTATTACCATAATAACTTTCAAGCTAAACTAATTATTCCATTAGGGCTTTTAATTCTACTTTTATTCCACATTTGGTGAATATGTGCTGAGAGTCCTAATATCTCTTTTGTGCAGGACTTTTTTTTATTACCTAACACACCCAATAAATAACCTTCACTAAAATTAAATTAACCCTAAATTTCTGATTTGACCTCTGCTAACCATCCGTTCCCAGATCCTAGGAACCTGTTGGTCCAGTGACACTGCATAGGGTCTTATCCCACCCTCTAGCTGCAATTACTGTGTTCTTTTCACTGTGATTGTCCCTAGCAGGCTTAACCAGACACTACAGTCAATCTTCTTGATGTTGTCAGTTAGCTATCTTGATAGGTAGCAGGACGACCATGGAAGAGGCAGGCCCTCCTGAAAGCTCCTCTGGTGTATTTGATGTATGTACTAATGTTGGCTGATTTTAACAGATGGTCTTCTCTTCTACAGCGGGTCCTTCTGAAGTCATACTGTTCAAATCTGTCTGAGGCAATAGATGGGAGTTTGTTGTACTCAAGGTAAAAAAATATTTCCTTCTGGACACAGTGGATAAAACAAACAGCGGTACATAGTGTTTTTTCCCGTGCTGTGAACCAATGAGGAGCTGTGATTTAGTGATGCATGATATTATCTGTTACTGTTTGATAAGGATATAATTTGGATCAACCAATAATGTAATCCAAGGAAATGGAAAGACCAATAAATGCAGCAACATTTTCCACTGAGCTGTTGATAAACTAAGAAGACTCCATGTACGTCTAATACATATTCTTGCCCCAAAAAAAACAAAAATAGAACAGATTATGCAAGCTAACAATAAATTAACTTTTTTTTTTTTTTTTTACGTTACACAACATAAGATTTTGAGCAGAGGAAATGTTTACTTATGTTACACAATAAATTTAATAAGCCATTCAGTAAACTGTTTGTCCTGGCCACAAATATACGATATATATATATATATATATCGTATATACTGTATATACGTCTATCAGCACTCCCTTCAAACCACAATTTCTGGCCCATCTCCTAAATGTTGCTTAAATGTGTCAACAATCGCAAAAAGCTAACAAAATGCGTGCTGGCACTTAGTAAATGCTAAAAGTTATAGAAAAAAACAAAACATTTAAATTGCCTGCTTGTTTTGAAAAATAGGCTCATCCAATGTTGACAGTCATGATATATCACAAAGCTAGTTACACACTGGGGTGCCTTCAGCTGGTCACAGACCACAGATGTTGTCAGGCATGTGGGAGTGTGTACTGACTGAGGGACTGTCACTGTCATCCAGCAGCTTCCACGGAATTGAATTTCCTTACATGTCATACTCAGAATACAATCCATTATTAATCCATTTTGATGAAAACGTTTTTACAAATTGATTTCGTTTTTCACAATAAAATTAGAATTAGAACAATACAATAATAGTTTGTTGTATAATCATATCTCATATTTTTATTTTTGTACACACAAACAAGGCACATTTTTATTGGGGGTGAAAGAGGATAAACAATGCCTAAAATTAGCACATTGTAAAGACAACATAGATTCAGCAGTTTGTAGATAAAGCTTAAGATGTTTCGGACGCATGGACAGAAACTGTATGTCAAAAGGTGGTGTACTAAAGCTGAGATGTGAAAAGAACGACGATGTATGCTGTGTTGACCTTTTTAAAAGATCATTTCCTGATGAAGGGAACGGTGTCGGTGCAGCCACTGTTTCAATGTGAACTTGAATTTCACTGCTTTGTTTCACGGAGGCTTTGGACTTTGTGTTTTATTGCGGTTAAAAATATCTTTTTACAAGACATGATTTACGCAGAAATTTACATCAGCTTCAAAAGAGCTGATGGTGAAAGATTCTTTATTCTGTATGCCTTACATTTGAAATACTGTTTTTTTTTCTCCTTCCTTTTTTTACTTCAACTGTGGTAGTTAAAGGATTAAAGACACATTAAAAGGATTAATGGCTTTGAGAACAAGATTAAATAATCAGAGCTATTTAAGGAAAATAAGGAAAGTCCACTATTGTGTTGATTAAAACATGACTCTGAACTTGACGTGCAGGATATTAGGCTATAAAAAGCCTCATCAAAAACCTAAATTCATTATCTTTGGACGTTTAATGTGTCGGCCCACGAGAAAAATAGATCTGCTGTGCTATCAAATAGACATTAGCACTTACAGTGAAAGAAAAATATAAAAAGAACTAGACAGAAATATAGCTCAGGGGCTTTTTCCTTGGAAAGGCGGCTCAGCTGAGTACAGTTGTTATGGGATTATCAATCCACATTATGACACATTGCTGTTTCACTCATTTACAACATGCTGCCAGTCCTCATGTGGGAATATCTCTGTTACCATAAGTCCCATTCACTATTTGTTTTTTCCCCTGGTTCGACCAGAGACACATGGTAATACTTTCTATAACCAGTACAAAGCTTGGACTCTTAGTCCCTGCACTGCAGGTTTTATCCTGACTCTTGTGAGCTATTGCATGGGAAGAACCCCAGCTTTTATGCATCTTATTTTCTTAAGGCTGCATTTTGAATTCAAAGTGTTGAGGGAGCACAGGCTTAAAACAAGGCAGGAGAAAATTTCAAATGTGAAATGTCTGGAAGAATCCGGTGCAGCAGGGTTGGTGCTGTCGGAAGGATCGGTTCTCTGAACTGTCTGTAGAGATCATGTCTTCATATGTACTTTAACAGGAGGTGATGGTCTCAAGGTAGATTAATGAGTGAAATGACATGTGATTTTACTCCTAATATTTCCTTTTTGGAGAAGTCCAAAACATCTAGATTCTGAAATATAAATTTAAAAAAATGGGTATAATTTACATAGTATGGACTGTCCCTAAAAAACACATCAATCCAGAGAAATAGGAAGAAAATGATGTGTTTATGTGAGTAAGTTCATATTTTTTTGCAGCTTTAAATGTCAATCTAGAGTACTGGAACTGAAATGATAAAAGTTTTTGAATAACCCTTCATCTTGCAGCCAGATCAGAATAAATATGTTTTATGTTCACTAAAAATACAAATCTTCAGGTAGACAAAAGATTTTACTAGAAAAAGAGTATCATTGATTTATATACACTAAACCGGATCTACATAGTAGGGCTGAGTAAGACAGTTACATCCTTTTTGAAATATGTAACTGCTACAGTGTAAAGGAAATACTGCTTTAGAACAAGTGCTTTACCGTTTAAGGTGTTTGCTTTTGCCTCTGTACCATTTTTTTAAATAAAAATGTGCAATACACACTTATAGGTGTCAGTCACACCTACAGCATCATCTTTATCATCAAAACGACCACAGGCTAAATTTGACAGTAAACTCTTCAGGCTAATGGTCTTATTAACCATGTGAGATGTAACCTCACCCGCAGACATACTTACATTAACATACTATTACTGCAAAGTACTTCTGTTCTTTTTCCAGGGCTGCTAATGACCACATATAGGGTTTTTTTCCCATTTTTTTTTTCATGCCCAGTCTGTCTTCCTAAGCCATCTGTCTTTTCTAGAATAAGTGATGAGAGAGGCTCAGAATAATGTTGGCTGTCATTTCTGAGGCACCAGTGGCAACAGGCTTGTCTGTCTGTAGTCTGGAGGCAAAAGGGAGGGTGTTTGATTGACGGGCACAAGTCAGCCCTAATCAGATGCTGAGGTGGGAATAAGGGTGGCTCGTTAATTGAGGCGAAATGTAAAAGTTAATGTCACTCATCGTCATCTTCACTCATATGTTTGGAGGCCAAACACAGCTGTAGCATGGCACTAAATAATTAGAGATGAAGGATTTTTTTTTTATTTGGCTCTCGCAGGAAGACTGACATGTCAGTATGGCTAAATGCTTTAATCACTGAACACCTGTACATTGAATTTTTATTGCAGTTGCAATTCTTTCCTATCCTTATCCTAATCTGGTGAGAGCAATGTTAGGTAGTGTTGTAATAAAATACAGGCCTTGGCCTTCCAGCATCCACAGTTTTTCTTTGACCTTGAGTTGCTCCCTTTTTGCAGACTGTCCTCGGGGAAATGATGGTGAAGAGAAGAGTGGAGCGGCACAGCGTTTCTGGAATTGACTGTGAAATTAATGGGAAACACGTCATCCCAGTGTGCTGCTTAACCAGTGTGAAAAGCAGATTGTGACAGTGATAACAAAGGAGGTAATGAAATTGAAACAGTTCTTTCTGCTGTTGTGTCATTTTTACCCCTGAGTTCCTTATGTTTTTGCTGGGGTAGAATTTTGAACATTAATTTCAATCAATTAATTACAGACCAAATAACATGTTAAAAAATATGCAGTTACTCCCACCTTTCTCATTTCCCTAATTTCGTGTAACATCAGGCTAGTAGCTGTTACTGCAGCTGAGGTTTGATTGACAGCCAGAAAGGATAAACAGAATAGTTTGCCCACAATGACGGAAGACAAGAGTGCTTTGATTAGCCTATTTTTTTTTTTTTTTTCCATTTTGTTTACAGAAACTTAATAAAAAATAAAAGCATGAGTTCAGAAAAAGTGTACCTCATGTAGGAAGTATCATCTCAGTGTTATTCTGTTCTCTCTTTTTTAAGCAGGTTATTCATTTGTATTTTTCCAGCATTAAAATATTGATAAAAACATTTTATGTATAAAACTGTACATTCCATGTATAGAGTTGCAGAACTATATTTCACCTGTTTCCATTAAAATGATATGGTTTATACAAATAGATAAATACTTCACCAGAGAATTTTACATTCAAAAATAGAAATATGGTACAATAATAACACAAAGTCACTCAGTCAACTCCATGTGGACTGATCTTCCAAAGCCAACGAACGAGACTGTTAGTGGCAACCATTATAAATTAAAAGGCTGGTATTAGCATTAGCAAGTGACCCCCCAGAGCTACCATTATAAAGCTGGTGGGTAATTGGCCCTGAGCTGTAGTGCAGGGACACAGAGGGTCTGTCCTTGTCTGGTGGTGATGGGGGACAGCGGATGTTTTACCAGTCTCATGGTCCTCAGTGGCAGATGCAGCATTTCATCATAAACCATGTGTTATCAGAAAGGTCAGTGGGATGATGCGCTCCTGTCCTCTACTGTAACCAGCTCAGCTGAAGCTGCGGTCACATGTGTTTCTATTGTTTCCTGCTCTGAATTC
>NC_024318.1:8916352-8941703 GCF_000523025.1 Cynoglossus semilaevis | reverse complement strand
AGAGTGTCAAAGTTTTATGGCAGAGGAAGAAGAGTCCAGTCTCCGGGGGCCTCCCTGGTGTTAATTGTGGTGTAATGTGATTTGTTTTGCCGCTCCCTCCAGCAGCCCGTCCCAGTCCATTGAATCAGTTCCCCTGTGATTACTCCCTAATGGCCCCAGCCACGTCTGTGTGCTTTAAACAACCTGCAACAGCCAAAGATAAAATGACAAGGTTAATGTTGCCATGCCATTATGCAAAGTGAGTAACAATTTAAATCGTCCGTCTACAGTAGAGCCCATGGTGTACTTAAGACAACACTAATGCAGGTAGTATTTTAAGGCAAATAAAATCGTCTGAATACTGATGTTACACCACCGGCTTCTTATGCAAATATTTTTATTTAAATATTCAAACTAAGTAGTTCCATGAAAAAAAACAAAACAGAAACATTAATTGCTACTGTAGTGCTGTGGGAAACTGTGAGCTGAATATATTAAGTATTTAAATGACTCAAATAGTCATTTATTATCAATGAGGGTTAAGACCATTTTGTTTTTACTGAATGATCTCTCCCTTCAGTCTGGCCTGTACTGATGTCATTTTATACACTATCCATACAGTACCCTGCTCTACCTGAAGGTCACCATTGCGAGTGTCTGTGCCACTTAAGTTGTCCTTTAACCTAATTTCTAGTACACATGCCATCAGTCACTTTTTTAATCGTAAATGCAATAGAAGTTGTAGTTTTATGTTTACTCTGACATAAATCTTCCCAAGGACCTGATGTACTTATGAAGTAGAACACTGCAATATGTCTCTTTTTATCTCTTTACTTTACAGATATCTGCAGATGATGTATCATAGCCAGACAGTTTTTTCTAGTTTACATTTACAAATGTTCAGTACATTTAGTCATAATCATGAAGGAGAAACAATTATAAACACCAATTCTTAATCTTATATGGTAGTAACAACAGTATTTATACAATCAGAATCTACAAATAAAATCTGATATATGTATTCATATTATTTACACATCATAACTTAAGCTCTGGAAGAACTGAATGTTGTGCAAGCATGTAAACAATCACGTTTTTCTGATTGGTGTCAAGGATAATTCTGCTTGTGGGCTAGCTGTCAAAGGCTTAAACTTGTCGTCGGAGGGTTGTCAGTTCAAAAGTTGCAGCCCTGGCTGTGGTATGTTTAGCAAACACCAAAAAATGCCTCAGCTCTTTGAGTGCCAGACAGAGTCTCATATCTCAGGGATGGGTTATTGTTGTGCTTGTATATCTGTAATCACTGCAGCAGCTCGTGCTGCGTCTTGCTTAACTGTAAATGTGTACAGTAGTATCAAGAACATGTTTGACTCTTAACTGTTAAAAAAGTATTTGCAAGTACAACAAAGCAAAGTACCAAGTACAAATGTTAACACTGTATTTGAGTAGCCTTTGTGTTTTGAAAGTCTGATTTTACTTGTTGAACGACAAAACCTTATATCAACCAAAAACATCCAGTTCTGCCCTCTGTCATTACCTGCAACAACAACAACAAAAAAAAAGATTTTCATCAGACGGCTAACCATCTTTCAGATACAGGTCTGTGGAGACTCTTATTATTTATTATAGGCTGGCGTGTTTATGTGCTGAGCTTTGCCTGACTAAAATGATTATTTTTGAGTGACCTTTTCTGTGTTGGTGCCACTGCACTGCACTTCATGAATGTTTTATGGAAGCGAAGGCAGTTTTGGGGGCTGCCAAGCCTGGTTTGCTGCCTGACAGAAACACACACTTAGAGGAGTTGAGATTAAAAAAAGAGAGGGCGCTGCAAACAGAAGACGTTGGACACAACCTCTGACAAGTAAACACCCCTCGCACCCACAGAAAGCTGGCAATTCGGGCAACGTTCAATTAGGCTGTCAGATGCAGGCAGACAAATACAAACATATCAATTCTCGCTGTTATTGTTTTAAATCACAATATATATATATATATGTATATATGTATATGTATATGTATATATGTATGTATATATGTATGTATATGTATGTATATATATATATGTATATGTATGTATATATATCTATATATATCTATATATATATATATATATACATCAGCAAGGATTTTACTAACTCCTTTTTTTCTTTTAGGTCATAAGTAAACAAGAGGTACTGTAAATATACATCAGCAAGGATTTTACTAACTATACTAATAGACCCAGTAGATGGCAGTAATATAACTTGTACAATCCAGAGATAATTGTAAAGCCTAAAGAAGAACAACCAAAGTTGAGGATTAGACAGACAATTAGCCTAGCCTATAGGTGTACTTTTTTGGATGTTTTATTCTCATATACACGATTGTTTTAGCATGCATTCACTGTCGCCCTTCTAACCTTCACTACTGTAAGAAAACTACAGTCCTTATCAAGGCTATGAATAATAATTTCACTAAAGATCAAATGTTGATGTGCAGTAGTGGGACAAATGTGGGGGAGGCAACAGTTGTATGTGTAACATCCACCTGATTTAAAAAGAAAACATCAACTTAACCTTCACCACTTCATCTGCTGCGGCTGGTGCTTGGTTTGACTGCTGCAGAATAAACAGACTTCTCTCTGTTTGCAAGACAAACATAATCAGCTTCTCTGTGTGTAACCGTCTGTGCATCCCACTCATTAAGTTTTTATGTCGCAGACAGCACAAAGAGAACACCAGTCAAGTGTGTGTCATAGAGTGTGAATGACAGACTGAGGCGAGTACCTTCAACACCATTAATGAAAGGGGGGAAACTTTTATTCCACTCAAGCATTGCATGCGGCTGCCAGGTTGACGAGAGTGACGAGATGAAACTTTAGAAGGCGCTCATGGGTCTGTGGTTGTAACTAACAAAGTGAATAACATTTAAAAATATATTCACTATATATATTGCTTTGTGTCCTTCAGTAATCACTCACCATTTCCTGTCTTAAATCATTCTACGATTTGAATAATTAATTTACATTAACAGCAAAAAACAGAAAACCATTAGAGGGATCACTCAGAACATATTGTTATACGATGAGTTGTTAATGCTGTTATTTACAACTTGTCAAATCGTTAGTTATATGTTAAAAAGGCAAATGGCTAAATTTAGAATGTACAAATCCCTGGGGTATCTTTGATACCTGTGTACTCAGAAACATATGCTGAATCAGCGACCTGATACTCTGTAGCAGCTTTTCAGTGTTATAGGTTTTATTTCTGCAGTTCAGTGACAAAGAGAGGAGCAAAACTGCTGCAAAAGCTCCAGTCACTTTCTGTTCAGTCAACTGTGTTAAACATACAGAAAGTTTGATTTTATTATTCCTTTTTTTATTTTTTGATGTAAGTTAAACAATCTTTTAATATGGATTTTTTTTTCTTTAAATTGAAGAAGTGTTTTATTAATAAATATAGAAAAGTATCTGTTAGTATCTTCCAGCAGCATCTTCACTGTGGTTTGTGTTAAGCCCACACCTACACACTGCACATTTTTCTTTTTCTTCTCAATGCAGTGCATTTTTAAGACTTCATATCAGTGAGTACACAAATGAAAATACTCTCATATCAGTTCATAAACTAAGGTTTTTGGGACAACCTCATAAGTCACCAAGACCTTTAAAATATGTGACTTCTTATAAATTTCCATCTTGAGATGTCTGTTTAAACTTCCATTTCTGCAAAGGTGAGAGAAGCAATGAAGAGGGAAATTCATGAGCGATCCCCCTCCTGTCTGGACTGAGGCTGTGATACAGGGATTGGGTCTCATTGATAATGCAGCAGATGGAGCACTCCCATCAGGACAGGGCCACATCCATTTAATGCATGAGGCAGACATTTATGCATGAAAGCCACCTGTGGCCCCTCGGCCCTCGTTTTGAACCTGCGGTCGTGGGCGAAGTGGGAACTGTCCTCTCAGGTTGTTACCTGCTTCGGCAACTCAGGTCAGGGACTGTGCGGCAGCCTGGTACATCAGTTTAGCCCAGTTGTGGACGAAAGGATTAAACATTCATGAGTTGTCCTTATGACAATAGCAGCTTGAACACTGGTTGTTTATATGTGCAGGTTCACTTCATAGAGCTACTGGGTGAAAACAGACAGGGGCTTGGAGTGATTGGTGAATGTGACCTTGCACAGGAAACACTGGCATTTCTGTTTTTGTTGTCCATCTGACCTCTAACCATATCACACGTTAATCTTCAATTATTTATAAAGGGAAAGTGGTGGTGATGGCAGTGGCTTGCGGGGTTGTTACCATAAGGAATGAAAATATTGTTGTTGATTAGCGTATACTAATTCTGCACTCTGTGAAGCATTAGGCAGTAAGATAACTCCTGAAAATCCTCCAAGACTAAAAGTGTCCTTAAATGTCAGAGAGGCAGGATTGAAGGAGGAGCTGAACAGTTCAATTAAGTGGCAGTAACATGCATCATTCCGACTTGCCCGTGAAATGAAGGCTCCATTTAGATTGATCTTCCCCATCTGCGTAAATAAATCAGAGCAGCAACCTAATAATGGGAGACTTCAGGATGGGTCTGCAAATTGAAGATAAAGATTAAAAAACAAGACAGGCATAATGATATTTGAGCTGATTCCAGATCAGTACTTTGGGAGGAGAGACTTGTCAGTTTTAACAATAAGCCATCCTTCAAGGTCACCATCAGTGTCACAAGGAGGATTTGGTCCTGGACATGTCCAAACTGCACTCATAACTAGGGCCGAACATTTGATTGTGCCTCTGAACATGCTCAATATATAACAACAAATGCAATTCAACATTGAAAGCTGACTGGCAAGACACGGCATTAATTTCATTAACTGTAAAATAGCAATATAAATTAGCATTAGCACTGGCAGATTGTGCACTAGAATATTATATAAAATATTGTCACATATAATATTGTACATTGAACTATACCAGTACAATGTTGTATAAATATACTATATATTCTTAAAATATTGTTTTTTACATTTTGCTGCATATAATGTTTTCATTACTGCATAATTCAACATTATTTATAGAATTTTTGGACTGTGTGTTACAGTGATTGTCAACATGACTGAGCTCAGCTAGGTAACTAGGATGACTCTGTCTTTGTTGGACTAACATGTTTTTTTTTTTGCACTACTTGAACCAGTGACCCTCAGACAACAGTGGTGGTGTGTTAAAATGGCCAGACTTTAAATGCTTCGATGTTCCTGTTCAAAAGAACAAGTATAAAAACTCCTTTACTTTAATGGCTGCATCTCTCTTACAATTTGTGGCCTGAGACTAAAAGTGTGGCTAACGGCAACACAGTGATTTGTGTGAACCTCTAATTAACCTGCCGCTGCGCTCATACCAGTTAAGTACTTTTAAGGAAACTTGCTGCCAACGTGCTTCTTTTTCATGTTCTCCCCGTACACTCTGACTCTTTAAATTGGCTCATTTTCTTTGGGTTTCTTTTTGCTATACCTTTTCCAATTATCCGATGTTGTTGACCATCTGTCTCAGAAAATCTGTAACAGCTGTTTATTGTCTATTCTCCCCCACAACACCTAATTGTTCTGATTATTTTTAGACCAGCTTGGCACTAGTATAGTAAGAACTTTTAGTTTTTAGTGAGTACTATTTTGATTATTTTTGCATCTTAAACTTGTGTTTGGCCCATAAAAAGACAGGTGGACTTCACTTGTGGGCTGCATTGGTTTCTCGTGTTGGTCTTTTATGAGCCATTTCTGGTACAGTTACTGTTTGAGTAATTACAACAAGGCAGCACATAAACCTGCAAAGAGACAACATTTTTCAGTAATATTTGCTTCTACACTAGAACCTCTAATAACAATTAATGCAAGTTTGTTTTTATTTTTTTTTCTAAAATTGTCAGGGAGTTTGGTGCTCCTGCAGCGGTCCCCAGTGGTTTAAGTGGATATGGGGCTATTGCAGGGAGGCACAGCAGGTCAAATTAATTAAAAAAATATTTTCTTACTTGTGCCACACTGAGAAAAATAATTTGATTTGTAATTTTATTTATTTTTGTTGCGTGAGAATATAGTTTCTTAGGATTTTTTTTTTTAAAATAAAGTTCCATGGAGTTTTGAAGCAATAGCTGTGAATGAGTCGACGTGGTGGTGTGGGGGCTTGACAATAGTCCCATCTACAAAAGTTGGGCACTGCAGAAAAGGTTTGGGAACCATTGCCTTAAAGCAAAAAAAAAAAATCATAGCTTCAGCTTTAACTTTTTGCTTTCTCTCTCTGTGAGTGTGTGAATTTTTGCCTGGTTTTGACAACTGTTAGAGTTGAGTTAGTTGTCCAAAAGTTAAAGTAACCAAATGTGTGTCCGTATTCTCAAAAGTTAAAGTAACCAAATGTGTGTCCATAATTAACAGTTTGTGTTTTCGAAAAAATATCTTGTGAACATAATAGTACTGACATAACTTGGTGGTTTGATTAATTTCATTTGCAGTGTATGAGAAGCTGCTCAAATTTAACTTCTCCACACTGGTGCGACACCATAGCTCCCGAGGCCTTATAAAAAGTACAGTATGTACAGTTTTTGTTTTTGTCTATGAATGTGACAGTGACAAGAGCACAGATTTAAATCTCACGAGACAAGCTCAGCAGAATGGATCACTGCTCTGGCAGATTGACGGGTTCAGCCGAGCTGCGCGGCAGATTTCACGTGTCACGCTTACACTGTATGACAGTATCAAGGGCCGCGTTAATAAGACTCCGCTGAGAATGACCTAATTAAGTGACATTGTAGGGCCTGACACGTACGGCGGCTGCAGCGTGAAGGATCACATTCACGTTCTGTTGTCGTCTACGTGGAGAGAGCAGTCATGTGACACGGTGTGTCTGAGGAGTTTCAGTTATTTTAGAAACCTTTTTTTACAGGAGACACAGTTGTTCTCTCCACTGTGTGGAATGTTTCTGGATGACTTTATTTTTCACTGGTTGTGCTGTTACTCCTGAGATACACCTTTTTGCTGGTTTGTCATAATGTTCACTCACCAGTCCTGCAGTAACTGAAACCTGGGACACATCTAAATTCTTAACCTCACCTCTTATACAGCCTAATGATGCAAATAGCTAACAATAAATCTTTTATTTGCATTAGGTTGTAACTGTACTACTGTATGATTTTTTGTGTTGTCTCCTAACGATTTGGCTGTTTCGCTGGTGTTGGTCCTTCGCTGCACACAGTCTCCAGTGTGATGGAAATACAGTGACCTCCAGATAATTACCCCCAGAAACTAGCAGAATTGCATTTAGTGCAGCTTCCATCAATCTGCACCGTATGTCAGCGCTGGAGCTGCTCTAAGTGTTGATGGATGTATACTAGGAGATATTCCTCTCGGTACGACTAGAGCACAAGGAGGCGCTCGGAGAAATCTAATTGACAGGTGATGGAAGCTTGACGTAAAGCAATGTCCTGTCTGACAAAGAGAATTTCATGGAAATTCTGGAAAATTGTCTTTAGATTAGAAGTCCTCTGTATACCATTTAACTGGGACAGCTTTTGGCATATTTGGCATATTTTGAAGTGGTCACCTTGGGGCGCCATATGCTCACCAAAATGGCCAGAGCCGACTCTTCTCTTCATCATTGATTATACAAAGGTGCTTGGCATTCAGTCAAAATTTAATTTTTATCATTTCATCCATTTATGACATCAGCCTCACTTCCCATTGGCTGAATAGTTTCCCCTGATTTTCTTAAGGCCGAGTGATCACCCGCATCACACGCCTCTTTAAGAGTCTCCTCTAATGCATGAGCTCTTGATTAGACTTTGTCTTTGACATAATTGTCTGATTTCATTTGTCTGTTCATTTGTCCGTGTGAGAACCCACTATCTGTTCAAACCATTATGTTCAAAATGACAGGATGAGTCATGTTATAATAGAAGAAGAATCTCACTGTGGCTCATGTATTTGTCCAAGTGTATTAAATATAAGATAAGCGGGCGTTGGTCACATGTAGGCTGCTCGGTCACAGGAGGGTCATAATAACTCATGGACATTTGTTGACATCTGATTGGATAACCGAAAAAAGCATTTATATGATGACTACAGTTCAGCAAGTGAATACGTAATTGTCTTGTTAGAGCATTAATTCAATAATGCTGACACCTTCATTAACAGGCATAAATGCAGTTAATTATTACAGTACTGTTGTTCATGCTTACTGGCTCGTTTGTCGTGCCATAACTCGGTTGCCGAACAAGCCAACAATATCAGACGGGCAGCAAGTGATCACTGAGAGACTGAGTGTATGGCGTCAGTCTTGCCTCAGCCCGCGCTCGGGATATACACACTAAGAACTGTTCCGGTACATCTTGAGCTGTGCTATTTCTTTTCTTTTTTTTATTGCATATATCACCATGGGACCTAAAAAAACTAGTGAAAGAGGTGTGAGATGTTGATCAGTGGGCTACAACTGCTGCAGCGCTCACATAAACCATTCAGATCATGAGGATAAAAATCCTGGACAGACAAGGAACTAAACTTTCCTTAAAAAACTATTATTTTAAATATCCTCCAGACTGCGAGTTAACAGAACTGATGCTATTTGTAACTCCAGTGAAGTTGAAGTTTCTAATCACAGGAGTACTCTTTCACTGAAGTATCACTTAAATACTAAGCACATCGTTAAAGCCAGCGAACCACCTCGAGTGTTATTTACAAACCAAATGTTGCTGCTCTTTCATTCATGAAGCAACAATTTTATTTTAAATAAAAGGGCACATTTTTGAATTCAGGACTGTATTCTGCACTTAACGATGCGATTAATAGGAATGACGTAATAAGAGACAATAAGAGACACAGTTGTGTTTAATACAAACCTGCAGCATCTCCAGCAACTGATAGACCGTGGTTTAAAGCTTGCTGAGTGAGTCATTAGTCATTAGGCAGCGCTGTGGTCCAACCTTCAGGCCAGATAAATACTGCCTGTGTCCTGCTTTCATGCTGCTCTCTACTGCACAAAGTCAATGATAAACTCTACATGTGTGGGACGTACTGCATCTGTTTCTGGGAAAGATTAGACCAAAAGTTCATTTTCTTTAAATTAAATCAACTAGTGGCAGAGAAATTAGGATCAGAAATCTGCAGTTTGAGAAGACGTGCTCCTCATATCTCTGATGGCTAGTAGGCAAAACATCATTAGTTTATATATTTTTAAATGTGCTGTGTAATCTCAGTAGCTTAATGTTTGTAATATGATCCATAAATGACTTAGAAAAGTAAAAAAGTTACAAAAGTTGTCTGATTGGGATCGCTAACAACTCTTAGAGGTTTAATCAGTATTGGGTGTTGAGCTGTGTTACATTTTACTAAAATGTTTTTCATTACCCTCAAGAATAAAAACAAAAAAAAAACAACTTTGACATTAGGACAAACATCGAACTTTTAACCACCTGGTCAATTTGTCTATATTTGTAGCAGGTTTTGATCAAGCTTTAATGCAGTTTTCTCCTTTCAGGGCTTAGTTGCAGAGTGAGAAGGATATTTTTTACCTTTATCTGTGGCCTTTGTCTAATGAACACAAGGTCAGTGACTTTGAATTGAATATCTTGAATTTCCACGATCATAAATGATCAAAACATGGTTAATTTCAAATTTTTACATCAAACAGAGAAAACATGACGGTTAATCTTGGTTAAACACTGTAGTTGTTTTTCTGTTTTCTGTATGAATGCATCATACGAAGGGACATTACTGACCTCAGCAGACCGTGTCTGTAAAATGATTTGAATTTAAAAAGTCCTGAATTCGGAGACCTTAATCCTGGTCTCTATTACTAAAGTATTGTAAAGAAAACAGTGGAGTTGATCTCACTTTTTTATGTTGTACGAAGTTAAATGTGGATTTTATGTGCCGCAGAGGAAGTAACACAAATTGCATTGCACTAAATGATCAACATGGGATTCGTACAGTAATATGTGCGGTGAGCAGCCGTGTCCAAATCTCATATACTGATGATACTGAAGCATTTTGTCAGTTAATTTTCCATATATTAACGAGAAGTGCTTAACATGTTTGTGTTTTACAAGGCAGCAATGTGCTGCAAAAAAAGAAAAGCATTTTCCCCCTTCGTACAGTACAGTGTGGCAGTGCTGATGCATCATTCCCTCTACCTCCCCCTGGGAAGTGCAACCTAGGAAAAGAGAAAAGGAAAGGAAGAAAGAGAGAAAAATAAACAACAAAGAAACAAATGCTAATTAAAAAAAGGAACAAACAAACAAGATTTTCCTTCTTTCTGTGGGTTTTAACTGTAATTAGAGCTATTAATATTATTGCATATGTTTACAAATCAGGATAGGGTGCATAGCTGCAACAACAAAGTGACGACAGGATCTCCATACTCTCATTAAACACTGTGTTGTTTTTTTTTTTCTCGTTTATTGCATCTTTGTTATGCATGCGAACAGAATATGTTTTTCATAGTTTTTATGAGCTGATGTAGTTAAACTTTAAAATGGAAGGATATGGAGCTGCGACCTTGTGAGATTAATTTACATAGAAAAAAATAAGTGGGATTAAAAAAAAAAAAAATTAAAGATCGTCTCTTTTCACAAAACCAGTGAGGCTTCAAACTCTTCTGGAGCACAGTTCCTCTGGGGTTTGAGGATTACATGGTCTACCTATGACCATGTTATAGCCTCCAAAGCCTTGCCCCTGCAGAGCTGATATGACTGCACAAAAAACCCCTCCCCACCACCACCACCACCACCACCATTCTTTGCAGCTTCACTCCACTAGCAACAAGGCCTCAATTCTCCCAGGATGCTGCCTGCTTACCTCCAGATCAGCAGAGCTCTGCGGTGCCCGCAAAAGGTCGAAGCGTGAGTAAATTTGTCAGCGTGCCTCTGTGTACACAAGGATCATTTGGGAATTGACCCTCCAGCTCATGAGCCCAAAGGAGAGAGAACTCTTACTGCACTCATACTGAGGGTAAGTTAATTTAGGACAAAAACAGACACACACACATCAGAAAACACCCAGTGACTGTTGTTTCTGCAGAGCAGGCGGTATTCAATTAGTCGTTGGCAGTTCTTCATCAACACCTGTCATCATTGCGTCACTTTTTAACAACTCACAGAGGTGTATGACCAACATGCTGCTGACACATCAAAGCACCACCGCTGCATCACCTTTGAGCCTCAGAGCTGTACGGAAGGCTAGACAGGCGTACGGAGAGGCCAGGCATGACTAAAGACCCCAGCAGGCATATTTAAAAATGGATTCTCCATTTCTCACTTCAATTAGTTAAAAGTTTTCAGTTCAGCCGCTGGGCAGAGCTTGATGGTTTCCTGTGTTAGCAGGAGCGGTTGCCTCAGAGGGTCGTGGAAGGACATGATCTGAATCGTGAGATTCTTTGGACATGGATGGTGTGGAAACTGGTTGTCTGACTTCTACTTATTTAGCCTGGAGACATTTTTCTGTAAAAGCTAAATTAACCATGTTTTCAGTTGATGAAATGTGCAACCAATGAAAGTGGAACGGGCCGTACGCACAAGACATAAAGCTTTGATGCAGCTCCATCGTAGCATCTAGAAAGAAACTCTTCAGTCCAAGCTTCTCTATTCTGTGGTACATGTAGTATGTTTTTTTTAAAAAAAAGGAGACATTTCTGTCCAGAGAGCTTATTTACTATGTCTTGAAATTTATAGAAGATTAATTAAAAACAGGAAATGATGAAACAAGACCTTCGTAATAAATGTATAGAAGTTGGCAATGTAACCATGAAACGATGTAGGAGGAGGATGTCAACGACCCCCTATACTCTCATGAAACGATGTAGGAGGAGGATGTCATATGTCAACGACCCCCTATACTCCAAAGTAATGCTCACTTCCTCTTGAGTTGGCTGTGTTAACTATGCAACTAAAACTATCGAATTTCAGTTGATACATTGTCAGGTTGGAAGCTCTGTCTTAAATGTTTCTCTACTTTGGGTTTGAAACAGCTTTCTGTCAGTGAGCAAAGTGCAATCAATATAACACTGCTTCTCAGAGAAACGTTGAAACATTACTTTAAGGAGTATCGGTGTTGGCACAAAAAAACTGGACTTGAAATCTTCAGGACAGTGAGCTCGGAACCTAGGAATTTGTTTAAGATCTGAGGTCAAAAGTTTCTTTCTCCAGATGAAAAGGAAACCACACTATTATCAGTTAGCGGTTATGACGCAGTGAGTTCCAGTTGTGCTCATTTATTCACTGTAGGGTTTTCTTCCTTCAGGCTGCACTGTCACTTCCCCTCTTTCTCCTCCTTTATTGTGGAGTCGGGGGTCTAAATTGAATTCCAGCTTCATGTCTGCCTTTCCAGGGGGCTTACTAATTAAGAATTTAATTATAGCTGAAAGCAAAACACGGGAAACAGGACCTGCTCATGTTTAAATCATCTCTGGACCTGCCATTTCTCTTTCTCACCCCCGCCTCCCCATTGTCTGGCTGCCTCTCAACTTTAGAACTTAAGTGTGTTTTCTGAAAATTCTAAGGTGAGCCAAAGGTAAAAGTGTTAGATGTTAATCAGAGCAGATTATATTACTAAATCTCAGGACTGAGTATGTGATGCTAGTATCATCAAAGAGATCCAAGAGGTTAAACCATTAAAAATGCATGCTTTTATAATTAGAGACCTGCTTACTTGTTTAAAAAAAAGTTCCATTCCTCATAAAAAATTAGCTTTGTTCAACAGGTACCTGAAGCGTTGCTTCTTTGCTCGGGGCTTTCTGAAAAATCAGCATGTCTTGTTCGCTTTTTCATTATTTCTCCATGTCTCCTTGACACAGACCCTCTAGTGTTTTCTCTAGTGGCCAACCCCTGTCAGCTATTTGTCACAGGCAGATGTTGCTGGGAACTGTGACCCTCTAGTGCTGTTTCTGGGGAATGGAGGTTTGGCTCAGAACTGATTGGAAACCTGCAGACCACAAAGAGCAGGGTTAAGGTGAGTAATGCTGCTTCCTCGGAGGTCCAGAGGTCAGCTGATCATTAATGGCACTTGTGCGAGGGCCCTCGGTGGAGCTGTCCAGGTGCTGACACAGTCGCAGCAGAGCTGAGCTTCAGGGCAATTGGTGGTGGGTGGGTTTTGATGTTACACCTTTGATTGTTTCTGAACACATTAATGAGGGAACTTAACAACCTTAAAGGTGGAATGCTAGGGAGTTAGGGAATGGGGGAAATCTGCAATATTTGTATATCGCTGAATATATAACATTTTAAACAAGGTTTGTTAAATACATTTTAGTCATATATTGACACTGGTGTTTCCCAAGGTTCAGTCCTGGGGTTATTGTGTTTTTATGAAAACAGTAAATAATGCAAACTTCAATACCTGTGATGCAGTATCTTGGTCCTTGAATTCCTTTCCAAAGGCAAACTTGGATGAAATCAAATCTGATTTCTAATAGCCCAACTTGGCTTTTCTTACTTTACTAAAGTACAAGTCTTCTTTAACATTAAACATATGACTGTTGCCAAAGAAGAATTTTGACACAAAGAAGTCATTAGCCCTGTTTTTGTCCTCTCTTCACTGGTTTCAAATTAACTTTAAACCCACATTATATTCCACTAATTACTTTTAAAGCACTTCAGACCTCATTTTCAGCTGCTGAACTGCTGCTTCTCTTTGAGCCCTCTGTGCATCATCACATCCTCAGACGGGGCTCTGCTCACGGTCCCCGAGCCCCATTTAAGTACCAAAGGTGACGGGGCTTTTGTGATTCAAGGTCTTTTCCTGCCGGGGGGTGGAGGGGCGTTTAGGGGGTAGTTGAGTTTTGCTGACTCATTGCCAGCCTTGATGTTTTTAAAGCTTTTTAAAGCTCACCTTTTTACACAAACCTTTAATCAATTCCATTATTATACTTTAAAAAGCAGTAAATAAGCTAAAAAGACAAAACTAAATGAAACCTTGTTCTAATAATAATAAGCAGCTCATATTATGTATCATTTAGTTCAAATATAATATGATTAAAATAAATGTCTCTCACTCTTATTATAAACTAATTATTTCCTCATGCGGCCACAGCAACTTAGCTTTGAAGAGTGACGAGACAGTGTGCTGTAACAAATCACTATAATGAGATAATATACAAAGTGTAAATCATTAAAGGATGCATTTGCTGAAAAGCGTTCCAGCTAACCTAATGAAGATAATTAAAAGTTGTCTTCCCTTTCTCCTCAAATTACTGCACACACTTAATGTGGTTGTATAATTAATGTGTTCTGAAATCACTAATTAATAAAAAGGTTGCCATGCACATAATTATGTGATTTAATCTATTAAGCCTCGGATTTAGTAAAATCACCCTGCCGTGAGAGCACTCTGAATTTGTTGATTTGTCTTTCCATGAGCTGTTGTCTGTGTTTACATTGCACACTTCTCCCTCACTTTGTGTGCGTCTCACACTGGCCTGGCTTGTAATGAGGACTTGGCAGCCAGGCTGGATGACGAGTCTATTTCCCTGGACTTGATTCAGCTGTTTCTCCATCTGGCACTAGGCACCTGGGGTAAGCTGCCCTCTATAAGCCCCGCATTCTTCAGCCAACGTCTCCCTGTGTAAAATCCTATTCCCATCATTTTATGTTTCATTGTCCTGCCCCACTCCGTCTGTTCCTTTACTGTCTGCTAGCCCCGAGTTAATGGCAACGTAATTAGTAAGATGGCCACAACAAACAACTAAAAATAGACGTCTTTGATAAAAAATCTATAGCAGTTTACCAGTGGATTCAACCAGAGCTTGGAAATAATTTCCTGCTTGCTTTTTACTTGAACAAGATCTGAACACTGTGAAATCTTACCAACATGAAAGTAAGAAAAGTGCACTAGTCTGATGTCTAAAAGTGGAACTTTGGAACAGTGAACAGCCTTGGAGGGCAGATTTGATAATGCAGTGTATCACATAGTTCCCCGGCTCTAATGAACACTACAGATGTGTCAAGGAAGGAAGGAGGGGGGAGGTGGAGGGCCGTGCCGTCGGCAATGTAAACAGCAGCCAATTACCTGCCTGGATGACGATTCTTTAGTCCTGCTTAGTGTGTACACGAGAACAGGCCTGTGCATCAGCTGCGCTGTACTGAAGTACTCACGCAGTAAACACTGAAAAGCCATTAGACACGCTGCATCTCAAACTGTTTCTGTGCCAACGCTCTTCAGCTAATATGATGCTGCTTGTTCGGCAAAGGCGTGTGTAAATGTCTTTAAATTCAGTGTGTGGCGCTCGATATGCATTAATAATGTTACATATAGGAGGAGTACGGAATAAACAGGGAGACAGGAAGAAGGAGAGGGAAAGTCTTGCCATCTGTATCTCTGCTTATCGGAGCCTTGGGGAAGAAGGGATGATGTAAAAGTGCAGCTCTGATGAAATCGCCGTCCTCTATAGAGTTGAAGTTAGCTTTTGTTCTTCGTCTAAAAGCTACGCAACTGCCGTGTCTGTTCTGGATTGGTCAGTTCTGATGTTTTAACATAAATATTTGTACTTGTTACACAATATTATGTTTTGTTTCAAACAGATTGACTTTTTGACCACCGTTTGTGATTAACAAACTATCTTTATTATCCCTCTAATGGATTTTTGCTCAGAAACCATCTCCAGTATCCTAATCTGCCTCAAGCATCATCTGTTAAAGTGGAACAAAGAAAATTGTGATCATCCAGGTGGTCATTTCATGCCTAGAGTTTGCTCTTTTAAACCGGGACGTGTTCTTAATAAGTCATATTTGGCAGCCTTGTTGTATTCACTTTGATGACATGCTAATGAATGCATCTTTTTCTAGGCCACGTGTATGTGGTTCTCCAGCTCTCTCTACATTCTTTGAATTTTGGATAAGGTAATATTTGACCAATTTATTGAAACAAGATACTAATCAAAACTGATATATAATTTAAGATAGATAGATAAATAATTTTCTATTTAATAGTCAGGAGTCAGTGACCTCATTGGAATATTACTACACACATCAGACTCAAATGACATACTAATACAGTACATCAATCAAGGAAAATTGTGACACATGAACTCACAACGGTGTCAGAAATAGGACAAGGAAGTACTGAATCTCCAAGCTGCTTTCCTCTATAAATGACTTCTCTGACATGTTCACCGAGACAGAATCAGACTGAACAAACGTTATTTATCACATCAGATCAGGAAGCAGGGACGAGCGCGGGCAGACAGCTTGCATACTGTGGCTGTTTTCCAACAACAACAACAACAACAATGAAATTGGAGGACAGCTTACCTTTGGTGTAAACAGACAGTAATGCAGGGTGACAACATGTCTTTACTGAAGGCTGCTCATTGTCCTGCACTGTGAAATGAAAAGGTATCTAGGTTAGCGATGCTGAGCTGCCTGCCAACAGGGATCCAATGCTGCGGCAGTTTTCTCGCTTTCACGTCGACGGCGTTACGTGGTTAAAAATAGAAAATGAATGACTGTTTTTATTACCAGATACTGCTTATGCATCCTGGTGAAATGAGTAAATAAGAGCGCTGTTATGAGAGCGGGCAGAATGTTTGCAGGGATTCATCTCTTTGAATTCACTGAGCTGTAAAAGTGGCATCTCTTCCCTGCGAGCAAAACTATATCTAGTCAGCGAGGTATTGAAAAATACGTATCTTGCAGGATGAAGACAATATCACTGACAGGGGGAACACGTCTCTCTGGACTATACAATTATATTTCACCGTGGAATGCAGGAATTTTGGTATGATGTAAGTTTGTTGTGTGCTCCCAGGCAGCACGCGGGCCTCGTTGTCTCCTGGTTTTTCATGGCAGCCAGACTTCATGATGCAGAGAGGCTTATTCTCATTATCTTTAAGTACTGTAATGCTGACGTGCAGGTCAGCAGAGCTTGGAGCTGTATGAAGTACAATGCACCAACATCTGAGATGCTTGACTTTTTCTTCCTGGGACAAAAGCCAGCACTCATCAAGGACTTCCAGGGGTTTGAATAAGTGACACCCCTGGTCTGACCGTGGCCTCTGAAGCCCCTCATTTCTACTGCACAGGGGTTACTTCATGTCTCCAGTAACAAGACTAGCTTAGACTCAACCCACATACTGTACCAAGATGTGAGCTATCTTTGAAAATAACCTTGAGAAAATAGGACGGAAGGTTTTTTTTTCCTTCTCTATAATAAGACTAGACGATTTCACCTCTCCTGAGAGCATGTCACAGCACAGTCAGTGCTGATGACTGCCCACTTAAACCTATGAAAGAGCAACAAAGCATTTCATATTTAATGATTAGCTTAATGTTCCGTGAGAGCTCTGTGTTAAACAGTAGTTAGAATATGAATATGGAATTTTCTTTTTTAAATCCTTCTTCAACTCAAGATCTGCTATCGCTGAATGATCTCAGATTTGTCAAGTCAGTGCTGGACCTCCGAGCTGACCTAACAGCAGGTAAATGATCTGAACGTTTGTCTATGCCTTGAATGTGCTGTGTGATTGTACAGCTTCTGTGTTATGTGACATTTTGTGTAAATATTGCACAGCTCCATCTTCCCCCCCAAAACCTACTGAACTCCACTTTCAAAAGCCCACCAGTGTTGCCCTCTGCCCGGACTGCCTGCAGCTCTGTGATGCCTGCCATGAAATATTTACTATACCATGAGTCATGTTCAGAGTGCAGGCCAGGCTGTGCCTGACTAGTCTGTTCCCAGATCAGACCTGACTAAGAGGAGTTCCTGTTCACTTTGATCCCCTGCTGGGCCTCCCGACTAAAGCCTGTCTTTCCCTGTGTGGAGCTGTTTCCATTTGCACGGCTCTTTTATTCTCACTGTCACACTGTTATCACCGCTTCAGTCTTTCTACCTTAAATCATCATTGACACGTTCCTTTAGTCAAATAAATCATGAGCGGTGTGTGAAGGCATATCATTTGTAACAAGAACAGTTTCAACCATCTTATCTGTAATAAAAGCAGCCGTCTATTGGCCTTGATGTCGTTCCAGTACAAGTTCAGGTTCACATTTGAACCTTGATAGAACAGATCTCCAGTTCTTCTACAGTTAGGGGAAATCTCTGTGGACTCTTTAACTGCCTATTTATTTTTATTTTTTGCTTTCCTGCACAATAAATCACCCTTGGGATGTACCACATCATCGGTTGAATCACTGCATTGACACAAGCTGTTTTGATGGACAGGACAGTGTGGTTTTCATCCCAGTAATAGTCTATATGTGTCACAGATTCTCTGACTGTTCCAGTGCTTACTGCACACCACTTTTTATTTGCTTTACTTCTTCTAAAAAGCTGTTCACTGTCTACTGTCTGAAGATATGACGTGCTATCTATTTTACTTTCTATCACTACAATAAGTAATTGGACTACATATAAGGTTGGATGCCGTACAGGGAATCAGCTAACGCCCTGCTTTCTCAGGGAGCGTTCTTCAGGGGCTTCACTTGTTCTTTTCAGGGCCAAAGGAACTGTCCAAAAATACAGCACTCTAATCCTGGCCCATTTAAAGTTAGTGGGTCGTTAGACTTTATGACCTGCTTAACATCAAGGGCAAATCAGTTCAAATGGGTCTTGCTACCAGGAATCAGTGAAAGGAAAATAAAGACAGTATAGGTACAGGTATCACAGGTAGTCATTTTATATTATTAAAATATTTGGTCTAATAAGATAAATACAGAGTAAGGTAGAATTAATACACATTCAGTGGAGACATCAGCTAAAAACAAAAACCTAACAATGCCAGGTTTCCAAGACACCTTTAATTTCAAATTAATTTTCTGACAGTCTTTTATTTTGGTGAAGACTTTTAGTCAGCCTTGATTTTACTTTGTGACACATTTATTTTGAAGTCCTTCCTGTTCCTGGGTCAGATATCTCAAAAGAGGAACTGCATCTGTGACCATGCTAGCAGGCTGTAGTGTTTTAACATGCACTGAGAGGGATTCAATGGGACAAGGTAAGAGTCCCTTGTTTTACCTCATGTCTGTTAATCCAACTTTACTTGAGCTTTGGTTAATGTAATAATTTATACTGTGCTGTTTGTGTTTTGAAAGAATTTAATGTTAAGAGAAACATAAAAACAAACAAATTGTGTGTGCTTTACCATTGCTTTGGTCGTCTAATATAGGAATGAAAAGTCATTTGAAAAAACAAAAAAAAGTGTTCCTGTTGCATTGACAATCCTCTGTTGGCAAAGTGCTTGAGGTCTTCTTGGACTTTTGGAAGTGTAATGTGTTTCTTAGATTAAGCATGTTTTTTTTTATTATTATTGGATCTGCTGTGGTTAGACACAGTCAAACTGGCACTACTTTTGTTAAAGGTAGTTTTTCTGTCAATATTTCTGTGGATGATTTGGTAGAATGAGATGACAAAACTTAAATAACTCTCCATCCACACAATACACACAATTAAGTGAATAAGTGTTTGATATCGACCTGTGAACAAAGATGTCAATGGAAACCCGTGACTGTGCTTTCTGTACTCGGAACAAGTAAAACGACACTGTTTGCCTATGAGAGCGAGGGTTGGTTATTGAATTTGGCACTCGTCTGGCTGGAGAACTGAGATGTTAGTGCAAGCTGTTAACAGACAGCATGATCAATGATGGACAAACATCAGGAGGTCTCAGCGGGGACGCTCATCTGCTTTGGAAACTCAGTGACAGCGTGTGGTTTTCCCTGAAGAGTAACATAAAAGATCACACCAACACTTTCACTCTCACCAAGAACACACACTGCTGCCGTGTCAAATTAGGACCAACCAGCTTCTCCCCACTGGGTGGATTTGTCTTTAAAAACCAACCGTATATTTGTTTAACTTCTATAATGGCACATCATTATGTAAATATCATCATGGGTAAACTGCTGTAATGAGAGCAATGTGGAGCAGTCCCTCCCAGACCACCAGGCTGAAGAGTTGTGTTTTTTTTTTTTTGACACTTGCTGCCCCTGGGAGAAATCGGAGGCCCTTAAAGAGAATGTCTTCTAATAGAACCAATTACCACTCTAATAAGTTCCCACAGTCGGCAGCAGTGACAGTACATTTGGTGACACTTAAGGCCAATCAGAGAGGCCGACAATCGGGATTTAAAAGACCATTAATGTCTGTACTTGGACCGTCGCAGAGGAAAGGAAGTTATTTAATGTCGGCCGACGCTTTAATACTGTAGTACAGTGGTTCCCAACCTTTCTAGGCCTGTGACTCTAATTTGACATCACAAATTTCTGGCAACTTTTTCAAAAATTACTTTTTCATATTGTGTTGTAGTAGAGTAGTCTGAATAGTGCACATAGTATTTAGTACTAGTAATTTCAGTAGGTGTCACTTGCACAGTTATGTGATGCGTTTGCTATTTTATAATTTCTTTGCTGTATTTTACCTAAATTCAATTTATATTCATGATACAGAAGTAATACAGTTTTTTAAAGATTGGGTCTGATGTTTTAATCATACATATGAAAAGAATAATAATAATAATTATAATAATAATTACTTGAAAATATGTCAGTCATTAAAATCAATAACTAGACATTCAAGGCAACCCATTTGAATTCCAGGTGACCTCTTGTGGGTCAGAACCCAAAGGTTGAAAATCATTGCTGTTAACATTGGAAAGAATGCTCCAGTTTAAATTCCTGCTCAATAGAAGAATTTTTATCAATGCAGTGAAATGATGAGTAATGAGTATCTCAGTAAAGTATCTCAGTAAAGTAGACAGGGCTTTTGGTTTTGAACAGAAAGGGTCTAGAAGTTTCACCTACTGTGATGGTAATTCCCAAAAATTGAATAAAATCTTACAGACTTCATATCGACGAACCAGATCGTGCTCATGCTGTATGACAGCACACACAGACAAAGGGAGTGTGTGCTTGTGTCTGTTCAAGAAGCCATACTTGACATAATGCATCCTGGTTGGAAGTAGACCAGACATGTTTTAGTGGTGGTTGGCTGTTGTTGTATATGATATCTGCTGTACTTGGCCAGAGTAGTGAGTATTTTTGTTTTATTTTAGTAGAAGGTCCCTGAGAGAACGTTGTGTTACAGTTTGTCTCGTAGTAATCGGGAGCGGAGGACAGCAGCAGAGTATCTGATCATTTGAGTGGCATGAAAGTTTATGGCATTTGTGCTGACACGCAAGTAATGCTATTTGTATTGATTGTTTTCAATTACATACAACAGGAGAGGTCACAGTGAGAGACGACAGCAGTGAATGTAAAAAGAGCAGAGGACAGACACACTATCCTTCTCTCCCTCTGTCTGTCCCTCCATTAATCCATCAATATTTGATTCCCTTTTTATATTTTTGATATTGATATTGAATGGTAGGCAGAGAAAAGCTTTTGTGAACCCTATTCAATCTGCTGGTCAATAGCGGCGGCTGCATATCCTAGAAAAACAATCACCGCATACGATCGACTCAGACTCTTGAGTCCTCGCTTCACAAACTGCATAGCTTTTTTAGTATCGCAAAAATCTAGCTTCTTAAAAAGGATATAAATGTTATACATATATATCAGAAGAGCAACAACTGCTGAAATACTGCTTTGGACTTTTCAAAATCTTTTTTAAGAATCACCCCACAGCTAAAATATACTGTATATGGCAGGGAAACAATTTCAAGGTACTACATAAAAAAGATGCATGAGTTTTACTACAAGTTACTATGGTTGTATATAACTTTACTATTTATTATATTTTATACATATTTATTGTATATATATATTTTTTTTATTGCAAGTTGTTTCTAACCTATTTTGCAAAAATGAAGCCATAGAATACGAACCCAGATTCAGACTGTCCTGCTCGTAGCTGTCAACCTTAAACCAGTTTTTACCACATAGACACCTAAAGCAGAACTAACCTTCAGGATACACCATCGTGGTGTAACAGCAAAGCCACTGTATCATCTGCTTCTTTTCACTACAGTGCCTGTATTGTCAGAGTATCACAATAGTTGTGTTCAAGGTCAGCTTGTATCCAGACCTGAATTTCCTTGTCAGTATTCCAGGCACCCCAGAAGACACTGGCAGGAGTTTTTACTTGGCAGATATGTCCTCGGCTCGACAGGACACATGGATGAGACGCTCTTTGAATAGTGGATTCTATCAACCTGTGGTCAGCATTCCACATGCGTCTCTTCCAGCTAAATGCTCTTCCTCTGCTCCCCCTTTAAAGCCTTCTGACAGGAAGGATGTGATATTGCACCTGGGCTCTTTCAAAACTCTCTCCGTCTCTCTCCTTCTGTCCTGGTCTTCTCGTCTCCACGGACTGATGTGGAGCTGCTCTACCTTTCTTCACTAATTGTTAAATCCTTTCTTCACCTCCTACAGTATTTGGATTATTATCATTATTATTATTATTATTATTACTGTAAATCAGAGAACAGCACTTGATAATGCATTTGTATTATGAAATAAAATGTAACAAAAGTGGAATTTGTCAGGGAATAATTGATTTCATTGTCAGAATGTAATGACAAGAACATTCTGATTTTATTTCACTCTGGTAAATTTTCTTTGACAGGAAATAAATGAAAAAAAAACATGTGCTTTCATATTTGCTGAAAAATACTCTGCATTATATAAACGTTCTCTCCAGGGCAGTAAATAATAATGGAAATGTTATACAGTGCCTTTCATTAGACATTTGTTAAAGTGGGAGAATGTGTGTCAACCTCTGTGATGATGTCTGAAACCTTGAAGACTGAGCTCTGAAAGGATCTTAAAACAACAGTCTTGTTTTTCCCACAGCAGATGGCCACTTAATTCAGGGTTAAATTTACATCATGTGCTGTGGCGTACAGTATTCCTTCTATTGTTTAATGATTGTTTTTTTCCTCACCTTATGCTGGTGTTCAGTTCCAGTTTTTTCTGCAAGGCCAGATTTAGTTACTGTTTTTTTTTTTTTCTTTTAAATTATCATTCGATTCAATTAATTGTCAGTGATCCTCCCACTGCTCAGTGATTAGGGATTCACCACGGCGTTGCCTGTCAATGTTCGGTCTGTGTACCGTACATGTGTGCAGTGGATCAGTGGTAGTTGTCCAGCGTGAAGCCCAGCCTTGTCATGTGGCGATGGGAGCGTGCGGGAAAGGAGCGGTCAGATTAAAGCAGCTTTGTCTGTGCATAAGTGGATTATCAGCAGGTAGAGTGCTCCCTGTGTTTCTGCAGCGATTGTGTTAGTGCACTTCCTGCCTGGCCACAGAGAGGACCATCTGCCATTTAGCTCTGATGGATGGTCACAAGCAGACATCAGGCTCCTGTATGCAGGGCACACGCTGAATCCTGATCAGACCGTTGGATCATATTAGCAGAACCCTTCACGTTGACCTGAGAGCATCTGTGTCCCGCTGCTGGACTTCACACGTTCGCTGATAGGCAGACGTGATGTGGGCAAACGGAGTTAGTTGTTCAAAAACGTATGGCACCACTACAACACTACGCTGGGTGGACTTTTGAAGGTGCTCCATTATGGATGGGCATTACGGCTGTTGCTAATTGTACGGTTGACCAGACTGGTTTTATTTTGACTGGCATTACATGGACAGAGCTTTGCCAGTTTCTAACAGGATTAGGTGACTTGAAGCATAAGAACACACAGTGGCAGCGTGCCGTATGTCCACTTCTTGGAGGGGAAGACCAAGAGAAACTAAAATCATCTCAAGTAGAGAAAAATGTATGATCTAATCAACAATAGCGCCTTTTAAATTGACATTGATTAGATTTAAAATCTCTTCTATTTATAGTTGAAAATAAGCCTGAAAATAGAATAGAATTTGAATTAGGTGTCACTCCAGTGATTGGGTTTTCTTACTACAATTGACAATATGATATTACATTATTTTATTTTTATAATTATATTATAAAAATGTATATTATACTATATTACTACAAAACTATATCACAAATGTTTAAAAATTATTTATTTTTGTCATTTGTTGAACAGATTAACACACTTCTAAAAATTAAAAATTCTCCCACACTATCAAAGTGTAATCATGAATGTACCTTACCCTAGCTTCCAATAATAGCTCTTACATAATGTCATGATGACAAGCAGTGATGGATGATTAAATGAGGAGATTAAATAGGACATCTTTTATTATCAGTCAAACTCACTGAAAGTCATACCTTACAAAGTCGGGGGAGGAGGGGGGTGTGATCTTATACTGTATGTAACTGTAGATCCATTAAACTGTACATCCAGTGTTTGGTTTGTTTTAGTAGTAGGAACAGTGATTGTCCAGTGGTAGCAGTTTGTTTTCCTCATTCGAAACACTCAGCCCCTGACTTCCAGCCCTGGTGAAAACCTGGGAAGTAGTCGTGACAGGTGGCTGGTGCAGAACCGATAAATCACGATGTGGAGCACAGCTGTGGCAACTTATGTTAAAAAAAAGGGCACAGTGATTTATATTAGGCTTAGATTTAATGTACTGTTATAGTCCACTGTTTTATTAGTTAAATACAGTTAAATGTAAAATGAATGGTTTCGTTCAAACATTTTTACTTTCCTAATGTAAAGATAATTATTCAACCCTTTCTTCTGTGAATAAAATGTCCATGTATGGTTAATCAGTGCCGTCCAGTGAGTAAAAACATGCTAGGGTTAAAGTGTGATAGATATGGACTGTTCCATTGTTGCAGGCGTGATCTCAGCCTGATGAGAATCCCTGATAAACAACCAACAGGCAGGTAGAAGAAGAAAGAGTCCGTCTTCTCCTGACAGCGACCCCCAGCCACTCATCACTTTATCTTATCTGGGCTGTCAAGAAACAAAGTGCATGGTAGGGACAGCGGACAACGTCCTCTGTGGTGGACAGGACGTTGTCACTCTAGTTACCTATACGTTGACTGGTATTAAAGGTCAGTTCACACTTGCTGGAAGAACTGGAAGGTGTCTGCAGTTCAGTGACAACCTCAGTGAACATTTTGTGAAAATAATGCACTCACTAAAAATTAAAGCAAATAATTTAATTGAGGGTAAACTTGGAAGATAAGACACGACAGAGGATATGTATTTGATGGTAAAGTGACTGGTTCTCCATCATTTAATAGTTTAGTAATTGTAGTAAGTAATTGTAATTAATGTAATGTTTAATGTCCTCAACTGCTGTAGACTGTACTGGTCAACTGTCCAGGGTGTAGCCTGCCCTCATCCTATAACTGCAGGGAGTTGCTGGATTATTCTGTAGACAATGAATGAATAAATGAATGTCCTCGCCTACTAGATGCTTTATGAACTACCAGATAGAGTAATCAGCTGTACAGGGGAGGGACACTATCTCACCAAGATATCGAGCGTTTGCTCGAGTGTGTCTTGGAAAATCGCACCATTCCTGCCACTCAAAACACCTTTAAATCTTTCAGCCTTCTATCCATTCCTTCCCGCCCCAGGCCAGTTCC